>NC_092337.1:447096666-447415833 GCF_046630445.1 Rutidosis leptorrhynchoides | reverse complement strand
ACCAATCACACAACATGTGTAAAATTCAGGGTTATCAATAGGAAAGAAACTTTAGTAGCAAAGAAACTTTAAACCCTAACTTACAATTTTTCAATAAAGCTTAAGAATAACACATATTTTTTTAAGAATTTTGATCGAAGTCTTTAAGATTGTTGTTAATTCATATTATATAATTGTATATAGCAATTACTAATCACATTTTAACTGACACTTATTAAATTTTATTGTACATTGCAAAACTCGTTTTAAAAAAAAATACTGTAATATAACAATTGAAAGATACTGCTCGAGGGTGAACTTCCATTAAAGTATCTTGAAGTCCCGTTAGTTACTACTCGATTACATTATAGCGATTGCAAGATACTGGGGTGGACAGTGTTCGAAGTCGAGTTGAAAACTGGAAGAACAAATTTTCGTTTGTAGGAAGACTTCAGCTAATAACTTTGGTGCTTTCATCTATGCAGGTGTATTGACAATCAGTATTTATATTGCTGTTTGCCATAATCAATTATATTGAAGCTTTTAATGAGGGGTTTTCTTTAATGTCAAGGGGAGCTGAAGAAGGGAAAGGCGAAAGTCAAATGGAAGGATGTTTGCCTCCCAAAATGTGAAGGTGGCCTTGGAATAAAGGGATTACGAGAGTGAAACTCGGCTCTAATATCAACTAATATATGGCGTATATTATCTCACCATGAGTCCTTGTGGGTTCGGTGGATATACTTGTATAGATTAGCTGGACGTAATTTCTGGTCAGTTGATATTCCGAGTAATGTTAGTTGGAGTTGGCGTAAAATTCTTATGGTGCCTGTAGAGCTAAAAGGGCATTTGTACCATGTCATTCGAAATGGTCATCACTCGTCTTCTTGGTTTGATATGTTGTCCGCTTGCTAATTTTCTCACTCCCCGTGTCATCTCGCAAGCTGGATTCTCTCTTTCTTGTACAGTAAGGGATGTAACTCTTTATAATGAATGGCAATGGCCTCATGATTGTGTGACTCGTTATCCGCAGCTTCCAACATTGGATCCTCCCAATCTTTTTACTGATCAAGATTTGGTCATGTAGAGGGATAATTCAGGTAAGCTCCATAAGTTAATTGTTCATGAGTTTTGAGATCATCTTCATATTCGTGCTCCTAAGGTGTATTGGCACTCGGTCGTTTGCTATCCTCAAGGTGTCCCTAAACATGCTTTTGTGATGTGGCTTTTGATGGGGAGAAATAAAAAACGCAAGATAAATTGAAGCTTTGGGAAATTATTATTCCAGGTGGAGCTTTGCTATGTCGTAGTCAAGTGCCTGACTCTCATGATCATTTGTTTTTTTAATTGCTCGTATTCGCATTGTGTTTGGTCGCGCTCTAAACTACTGATGGTGTTTTCAATATTTAGTTACTCATGGAGGGACTTTACTCTATTAGTAAGTCCATTTGCGAAACGTAATATTGCTCGAATTGTTATTGTAAAGTTGGCCTTTGCAGCTAGTGTTTATATGTTGTAGCAAGAAAGAAATTATAGATTCTTCAAGAAACCGAAGAGGTCGTGTGATCAAGTTAGTGACACTATCTATTCAACAGTCCGGCTAAAGCTTGTGACGATTAAGTGGAAGATGACACCTCAAACGCTGCGTTTAAAATCCGACTGGAAGATCTCTTAAGATGGTTAATCTATAGTTTGGTTTTGAGCATGTTGCTCTGGTAGCTAATAGTTCCTTGTATTAGCTTGGTTGTTTGAGAGGCTTTACATCTATAGCCGTTTGGATTTTTGTGTAATTATTTTTTATTCTTTTTAATAAGATTTGTCGGGTGAAACCATTTACCAATAAAAAAAAACTCATACCAACCACTCACGTGATACCTCCGACCAATCAGATACTGCCATCTCATATTTCTACTCTTTCTATACGCACTCACAAATGACAAACTCCATTTCGTCACTAGCCGTACAAGCACCACAACATTCATCGTGTTTGAAAATCTTTTATTCAATCAAACTAAAAAGCAACCTGTTTTAAATTGCTCCATTGAAGCGACTCAAACCCTAGAAACAATTTTGGGGATCTATTCATTCTATCATTAAATTTTGTGATGAACACAGAGAAAAACGCGAAGCAGCAGCTGTTCCGGTCGATCTCACCGTTCTTACAATTGTATTAACATTTCCCTCCTTTTGTAGCTCATTAATTTAATGTTTAGGTATATAATTATGTAAATATTGTAGGTCTGTGTAATGTGCAATTGGAGTATAGTTTTGGTTTTATTTGATGGTAACGTGTTAAATGTTAATTCAATGAATCTATCTTGTATTTGTTTTAGTGTAAGAATTTGTAAAATTATTTTTATGTTTTGTGCTCAACGTAATTCTAAAATTAGGGTTTACTTTCTAGGATCAGTGAGCGCAAATGTTTACTGTTTTGAGCACAATTGCCACTAATTTTTATAATTGATTAGTATTACACATTATTAACCCTTATATACTAAAAGGCATGAGACCCTTATATATATACCAAAAGGTATGGGAAATGCTGTCGTTTCAGTTATATCGAATAGTCGTTTTACATTTGCGTTCACATCACAAACGGTCCCTCAACTTCGGCTATATTTACACAACGACCCCTTAAGTTTATACTTTCTCAAAGGTAAAAAGTGTAAATATATAATTTTATTAAAATAAAAGAAACTAATTCCACCCGAATTTATAACGAGCTCTATCTTCTCGCTCGGTGCGATTTAAATTTTTCCGAGACCACCGTTCAACTCGAAAAATTCTTACGAACTCAACGGGACTAACTATACGCGAAACGAACACTTCTAAAAAAAAGCTAAACACAACGACAACCTATATCTTCCCGCTCGCCACGAGTTAAATTTTTTCGACGGCAGCGTCAGACTCGAAATAATTTTATGAACAAAACGAAACTAACCACGTTCGAAACGGACACTTTTTAAAGAACGCTAAACACGACAGCCCGTATCTTTCTGTTCGCCGCGAGTTAAATTTTTCCGACAACACCGTTACACTCGAAAAAAATTATTGAACAAAACAAAACTAACTACGTACAAAACGGATACTTTTTAAAAAAACGCTTAACACAACGACATCTAAAACGGCGCTTAACACACGGGCCATGTTCCCCTATGTAAATACACAACGCTACGTTAAATATGAATACGCAGACCGAAAGCCCCGCCGCAACGCGCAGGCCGGTCCGGACTAGTTTCAATGAAATTTGATTATATATCTTATAATTTATTGATTATGCCTATTACAAACCTATAATCTTACTTATAAGAATTTTAACAAATAAAATTGTAGCCCTAAAAAATAAAAGTTCAGCCCAACTTCATGAATAGTTATCAAATGCTCTAAGTTTGAAAATTATTCATAATCAAGAAACACATCACTCGTAAATAGGGATGGCAATGGATCGGATACGGATCGAGTGATGCCGTACCCATATTTATATCCATTTAGTTTTTGTTCATCCATATCCATATCCATATCCATATTCATTTAGTTTCAGATCATCCGTCCATATCCATATCCAATGAATTAAGCGGGTTAATGGATATCCAATGAATATTAAAAAAAATGTTATAGTATTTCTTAATATGCGATTAAAACTTAAAAATATGTGTGACATGACATTAAAATTTCTATCTATAAAAATGTGTAATCTTTGTCGAAGATATAACAAAATTTGCTAAACTTATTGTAAAACATTGATTATAAAAAATTAAATATGAAATTTGTAAGTTTATTTTGTTAGATATACATGTTTTATTGTAATATATTATAGTTATTTTATTGGGATTATCACCAAAAAGTTCATTTTTTTGAACTTGTTTGCGTGAGAGCCCATAAAAAAAAAAGTTTGACAATTTGCTCTCGCAAGGAGCAAGATGCCTCTTGCTCCCTTGCGCCTTGCGTCCTTGCGACCTTAGCACACTTGAGAGCAAGGAGCAAGGTGCCTCTTGCTCCCTTGCTCCCAGGTGGAAGCAAGGACGCAAGATGCCTCTTGCTCCCTTGCTTTCACCTGGGAGCAAGGTGCCTCTTGCTCCCTTGCTCCTAGGTGGAACAAAGGAGCAAGATGCACCTTGCGCCCTTGCTTCCACCTGGGAGCAAGGGAGCAAGAGGCACCTTGCGTCCTTGCTTCTACCTGGGAGCAAGGTAGCAAGATGCACCTTGCTTCCACCTGGGAGCAAGGGAGCAAGAGGCACCTTGCTCCTTGCTCCTTGCTCTCAAGTGTGACTAAGGTCGTAAGGACGCAAGGCGCAAGGGAGCAAGAGGCATCTTGCTCCTTACGAGGGCAAATTGTCAAACTTTTTTTTATGGGCTCTCACGCAAACAAGTTCAAAAAAATGGGCTTTTTGGTAAGCAAAATGAAAATCTAATGGTAAATGAGCTTGTAATAATAAATATATATAATGTTATAAAATATCTAGATCGTGTTATAAAATATCTAGATTGGATGTTAATTTTATTATTATTATATTTCTTGCATAGTAATATTTTATACTATAAATAGACATGTATGGTAACCATTTAAGGTGCACCATTTCTCTTGAAATATCAATATCAATATTTCTTCTCTCCTTCTTCTCTCTTTTTCTCTCTTTGTTCTTATAACCATTAAAGGTAGTTATAAGCCTACTGAATTATAACACGTTATCAGCACGAAGAGCTTAGTGTAATCAAAGGATATCTCAAACGATCATAAGTCAGTGATCAAGGTATGAAATTATTAATAATTTTCAGACTCGAATATATCAAACTTCTACTAACATTTTGAACTACTAATTTTTATTAAGTTCTTAGTGCATTTGTATTGTTCTTATTATATGGTTGGCTCTGCCACCTAAATTATATATGATCGACACTGTCGCCTAACTATCATTTATGTTTACTAACTCTTATTAACTTCACTAACATTTATATTTATGTTATTTAAGTTATATATGGTCGGTTATACCACCTGAATTATATTTCTGTAATCTAACTTTTACTAACTTCACTAACATTTATATTTATGTTATTTAAGTTATATATGGTCGGTTATACCACCTGAATTATATTTCTGTAATCTAACTTTTATTAACTTCACTAACATTTATATTTATGTTATTTAAGTTACATATGGTCGGTTATACCACCTGAATTATATTTCTGTAATCTAACTTTTACTAACTTCACTAACATTTATATTTATGTTATTTAAGTTATATATGGTCGGTTATACCACCTGAATTATATTTTCTGTAATCTAACTCTTATTAACTTCACTAACATTTATATTTATGTTAATAAGACCTCATGATTGTACGCAACACGTCATTTGACAACACGGTACTTTATGTACGCAACACGTCATTTGACAACACGGTACCATGGGTCGAGATTAATTCCGATCAATACGAATACGACGGGGTCTTTATATGTTATCTAACATTTATGATTACTTATGCAATTAATCATTATTTATTTCATGCATACTAATGTTTATTCTTAAATTTATAATTTTAAAAGTTAAAATAAAAAAAGAGTTTGTATTTTTATTAAAAGTAAATCTTAAAAGTTAAAATAAGAAAAAGTAGTTTGTACTTTTATTAAAAAGTAAATCTTAAAAGTTAAAATACAAAAAGTAGTTTGTATTTTTATTAAAAGTAAATCTTAAAAGTTAAAATAAGAAAAAGTAGTTTGTATTTTTATTAAAAGTATATCTTAAAAGTTAAAGTAAGAAAAAAAAGGGGATGGTAAAATAGAATAGTTTTTTTGTCAAAAATGAAGTATTGAAAATGAAGTGGTCTCCTTCTATAACTAAAAAAAAAATATATACTTTTATCAAATGAATTTTTTTGTGGCCGACAATTTCAAACACGAGTCCGTGTTTAGTTTATCAAGAATATCTCTTGCTTTGGTGAAAGGTCACGATCACGATATCAGGTGTTGTGAAAGAATTAAAAAATTGGTCAAGTGGCCTTTTAAAAACTAGAAAAAAAAAATTAAACAAAAAGTTTTTTTTATATATTTATAATTTACGGGTAACGTAAAAAAAAGGAAGTTTTTTTTTTAAAAAAAAAAAAAAAACATAGAAAGTGTTTAAATGAGTTTTACAGAAAGGGGGAAAGCAAAGTAAAAAAAAAAAACTTTTTTCCAAACAAAGGTAAATGAAAGTAGGACTTAATACAAGAAAAAAGTAAACATCTCCTAGACGTGATAAAATCTATCAATGATAAGTATTAGACTTGATGAGCTAAATGTGACAAAAATATTTCAACATGTCTTATGTTAATTTTCTAAAATAAGTTATTATTATTCCGAGTTTAACACATATACATATGTTAATTAAAAACAATCTTTTTTTGTTCTTATGTAGTGTTGGGTTGCAATTTTGGTTGTATGCCATAATTCCATCCAGTAGAGTGACAATAGAAAACTTTTGATGATAATCAATAAAAAACTTTTTTCCAAACTTGTCAAATGTTTTGTTAAAAACGTGACCGTTGAAAAAAGGAGGTTGAATAATAAAACTTAAAAAACAAATTATTTTTTTAAGAGTGTGCATCAAAATGGCTCGTTTAATAATGGGGAGTAAAAATATAGTCAAATTGTTTCAACGAACAAGGGTTCAATTGGATGTCTCTTAAAAAAAATCCGCGGGTACGGGTGATGGATCCAATGGATCCGCATCCACGACCCGCGGGTGCTATCCCTAATTGTGACAAGTACAAATCAACTAAAAGTCTAAAAATAAATGCTCTTATAGGGACCAAATGTTCACAATAATTGCCTAAGCTAGATATGAAACAAATAGTTCATAAAAAAAAAAAAGGTCGTTGTGCGTTTTCGGGATGATAGCCGAAATACACTTACAAAAGTAGGTCAGCCGTCAATTCTTTATGGCCATATCAACGTAGATCAATAAAATCATTTATGGTTTTGATAAAAGATTAATTAAAAATTAATTGTTTTTTGGTCTTGGATTCTCGGTAACAAAAGCAAAGGTTGTTTTTGGTTGCCACAACAAACAAGACAGAGGTTGTTGACTTTTGTTGTTAAACATGGCACAAGTGAACAATAACAATAGATTATTGTTTTTGAAAAGAATAATGATGCGTTAATTTTATTGTATAAAATAAAATTAAAGAAAATGGTTTTCATTGATGACTATGAACAAACGCAAACAAAGTGTTTGTGGTATTTGGTGATTAAAAAAAAGTGCATCTAAAGCTTCTACTGAAAATAATATGCATCTAAAGCTTCTACTGAAAATTAATGTGCAAGGTACAACGTATAACTATATGGTCAAATTCATTTGAGCCTTCGGAGTCACAAGTATATGATGTATATATATATTACTCAATTAACAAAATAGTAAATCTAAATTAATTCATATGAATAGTAAAACGAAATTAATTAATTTACTATTCACATAAAAAAGCGCATATGATAAAAAGCGCATCGCATATGATAAGCGCATATGATAAAAAGCGAATATGATGAAAAGCACAACGCATATGATGAAAATCGCATATGATTAAAAGCGCATATGGTGAAAAACACAGCGCATATGATTAAAAGCGTATATGGTGAAAAGGATATATGATAAAAAAAAAACACATATGGTGATTTATAAAAAAAAAAAAAAAAAAACACATATGGTGATTAATGGAAAGCACATATGGTGATTAATGAAAAGTATATTGTGAAAAAGAATCACAAATGTTTCTTGAAAGAATTCAAGGTAAGATATATGAACCAATTCATCCATCATGTGAACCATTTTGATATTTCATGGTTCTAATAGACGCATCTAGCGGATGGTCTCATATTTGTATGTTATCAAGCCGTAATATGGCATTTGCAAAGTTTCTTGCACAAATTATTAAATTGAGAACACATTATTCTGATTACACCATTAAAAGGATGAGACTTGATAATGCTGGTGAGTTAACATCTCAAGCATTTAATGATCATTATATATCTACAGGGATTGTTGTTGAACATCCAGTTGCTCATGTGCATACACAAAATTGGTTTAGCTGAATCAATAGATAAACGCTTACAGCTAATAACTAGACAATTGATAATGAGTACAAATCTCTCAATATTTATATGTGGACATGTAAATTTACATGCTGCGACATTAATTCGCATTATACCATGTGGAAGTCGTAAATATTTTCACTTAATACTTGATTTTGGCCAAGAGCCAAATATTTTCTACCTTAAAACATTGGTTGTGCAGTGTATGTTTCAATTGTATCACCACAATAAAATGGTTCTTCAAAGAAAGATGATAATATATTTTGGATATAAAACATCTTCAATCATAAGATATATTGAACCCATGATGGGTGATGTTTTTACAGCACGTTTTGCTGATTGTCATTTTAATAAAACATTGTTCCCTAGATTAGGGGGAGAAATAAAAATAAAAAATAAAATGATGCTTCATGATGTGAACATCAATTAAGGTATATTGAACTCGCAAAAAAGAATGTGAAACGAAAGTTCAAAAATAATGCATATGCAAGAACTTGCAAATTAATTACTTTATGCATTTACAGATATAAAAAAGTGACTAAATCATATATACCAGCGATAAATGCTCCAGCTCGAACTGAAATTCCAAAAGCTGGCAATAATGTCACTGTTGAGTCTTTGCCACGCATCAAACGTGGAAGATCAATTGGTTCCGAAGATAAAAATCCTCGAAAAAGAAAATCAGCTGATAATGAGGTAAGAGAAAGTGTTCAAGAAGAACCACAAATCAATATTCCTTCTGCAGAGGATATTGATAAATGTAAATACTAAAATTACGATAAATTATGCAATATTATGGAACCGAAATGAAACTAAAATCTCTATGAGATATTTTCATATAATGTTACAATGACATCATGAATAAAGATGATGATCTGGAACTAAAATCTGTCATTGAATATACAAAATGGACATGATTGAGCTCAATGGAAAGGAGCAATAAGAGCTGAATTAGAATCGCTCGATAAAAGAAAAGTTTTCGGATCAATCGTTATCACTTTTAAAGATGTGAAACGTATGGGATACAAATGAATTTTTATCCGAAAAGAAATGTGCAAATGAAGTTACAAGGCAAAACTAGACTTGTAACTCAATATTTCCCACAAAGACCAGAAATGAATTAGGAGGAAAAATTATCCTCCTGTAATGGATACAATTACTTATTAGTTACTTAATCAACCTGGTAGTTATTTAAATGCATCTCATGAATGTTGTTACTACTTATCTGTATGGATCACTTAATAGTGATATATATGAATATACCTAAAGGGTTAAGGTATCATAAGCATCTAATGTAAAACCCAAGGGAATATATTCCATTAAATCACAAAGATTTCTAAGTGGGTTTATACAAACGGGACGTATGTGGTATAACCGATTAAATGACTACTTGATAAAAAAAAAGGGTATAAATATAAACTTATTTTGCACGTATGTTTTATAAAAACAATGTTCGGATATGAGATCGTAGTTGTTTATGTCAATGTTCTTAACATTATATGAACAAATAAAGAGATCTATGAAATCATTCAACTTCTAAAGAATTATTTTGAAATGAAAGATCTTGAAAAAACCAAGTATTACCTTGGATTGCAAATTGAGCATATGCCTAATGGTTTACTTGTACATCAAACAACTTATACCGAAAAGATTTTAAAACATTTTTTTTAAAGACAAACTCATTGTTGTTAGATCACTCAATATTGACACTGATCTATTTCATCCCTGCGAAGATCATGAAAATTTTAACAGATCGGAAGTTCTATATTTTAGTGCAATTGAGGTTCTTATGTATCTTATAGATTATACAAGATCTGACATTTCTTTTGCAGTTAATTTGTTGACAAGGTTCAGCTCAGCCCCTACCAAAAGACATTGGAATGGAATCAAACAAATAGTTTGATACCTTCGGGGAACTACTGATTTATAATTATTTTATTCTAACAACTCGAAACAAGATTTGTTTGGTTATACAGATGCAGATTATTTATCCGATCTACATAAAGCTAAATCTCAAACTGGATATGTATTCCTAAATGGAGGCACCGCAATATCATGACGTTCTCAAAACAAACACTTGTTGCAACATCATCAAATCATGCCGAAGTGATTGCATTACATGAAGCTACTCGGGAATGATTTTAGTTAAGATCAATGATACAAATCATTATTGATTCTTGTGGACTAGAATGCTATAAAAGCGTAACAACTATCTATGAAAATAATACAGCTTACATAATACAAATGAAAGAAGAGTATCAAAAATGACAGAACAAAACATAAATGCTGACGAGGCGCTAAAGCTATAAACGGTCTTAACGGTCATGATAATGCTAAAAACGAACATATATTTCATAGCATTATTCCTCAAGAAAGACAAGCTTTTAGTTGCAATTGTTCTATTTACAAGTGATATTCGTTTAAATAATAAAAGGTGAAGACAAAAGACAGATTCGACGATTTGAAGACGCAAACGACCAAAAAGCTCAAAAGTACAAAAGACAATCAAAAAGGTTCCAATTATTGATAAGAAACGTCTTGAAATTACAAAAGTACAAGATTCAAAACACAAAGTACAAGATATTAAATTGTACGCGAGGACGTTCGAAAATCCGGAACCGGGACCAGAGTCAACTCTTAACGCTCGACGCAACGGACTAAAAATTACAAGTTAACTATGTATATAAATATAATATAATATATAATTAATTATATTAATTATATATATATTATATATATATATTAAAAACCGTCGGCAGCAAGAAACTCCAAGGGTGTGAGCTGTAAATACATCTCCGCGACTCGCGGAGTTTTAAGGGCATTTTGCCGCGAGTCGCGGAGCCCCAATTTTCAACTCTGGCTATAAAGCCAACCGAATTCTGATCAAATTTCATCATATCTTTTTTCTTCCTCTTCATACGTAAAACTTATATTTATATTTATAATTTATATTTTAATTTTAATTATAATTCTAATAATAAGGGTATGTTAGCGAATGTTGTAAGGGTGTAAGTCGAAATTCTGTCCGTGTAACGCTACGCTATTTTTAATCATTGTAAGTTATGTTCAACCTTTTTACATTAATGTCTCGTAGCTAAGTTATTATTATGCTCATTTAAAACGAAGTAATCATGATGTTGGGCTAATTACTAAAATTGGGTAATTGGGCTTTGTACCATAATTGGGGTTTGGACAAAAGAACGACACTTGTGGAAATTAGACTATGGGCTATTAATGGGCTTTATATTTGTTTAACTAAATGAAAGTTTGTTAATGTTAATATAAAGATTTACAATTGGGCGTCCCTATAAATTACCATATACACTCGATCGGACACGATGGGCGGGGTATTTATATGTACGAATAATCGTTCATTTAACCGGACACGGGAATGGATTAATAGCCACTAGAATAATCAAAACAGGGGTGAAATTACATTCAAGGGTAATTGGTGTAATTGTTAACAAAGTAGTAAAACCTTGGTTTACACGCAGTCGATAACCTGGTGTATTCATTAAACAAAGTATTAAAACCTTGTTACAATTCGAATCCCCAATTAGTTGGAATATTTAACTTCGGGTATAATAATAATTTGACAAGGACACTTGCAATTTATATTTATGACTGATGGACTGTTATGGACAAAAACCAGACGGACATATTGAATAATCCAGGACAAAGGACAATTAACCCATGGGCATAAAACTAAAATCAACACGTCAAACATCATGATTACGGAAGTTTAAATAAGCATAATTCTTTTATTTCATATTTAATTTCCTTTATTTTATATTTAATTGCACTTCTAATTATCGCACTTTTATTTATTTTATTTTATCGCACTTTTAATTATCGTACTTTTTAATTATCGCAATTTTATTTTATCGCATTTTTATTATTCGCAATTTCATTATCGTTATTTACTTTACGCTTTAATTTAAGTCTTGTATTTATTTTATATTTTACATTAGGTTTTAACTGCGACTAAAGTCTTAAAATCGACAAACCGGTCATTAAACGGTAAAAACCCCCCTTTATAATAATAATATTACTTATATATATATTTGTATTTTTATAAAAGTAAACTAATATAGCGTTGAGCTTTGTTTAAAGATTTCCCTGTGGAACGAACCGGACTTACTAAAAACTACACTACTGTACGATTAGGTACACTGCCTATAAGTGTTGTAGCAAGGTTTAAGTATATCCATTCTATAAATAAATAAATATCTTGTGTAAAATTGTATCGTATTTAATAGTGTTTCCTGTTAAAATTTAATAGTATTTTATACCCCTCTGCTTTGACATCAAGTATTTTTGGCGCCGCTGCCGGGGAACTATCTTAAAAGCCGGAAGCGCAACGCTAATATATAAAAAAAAAAAAAAAAAAAGATTTTTAGTTACTTTTATTAAAAGTCGTTTTTGTAAAAATACGTTTTAAATATTCGAAAATATAAAAAGAAAAAAACAAAAATATTAGTATTTTTAAGATTTTGTTAAATATTTAAGTTTTATAAGTTTCTTTATTTCTATTTTAGTTTATAAAAATATAAGTTTTATTTTAAAATCTTTTATTTATTTAAAAAACAGAAAACAGAAAAAAAAAAAAAAAAAAGAAAAACGCGTAAAAAGATAAATCTGTCAGCTCAAATTCTGAACCCCGCGACTCGCGGGGTTTTCTTCTTTAATCACCGCAACTCGCGGAGCTTCTCTGACACGCGCACAGGAAGCCCTAATCGAGCATTAATTACGGATTATTATTAATATTAATTATTAAACCTAATTATTATTATTATTATTATTAGTTTTAGTTTTAGTTTTATTTTTACTTTTTATTTAATTTGTTGTATTTAGTTTTAATTAGTTTTATTAAAATTGTAAAATTAGTAGTTTTATTAAATAAATAATATAAAAAAATAATATTTTTATAAAAATTGTACTTTTTACAACTTTTTATATATTTTTATATTTTGTCCCTTTTTAATCGTTGTAACGTAATATTTGTATTTTTTAGCTCATATTTAATTTTAAACTTAGTTTTTGCTATAGTTATTTTTACTCCTAGATTTTTAGGCTTTGCCGTAGAATTCCTTAAGTGCTTTTTCTTTAGATTAAGATTTAGGTGCTTTAGAATTTTGCGACGCCTTTTTAAGTTTTAGTTTCTTTTTAAGTTATTTCCATTTGGGATTTAGTTTTTCCTGTAAGCTTTAATATTTTTAGACCTTTTATTATGTATCAATTATCATTCCAATTAGTAATCTCAATTTGCGATTATAATTTTAAGTTAGTTGTAGTAATAAGGTTAGGTTAGTTAAGTATTTTTAAGTTTTGATAAGTTTTTTTTTATTTTTCCGTCACCTTTTATTTTTCAACCATTTTTTTTCTTTTTCGACCTTTTGCGACGAACTCTTTGTCTTTCTTATTTCTCGCTATTCTAGTTTTTAGGACTTAGAATTTTTTTCTACTTCTTATCTAAATTTCTCAAAATTACGAAAATTTATTTTAAGTGGTTAAATTGATAGACATCAAAATTTTCTGGTTCGTAGTAATAGTTGGATTTGTACGTGGACCGGGTTATTGGAGCCAAACAGTCCTCAATTATATTGAGACCAAACGAATCCTGCCCCTCTGCTGCATCTTTTGGCTATTCGAAACGTGGGCAAAATCAGAAAAGTCTATTGATTGGATAACTTATTATAATTTTTCTTTCCTTTTAAAAACTAATAGGATATTCAGTGAATGCACCGAGCAAGACGTTCATCACCTTTTGTACGTTCACCACCTGTAACTCGATCAAGACATCGTTTAACAAATATAACCGCCGTTGATTTTTCTTTAGAATCGTCATCCAGTCGACCAAGTACTTCAGTTCAAATTTCCGATAATCCATTTTTTGAACCCAACCTCACAATTGAGAATCCAGAGAATATTCAGGAACGGTTCGTAGATCCTGAACCATTAAACTTTCCTCCGGAACCACCAATCATTCAAACAGAGATTGTTGAGGAACGAACTATTAAAACAGAATCATCTAGTGATACCGATTCAACAAATTCAATTATGGAGAATCTGGAACCTTTAAGTATGGAAGACCGAATGAGAGCTAAACGCACTGGCCAAGGTCACGCAATTACTCATCCAGACATTAATGCGCCAGATTATGAAATCAAAGGACAAATTCTACACATGGTGACTAATCAATGCCAATTTAGTGGTGCGCCGAAGGAAGATCCAAATGAACATCTACGTACCTTTAATAGGATCTGCACACTATTTAAAATACGAGAAGTGGAGGATGAACAGATATATCTCATGTTATTTCCCTGGACTTTAAAGGGAGAAGCCAAAGATTGGTTGGAATCGTTACCTGAAGGGGCGATCGATACATGGGATGTTTTAGTTGACAAATTTCTTAAACAATTTTTTCCTGCATCTAAAGCCGTAAGACTTCAAGCAGAAATTGTTACGTTCACACAGAAGCCAAATGAAACTCTATATGAGGCGTGGACAAGATATGGAAAGTTATTAAGAGGATGTCCGCAACATGGTTTAGACACCTGTCAAATAGTACAAATATTCTACCGAGGATGCGACATCACTACAAGAAAAGACATAGATATAGCAGCTGGTGGTTCTATTATGAAGAAAACCGAAACTGATGCTTACAAAATTATTGATAACACTGCTTCCCACTCACATGAGTGGCACCAAGAAAAAGATATCATTAGATCATCTAAAGCAGCTAGAGCCGATTCTAGCCATGACTTAGATTCCATTTCCGCAAAGATAGATGCTTTCGAGAGACGAATGGAAAAGATGACTAAAGATATTCATGCTATACGAATTAGTTGTGAGCAGTGTGGAGGACCACATTTGACAAAAGATTGTCTCAGTATTGAATTAACAATGGAACAAAGAGAGAATATTTCATACATAAACCAAAGGCCTGGAAATAATTATCAGAATAATTATCAACCGCCAAGACCGATTTACAATCAAAACTAGAATTATAACCGAAATATTCCATACAACAACCAACAAGGTCCTAGCAATCAACAAGTATCCAATAATACTTACAATCAGCAAAGACCGAATTTTCAAAACAAACCACCACAACAAACCGATGATAAAAAGCCGAATTTAGAAGATATGATGACGAAGCTAGTTGAAACTCAAACGCAGTTTTTCACATCTCAGAAACAAACAAATGAACAAAATGCTCAAGCATTTAGAAATCAACAAGCTTCTATTCAAAATCTAGAACAAGAAGTAAGTAACATAGCAAGGTTAATAGGTGAAAGAAAACCGGGAAGTCTACCAAGCGATACAAATGCTAACCCCCGGAATGAAACAGCTAAAGCTATTACCACAAGAAGTGGTACAACACTTAAACCACCTGAAATACCAGTAACTTCTGATGAAACTATTCCTACTCCACAAGAACCACAACCTGATCAAGATAAAGAAAAAGAACCGGTAGTTGAAAAGGTTAATGAAGATAACACAGTTAAGGATAAACCTTATGTTAAACCATACCAACCACCACTTCCTTATCCGAGTAAAATGAAGAAGGAAAAACTTGAAGCCGAGCAATCCAAATTCTTGGATATGTTTAAACAGATAAATGTAAATCTTCCTTTCATTGATGTGATTTCAGGAATGCCAAGGTATGCTAAATTCTTGAAAGATCTAATCACGAATAGAAAGAAAATGGAAGAACTCTCGGCTGTTACTATGAATGCTAATTGTTCAGCAGTGCTGTTGAATAAGATACCAGAAAAACTATCTGATCCAGGAAGTTTCATAATTCCATGTTTTCTGGGTAGTCTTAGTTCAATAGAAGCATTGGCAGACTTAGGTGCTAGTATAAATCTAATGCCGTATTCACTATACGCTAAACTAGACCTTGGAGAATTAAAACCAACCAGAATAAGCATACAACTAGCCGATAGATCAATAAAATATCCTAGAGGGATAATGGAGAACATGCTAGTTAAAGTTGGTACTTTAGTATTTCCAGTAGATTTTGTTGTTTTGGACATGGAAGAAGATTCTCAAGTTCCTCTCATATTAGGAAGACCATTCTTAAACACGGCTAAAGCAATGATAGACGTGTTCGGTAAGAAATTGACCCTAAGTATAGAGGATGAGAGTGTTACCTTTTCAGTTGATAGAGCAATGCAACAACCACAATCTGCAGATGATACATGTTATTATATTCAAACTATAGATGCACATGCAGAATTATTAGAAGAATTTCCAGAATTACAAGGAACAGGAGAATGTTCTTTAGGAGAAGGTAATGAACCAATTGATGAAGCTGAAATGTTAGCTACACTTATAGCTAATAGATATGAACCAACAACAGAAGAAATTCAAATGCTAAAAGAAGAAGACAGATATCGATATAAATCATCGATAGAAGAACCTCCGAAATTAGAGTTAAAGCCACTTCCAAACCATTTGGAATATGCTTATTTACATGGTGAATCTGAATTACCTGTAATAATATCGTCTTCTCTTACTGAAAATGAGAAATCACAACTCATTTCTGTGTTGAAAGCTCATAAACCAGCCATTGCATGGAAGATTCATGATATTAAAGGAATAAGTCCTTCGTATTGCACACATAAAATCCTTATGGAAGAAGGTCATAAAACGTATGTGCAACGTCAACGAAGACTAAATCCTAATATGCAAGATGTAGTTAAGAAAGAGATTATTAAACTGCTAGATGCAGGTTTGATATATCCAATCTCTGATAGTCCATGGGTAAGCCCAGTTCAATGCGTACCTAAGAAGGGTGGTATGACTGTCATTACAAATGAGAAAAATGAGCTTATTCCTACTAGGACTGTAACAGGATGGCGTGTATGTATTGATTATAGAAAATTAAATGACGCCACCAGAAAAGATCACTTTCCCTTACCTTTCATAGATCAAATGTTGGAAAGATTAGCCGGAAATAGTTACTATTGTTTTCTAGATGGATTTTCCGGATATTTTCAAATTCCAATAGCACCCGAGGACCAAGAGAAAACCACATTCACGTGCCCTTATGGTACTTTTGCTTACAAACGCATGCCATTTGGACTTTGTAACGCCCCTGCAACCTTTCAAAGGTGTATGATGGCGATTTTTCACGACATGATAGAAGAATGCATGGAAGTATTCATGGATGACTTTTCAGTCTTCGGTGATACATTTAAAGCATGTCTAGTTAATCTGGAACGAATGCTAATTAGATGCGAAAAATCAAATCTAGTACTTAATTGGGAGAAATGCCATTTCATGGTTAAAGAAGGCATCGTTCTTGGACATAAAATTTCAAAAGAAGGAATCGAAGTGGATAGAGCTAAAGTAGATGTAATTGCTAAACTTCCACATCCCACCAATGTTAGAGGAGTTAGGAGTTTTCTAGGGCATGCCGGTTTTTACCGACGTTTTATAAAAGATTTTTCTAAAATTGCCACTCCTATGAATAAACTCCTAGAAAAGGATGCGCCATTCATCTTTTCAGATGAGTGTATCAAATCTTTTAATATTCTTAAAGAAAAACTCACTAATGCACCGATCATGATAACACCAAATTGGAATTTACCATTTGAACTAATGTGCGATGCAAGTGATTTTGCAATGGGAGCCGTTTTAGGACAAAGGATTGAAAAACGATTTCAACCTATATATTATGCTAGTAAGACATTACAAGGAGCACAAACGAACTATACAACTACTGAAAAAGAACTCCTTGCTATTGTCTTTGCTTTTGACAAATTTCGATCATATCTCGTTCTAGCAAAAACGGTGGTCTATACCGACCATTCTGCTCTTAGATACCTATTTTCAAAACAAGATGCTAAACCAAGATTAATCCGTTGGATCTTACTCTTACAAGAGTTTGATATTGAAATCCGAGATAAAAAAGGAGCAGAAAATCTCGCCGCTGATCATCTTTCTCGTCTTGAAAATCCTGAGTTAGAAGTTCTAAATGAATCGGCCATACAAGACAACTTTCCTGATGAATATCTATTGAAGATAGATTATAAAGAAATCCCATGGTTTGCAGACTATGCAAACTACTTAGTTTGTGGATTCCTTGAAAAAGGATTATCGTACCAAAGACGAAAGAAATTCTTCAGTGATATAAAACACTATTTCTGGGAAGATCCACATCTGTTTAAAAGTTGTCCCGATGGAATAATACGCCGATGTGTATTTGGAGATGAAGCTAGTAAAATTTTAAACCATTGTCACACAGGACCAACAGGAGGGCATTATGGGCCTCAACTAACAGCAAGAAAAGTTTATGAAGCTGGATTCTATTGACCTACAATTTACAAAGACGCACACCTTCTTTGCAAATCCTGTGATGCATGTCAAAGGGCCGGAAAAATAAGTCAACGTGATGAAATGCCACAAAATGTCATCCAAGTATGTGAAGTATTTGACATTTGGGGTATTGACTTTATGGGTCCATTTCCAAAATCTCATAATAATCTATATATACTCGTAGCCATTGACTATGTATCTAAATGGGCGGAAGCACAAGCTCTCCCAACTAACGATGCACGAGTTGTAGTCAACTTTTTAAAACGTCTTTTTGCAAGGTTTGGAACACCGAAAGCTTTAATAAGTGATCGGGGTACTCATTTCTGTAATAATCAACTTGAGAAAGTTCTTAAAAGATATGGAGTAACTCATAAAATCTCCACCGCATATCATCCACAAACAAGTGGACAAGTTGAAAATACCAACCGAGCTTTAAAACGTATTCTAGAGAAAACCGTAGGATCAAATCCGAAGGAATGGTCCATTAAATTGGAGGATGCACTCTGGGCTTTTAGAACAGCCTACAAAACTCCAATTGGAACCACACCTTTTAGACTTGTTTATGGAAAAGCATGTCATCTTCCAGTAGAAATTGAACACAAAGCATTTTGGGCTTTGAAGACATGTAATCTTGATTTACATGAAGCCAGACGTCTACGATTAAGTCAACTAAACGAATTAGAAGAATTAAGACATGAAGCATACGAAAATTCGTTAATCTATAAAGAAAGAACGAAGAAATGGCATGATAAAAGAATCAGAAGTTCAAAAGAATTTAAAGAAGGAGACAGAGTTCTTCTTTTCAATTCACGATTCAAGCTATTTCCTGGAAAATTGAAATCAAGATGGTCTGGACCATTCATAGTCAAAAGAGTTTTCCCATACGGAACGATAGAATTAATAAATTCAAATGGGATTGAATTTAAAGTTAATGGTCACAGAGTTAAACATTACATACATGGTCCGATGGAAGTCGACAACGAAGTTAATCACAAATTCGACACCACAGCTAACTAAGTGTGGGGAGAATCAAGTCTTTAAAGGATAATATATATTTCTGTTAGAGTTAGATTGTCTGTTTTCGTGTAGTTCTCGAAAATGGAACACGTATGGTCTTTCCCTAGCAGACCCTAAAGAACTAGTCTTCTCCCCCCATTCTGAATTTTTATTTTTTTTTAGGTTTTTACGAAATGAAGACTGCCTGTGAACTAAACCATGGTCTAATGCTACACGCTTTGATCACTAAAAGAAATAATGATATACTACCGAGCGAATTAGTATCAGTAATCAGAGAAAGAATGGACGGAGTTAGAAAAGGATCCAGATGCGAAGATAATAAGTTACAATTTGGTAAAGGAAAATCAAAATCCGCAGCGAAAAGAAGAGCACGACACCTAGAACGATGTCACAAATGCGGAAAATGGTCACATGGAGGTAAATGTTCCAATAATCAAACCTATTCAAATACCGAATTTGTTACTTTATGCAGAGACGGACCGTTCATATGTTTAGAAGAAAAGACAATGAATGCTCGAGGTTACGCCTATGCAGCCATGGAAAATCAATTAAACCGACTATCTTATGAATGGAATAGATCATATAACTAAGAAATCTATTTCACAGGTATGTCTGTACAGTTTTTAATTTTTATTTATTTTTAACCTTTTGATAATAAACGCTAATTTGTTCGCTAAAAAGTATTAAATTGGTATTAAATAAAATTAGGTTTGGCGACCGAAATTATTGATATCATTCAAAAATTTATTACATCACTGCGAAATTTAACGTTTATTCTTAAGGTATAAATATCTTTAATCAATCAACCCAAAATATTTCAAAAATTCGTCATGAGTTAAATTAGGTCTTGGAACCGAAATTACTTTACCGAAAAGAGGGGCGAATATTTTTTATAATATTTGATTGATTAAAGTGGGATAAAAAGACAAAAAGATTTTTAATTTTATTTTTACCATGTTTTTAAAATTAATATTTAAATCTTAAATTAATATTGTAAACTTTGTAAAAACAATATATTTAAAATTGTAAATATTTGAAAAATTAATATAAGTTTGATATGAATTTATGAATTTTTAAATTAAGTTTGGTGTGAATTTTTAATTTTTAAAATATGAAATTTAAATTTTATGCATTTCAAATTTTAAGTTTGGTGTGAATTTTTAATTTTTAATTTTTAATTTTGAATTTTATATTTAAGTTGTGTGAATTTAAAAACAAAAATTTACTTTATCTCATTAAGTTAAGAATATGATTTTTAAAATTCGTCGTAAGTTGAAGACTAGGTCTTTGAACCGAAATTGCTTTACCCGAGGGAGGGACGAGAACTTTTATTATCATTATTTTTAATCTTACTGAATTAGAGTATGCCAAAAACATTAAAAAAACCCAAAAATCTTAGCTTTTAAAACAATCGCTACAAAAAGACAAATTTTAAAATTTTGTCGAGGGACGGACTAGGACATCGATCCGAAACGACCTCGTCCTAAATAACAAGGGAAACAAAATTTTAAAATTAATTTCTTAATTGTTTTCAAAAGTTAATTATTATAAAAAAAAAAAAAAAAAAAAAATACCAAACTCCGCGACTCGCGGAGTTTGGAGGGTAAATCTCCGCGAGTCGCGGAGAGACCGGATTACAGAAAAAAAAATAAGAGCTGCAAACGATCAGTTCACTCACCCACACACAAAACAGAAATATATTGCGAAAAAAGAACCCGAAAAAACCCAAAAATCACCCCCAAAAATCACAATTTTTAACCGTTAATCACCAAATCTTTTGCTAAAATCATGTTGAGAAGGATGATATCTAAGAACTACTCAAGAAAAACGGTAAATTTCTACACCTAAACATCATTTAATCCGAATTTTGGTGTTCTTGAGCTATTTTTTCCCCAATTTGATTTTGATGTTTTTTAGTGTAATTAGACTTAAATTGTTTATGTATTATGCTTGTATAACCTAGATTGATGCTGTTTAACATGATTAGAAGCCTTAAACTTCAAATTTTAAATAATCTAGGGTTTGTGTTCTTGAGCAAATTTGGGGCTTTTTGATATAAACAGGTTATGGCCGATTTTTGTCATGAATTGTTGCTAAATTGAGTAGTGTAACATGTCTAGGTAGTTAAATGATCCAAACTTTGAGCCTAAACATGATTTTGAGAATTAAAGTGGACTTTTTCAAGTCTAAAATTCATGAACTTGATTTTTGAAAGATAATGCCATTTGAGACTTGTTTAATTGCTAGTAATGATTATTTTGACATGTTATTTGAGTTGAATGCTTATGAACTTGGCGAAAATTTTCGTATATGCTTATTTGAAAAAGTGTAGATTTGATAAAAATGTGAAAATAAGCTTAAGTTTGATATAAATTGATAATGTCATTGTAATTATTTTGATTGATGATTTTGCTGACACTAATGCATATTTGGATGCACAAAATTTGTGTTTGATGTGTTTTGCAGAATGAAAGGGGTGAATCTTCATCCCAAGCCCGCCATGCTCCTGCTGAGAACTTGGAACAACAGGAGGTAGATAACTACTACAAGCAGGATGTACCTCATCCAGTCATGACCTTTTCCGATATGCATTTGGAAGAGTTGCACCCGAACCTGAGATTTGACAGACTTTGGATAGATTATCCAAAATATCAACGGGGTTTGCATACTCTTCATTCCAAGGTTGTTGAGGTACCGAGGGTCATAGAATGGGGACCCTTGGAAGCTGTAGAATTGGCCGGGCCAATTAGGGAATTACTTGTACAGAGGTATGGTAATTCTTCTTTTAATGACTGGATATGTTTATTCACCATACGCAGACCTGTATATAAAGTATGGTGTGAAGAGTTGTTATGTAGTATAGAGTTGAATGATCGGGTAGCTAGTTTAACCGATCGTTCTTTTATTAGATTTTTGTTAGGCGGTTCGATGCGACACATGTCTTTACTGGACATGGCTCAGGCTTTACGTATATATACGCCTGAGGAGTTAGCGTCTGCCGATTGTAGAGGATTGATACTAAACGGTAGAAAGATAGATGAGAATTTTGATACACACGGTGTGTGGAGTCAAATGACAAGCCATCACCGTTTCAAAGGGGGAAACTACTCTTATTTGGATATAGATAGAGCCGAATTAAGAGTGATACATAGGTTTTTAGCTAATTCGATTACACAAAGGGGTAAGAACAAAGAAAAAGTAAATGAACAGGATTTGTTTTACCATATGTGTATTCGAGACCCACACAGCGCTGTAAGTATACCATATTGTGTGGGTTATTATTTATCAGCTATGGTTCGGGGGATGCGTCCACATAGCATAATAGGAGGTGGTATTTTTATTACTTTGATTGGTGAATATCTCGGTGTGGATATAAGTCGGGGGGGATTATTAGTAGAAGAGCCGGAACCCCGCGACACTATAGGTTTAAATGTATACCATGGTGCGAAAGTTTTGAAGCGGCGAAATAACGCCGCAGTACGATACAATGGTAGACATCCACAGGTAGAGAGAAACCAGCAGCAAGGTAATGTAGGAGGGGGGAATGAGATGCAAGAAATGCATAGGTTTATAGCTTCTCAGGAATACGAAAATGCTAGACAGAGAGCATTTGAAGATTGGCAAGTTCATCAGAACCAGATCATAGCGCATTGCCAACATATAGGTAGAAACTATATTCCTACACCGAAACCCGTCTTCCCTCCTTGGTCGATAGAGATGTAGCCACCATATCCTACGTATGACCCTGCCGAAGCATTCTATAGCACTTATGGTTATGCGTGGAACCCCTATTGGTACCAATATCATCCTTAGTTTACTTATTATTATTTTTTTTTTTATTTTGTAATTTGTAATTGTTGATACATTTAATATTTTTGTTAATATTGTAATCATTTTTATAATTATCTAACTTTTATTCTTAGATTTTAATAATTTTTGAATGTGGGGTAATATACCAAACTTCAAAAATATGTATATATGTTTGCAGTTTATCTTATGTACACAACAGGGTAAAACAACGCATTTTCAAAGACTGGCATTAAGTTCAGCAAAAGCAACTAATTTTGACGACAAGATGCAAAATACATGTGAAATAACAACAAGACGGAATGAACAAATGATGTGCACCATTTATCATTCAGCAAACAAACGCCAATATATTTGGAAACTTTGGTAAAAATTTAATCATTTTCACACAAATCACCCTCAATAATTTAAATTGTTACTGATTTCTTGCAAATGAGGGCATTGCAAGATCTTAAGTGTGGGAAGGGATTAAATTCTTTCGGATTTTAAAATTTTTATATTAAACACTTGGTTACCATTAAAAATACTAGTAAAGCAGTAGTTGTATTAGAATCTAGTGCTCTCTGATAAAAAAGAACAGCCCTAGTCTTATATACTGACTACCCAATTCTAGTAAAATTTTTCAAAATTTTCAATTAAATGAATTAAAATCATGTTTATACATATTTATGAACGATAAAACTAGGTTTTAACACCGAAATTATTGTTACCTCGGAAAGACATAAATTGAGAAACAAACTAAAATGTTAAAATTCATTTAAAATGGAATAGAGGACGATAAAAAGGAAAATAAAAGCCAAGTGTGGGAAAATTTACCAAGTTATTTTAAACATATGTCACATATATCTGTAACAAATAACTGAAAATACTTTTGCTTTGGACTAAACTAAACTGTTTTACCCGATGAAAGAAAAGAAGAGATGGATCTACACGATGAATCAATTCCATCATTAAAAGGAAGTAAAGTCTTCCGAAAAAGAAACGCGCTTCTTGATTTAGGTCATGAAGTTGTCGTTCAGACCAGCTGTAGGTTGACGAAAAATCTAGAAAAGTCATCACTAAAATCAGCAGGAAATCCACGGACCTCAGCATTAAACAGGGTCGCCAAGTGGTCAGATTTATCCTAACCATGAGAAGGATTTATCTCGTACAATGAGGAGGCACCGTGCAAATTAGCTGGATAAGACTAATGAATCAGATCCCCAGAAAGGATAATCTCCTTAAAGATTAAAAATCAGCTTTTAAGCCTGATATTACTCAATCCTTGAGATTGACCTTAAAGATTGAGAATTCAAACTCATGGAATTCAATGATATCTAAACTCGAGCTTGAACGAGAAAATATTTTGATCAAAAATACAAACCGATTTGTTTTCTGAAAACCCATTTTCAATGCGTTCATTACCATTGAACGTAAAATCCTAGGAATTCACCTGGAATTCATTAGGTCACCTGAACTAAATCGGGTGTCAACCGTAAGAACGGTGGTTGCATAGCATGGTCAAAGACAGGACCTTGTGCCAGACCGAAAAATTATAAGGGTAAGCTTTACTATTGCTCCTACCAAGGATAGTAATTGCGTCCGACACGTTATAGACCATAATCAAAAGCATGTCACGGGACATTGCCTTAAACAGTTGCTTGTTCAACGCTTTCCTTTACAACCGGACGGTAGTTTGCCGAAAGGTAATATACGGGACAAGTAAACTGGACGTGTTGCTTTCCAAATACAAGGTTAGCAAGTGGGTGACACAAAACCGCAAGTTTTGAGCTAAAATTTTCAAATCTAAAACCCACCAAACCCACAAAAATATTTTGCAAACACCGGTAAAGGGTTATTCCGGAAA
This sequence comes from Rutidosis leptorrhynchoides, assembly GCF_046630445.1. Taxonomy (NCBI): domain Eukaryota; kingdom Viridiplantae; phylum Streptophyta; class Magnoliopsida; order Asterales; family Asteraceae; genus Rutidosis; species Rutidosis leptorrhynchoides. Next base: position 447,390,794 of record NC_092337.1, on the reverse strand, counting down.
ACTAATCTAGGGTAAAAACTAGATTTCAAAAGATCAAATGTTTTCATAAAGATCCAATTTCCTTAATGGATCTAAATTTTTATAGTCATGTGGGACTGTAAACCATATCGTTACTACCATTGTTTATACCGCCGCATAGAAATCACTGATGTACAAAGTGTGAAGAATAAAGAAGTGATTCTAGTATTTCAAGATGATATTGCTTGAGGACAAGCAACGCTCAAGTGTGGGAATATTTGATAATGCTAAAAACGAACATATATTTCATAGCATTATTCCTCAAGAAAGACAAGCTTTTAGTTGCAATTGTTCTATTTACAAGTGATATTCGTTTAAATAATAAAAGGTGAAGACAAAAGACAGATTCGACGATTTGAAGACGCAAACGACCAAAAAGCTCAAAAGTACAAAAGACAATCAAAAAGGTTCCAATTATTGATAAGAAACGTCTTGAAATTACAAAAGTACAAGATTCAAAACACAAAGTACAAGATATTAAATTGTACGCGAGGACGTTCGAAAATCCGGAACCGGGACCAGAGTCAACTCTTAACGCTCGACGCAACGGACTAAAAATTACAAGTTAACTATGTATATAAATATAATATAATATATAATTAATTATATTAATTATATATATATTATATATATATATTAAAAACCGTCGGCAGCAAGAAACTCCAAGGGTGTGAGCTGTAAATACATCTCCGCGACTCGCGGAGTTTTAAGGGCATTTTGCCGCGAGTCGCGGAGCCCCAATTTTCAACTCTGGCTATAAAGCCAACCGAATTCTGATCAAATTTCATCATATCTTTTTTCTTCCTCTTCATACGTAAAACTTATATTTATATTTATAATTTATATTTTAATTTTAATTATAATTCTAATAATAAGGGTATGTTAGCGAATGTTGTAAGGGTGTAAGTCGAAATTCTGTCCGTGTAACGCTACGCTATTTTTAATCATTGTAAGTTATGTTCAACCTTTTTACATTAATGTCTCGTAGCTAAGTTATTATTATGCTCATTTAAAACGAAGTAATCATGATGTTGGGCTAATTACTAAAATTGGGTAATTGGGCTTTGTACCATAATTGGGGTTTGGACAAAAGAACGACACTTGTGGAAATTAGACTATGGGCTATTAATGGGCTTTATATTTGTTTAACTAAATGAAAGTTTGTTAATGTTAATATAAAGATTTACAATTGGGCGTCCCTATAAATTACCATATACACTCGATCGGACACGATGGGCGGGGTATTTATATGTACGAATAATCGTTCATTTAACCGGACACGGGAATGGATTAATAGCCACTAGAATAATCAAAACAGGGGTGAAATTACATTCAAGGGTAATTGGTGTAATTGTTAACAAAGTAGTAAAACCTTGGTTTACACGCAGTCGATAACCTGGTGTATTCATTAAACAAAGTATTAAAACCTTGTTACAATTCGAATCCCCAATTAGTTGGAATATTTAACTTCGGGTATAATAATAATTTGACAAGGACACTTGCAATTTATATTTATGACTGATGGACTGTTATGGACAAAAACCAGACGGACATATTGAATAATCCAGGACAAAGGACAATTAACCCATGGGCATAAAACTAAAATCAACACGTCAAACATCATGATTACGGAAGTTTAAATAAGCATAATTCTTTTATTTCATATTTAATTTCCTTTATTTTATATTTAATTGCACTTCTAATTATCGCACTTTTATTTATTTTATTTTATCGCACTTTTAATTATCGTACTTTTTAATTATCGCAATTTTATTTTATCGCATTTTTATTATTCACAATTTCATTATCGTTATTTACTTTACGCTTTAATTTAAGTCTTGTATTTATTTTATATTTTACATTAGGTTTTAACTGCGACTAAAGTCTTAAAATCGACAAACCGGTCATTAAACGGTAAAAACCCCCCTTTATAATAATAATATTACTTATATATATATTTGTATTTTTATAAAAGTAAACTAATATAGCGTTGAGCTTTGTTTAAAGATTTCCCTGTGGAACGAACCGGACTTACTAAAAACTACACTACTGTACGATTAGGTACACTGCCTATAAGTGTTGTAGCAAGGTTTAAGTATATCCATTCTATAAATAAATAAATATCTTGTGTAAAATTGTATCGTATTTAATAGTGTTTCCTGTTAAAATTTAATAGTATTTTATACCCCTCTGCTTTGACATCAGGTCATAAGTTTGATGGAAAAGAATGGTATATTGGTAAGGCTCAGAAAAAGACTGAAAGGGAATAGGAACTGAAACAACGGTTTGAACAAACCATGAAGGAGACTGTAGACAAATCACGAGGGCCAAACTTGTACATAAAAGATTTAGATGATACAGTTTCAGATGAAAACCTCAGATTCTTCTCATATACTCAAGATCTCGTAAAAGACAACCAGATTAAAATGAGATACGTTCAATCAACAACTCTGCTGATCTTTATACCAAAGCACTGCCAACTGCTATTTTCAGAACACACGTTCATAATATTGGCATGAGACATGTTCAGAAGATGTAACAACTCAGGCGTTGCCTATTTGAGGGGGAGTCAACTCTATGCTGCACTCTTTTTCCCTTAGCTAAAGTTTTATCCCAATGGGTTTTCTTTAGCAAGGTTTTTAACGAGGCAGTAATAGTTATTCTCTAATAAAATTGTCATCCAAGGGGGAGTGTTATAAAATATCTAGATCGTGTTATAAAATATCTAGATTGGATGTTAATTTTATTATTATTATATTTCTTGCATAGTAATATTTTATACTATAAATAGACATGTATGGTAACCATTTAAGGTGCACCATTTCTCTTGAAATATCAATATCAATATTTCTTCTCTCCTTCTTCTCTCTTTTTCTCTCTTTGTTCTTATAACCATTAAAGGTAGTTATAAGCCTACTGAATTATAACATATAAGAATATATCTATAATTATGTATTTGTATACGTATTTCGGGTGATTATGGATATATCCATGGATGAAACTTTTCATCCATGTTCATATCCGTATCCATTTATGTTCATTCATATTCGTATCCATATCCATTTAGGTTCATCCATATCCATCACGAAGCGGGTGGATCGGATAGATATCCACCGGATCGGGTGTGATGACCCGGAAAATTTCGACTAATTTAAACCAATTCTCTATATGATTTAATATTATGTAAATATACATATATATATATATGTATGTATATATATATATATGTACAAGTAAAAATGACTTTGCTACAGTAAAAATGACTTTGCTACAGTAAAACACTATTTGCTACAGCGAAACCGTATTTTGCTACAGTGCTACAGTGAAAACGAACTAGCAAACAGTGCTACAGTGATTTGCTACATTGAACACTATTTGATACAGTAAACACTGTCTGCTACAGTAAAATACTATTTGATGTCGCCGAACTAGCAAACAAAAACGGAAAAGGCGGCCATGCGATCGCATGGCAAAAACACTGAAAACTCATGCGATCGCATGAGCTACAGTAAATCGCAAAGTACTATAAAAGGTCAGTTTTGCTCGACGAATTTTTCATAATCATTCTTCTGTAATTTATTTATAATTATATTATAATTATAATTTTAAATTTAAGTTTAATAATAATAAAGTATATTTGAGGGTGTTTTAATTCGGGTTTCAAACCGCTTTAAGCTAAGGAAATATTGGGTATTATTCGGGGTATTGTTCTTGAATCCAAGGCCAACCATACAGTCATCTACCATCATTACGTCTACGCAATTTGCCTACAATATTGAATCGCAATATTGAACTGTGAGTTTCATTTGCTCTTTTTAAATGCTTTTGCAATATATATATTTTTGGGCTGAGAATACATGCACTTTATTTTAAATGCAATGGACACAAGTACATACTAAATTCTACATCGAGTTTGAACCGAAAATCCCTTAGCTTTGGTAACTAGTAACTGCCGATTATAAGAACTGGTGGGCGCGAGTAGTTATATATGGATCCATAGGGCTTGACATCCCCGTCCGAGCTAGAGCACTAGCCTTTTAACGGACGTATGCTATTTGAGAAGCGTACACGTTGGTTTGCGTGTATTTTTAAGATGATTATACAAAGGGTACAAATTATATATACGTTAAGTTTAGTTACCAGGGTGCTCTGTTACGTAGAATCTATTGATAAACTTTTGATAAAATCTTGTGGTCTATCTTTATATATGTTTATGACTCGAGCAATTAAACCTATAACTCACCAACATTCGTGCTGACTTTTTAGCATGTTTTATTCTCAGGTCCTTAGAATGCTTCCGCTGTGACGTGCTTGTTGCCTGCATGGAGTCTCTCATGCTTTGTACAAAGTTTATTGCATTCAAAATAAAACTGCGTTGTGTAATAAATAATTGGACTGTGATGTCAACCTGTAAATTAAAGACTTATGTATTTCGGAGTTTTGATTATACCTAAGCACTCGCCCACATGTTTATAACTTTCTATGTTTAGAAAGTCACTTATTTTAATGAATGTAATATTTTATCAAAACGTATCATATAGAGGTCAAAACCTCACTGTGGAATCAATGATTAACGTGCCGCGTCAATAACGATTTTGACGGGTCGTTACAGTTGGTATCCGAGCTTGAGGTCATAGGGAACCAGAAATTACATTAGTGTGTTTAACTGGTAATTGTTAGGATGCATTAGTGAGTCTGGACTATGACCATATCTGTTTTTACTGATTTTTGCTTATTATTTGGTCAAAAACATTATATGTGATATATTTATATGCTAACGCAATTGTTGTTTCAATTATGTGATAGATGACTTCTTCTAATCCTATCATTTTGTACGACTCGGAATCGGACACTGAATCTATTATATCCACAACTGAAAAGGGCGTTCCAATACCTATTAAAGAAGAAATTGTGTTAGCCGGGGAATCTCAACTCCCAGTAAACCCAGAGGAGGTTCCAGCTCCACCCAACTCTAGTTTTCCGGAGCCACAGTATCGTTGGCATGGACCCATGATCCCTGGAGTAAACGAGGATCGTCCATTTCTAAACGAATATGGACATTAGTCCAGATATACCGCCGACGGGCGGGTTGTGCCGATTACGCCTGGCAGATTTCGGTCCATGACCACCGGTACATATTCTCGCAGTTCGTCATCATATTCTCCTACACATGACTCAGACAGTTCGTCATCAGACGAAATCAGTAAGGAGGGGGATTTCGCTAATGAAATAAAAGAGGCCACTAAGGAGAAATTCCAACTTGCTATAGATAATAAAAACAACCACAATAATAAAAAGTCCTTAATTATTAAAAAGGAACAGGACCATTCGATCCGTAACCACCCTTATTGTATTAAACCCACTGAGGCAACGGGTACCTCAAAACCCCAACCAAAAATTAAATACACTGCCAGAATGTCTGTCGGACCATGTGCACACAAACAATTGGCAGAGAGAACCAAATGGGAAGAAGTTTCTGATAGTTCTGAATAAACGACCTCGCAACCATAAATCTTCCATGCGCTATTCTATTGCTTATGTGTGCTACTCTATCTTGTTATGTAGAATAATCATATGTAAAATATCGGTATTGTATGGTATTGTATTATTTTGATTTATTAATGATAAATGCATGGAATGATTATTTGTATTATTACTACTTCTTATTATTATTATTACATAATAACGTAATAACTCGCTATAATTTTTCATAGTGGAATATTATTAGGATTTTAGTAGTTAATTTCTTGAACTAGCTATTATGTATGAACTTAACGGGTAGGTAATACCCTAGAAATAATTATAAAATGCTAATAAGAAGAAAAGGCTTTTATAATAATCGGTTCATATTATTAATATGCTACGATTTACTATTGACAACTCATTTTACCTATAATATTCTATATGATTAAATTATATCTGTTGTGTTTATTGAAGAAACATGTCTCAAATGTCGGATGCTGAGTTTGAGCAACTAGTCGAGAAACGTGTGAATGAAAGAATTGCTGCAGCCGAGGCAGCAAAAGCAACAGCCGAAGCAGCAGCCAAAGCAGCAGCCGTAAACACAAACTCACGAAACGGATGATCATACAAAACTTTTCAAGGATGCAAACCACAGACGTTTAGTGGAACCGAGGGACCAGTCGGTCTAACCCGATGGTTTGAAAAGATGGAGTCCGTTTTCAAAATCAGTAATTGTGCGAACGGAGACAAGTTAAAGTATGCTTCGTGCACGTTGCAAGACCGTGCACTTACTTGGTGGAACAATTATGCTAAAGAAGAAGGAATAAATACGACATATGATATCTCTTGGGAAGAACTGAAAAAGATGCTAATCGAGGAGTACTGTCCTCGAAACGAGATCAGAAAAATGGAATCTGAGTTACGTAATCTGAAGGTTATCGGCGCGAATCTCAATAACTATGAAAAGCGTTTCATGGAACTCGCCTTGTTGTGTCCCGAATTGGTGCCAAATGAGAAACGAAAGATAGAAATGTATATTGACGGTTTATCGATCAATATCAAAGGAAATGTTACATCGTCCAAACCAAATACGATGCAGGAATCCATGACAATGGCACACCAACTCATGGACCAGATCACAGAGAGTTCGATTAAGGCACCAATTACCGAAGTCAAGACAACTGAAGGAAAGAGAAAATGGGAAGACTATAAGGGCAAAAGTACTCAACTGAAGAAACAAGAAACTTTTAAAGGTAAACAAGATGGGGCAACTGCTAGTCCAAACTATAAGGGACCCCATCCGTTCTGCAAAAGATGTTACACACATCATGCAGGTTATTGCCAAGTGGTCTGTGATAAGTGCAACAAGAAAAGACATGTGGCGAAAGATTGTTATGCCACCGTTTATGAAGTAAAGACAAAATCGACCGATGTCAAGAAATGTTATAGATGCGGGAAGTCTGGTCACTTTATAAATCAATGCCCTGATAAGAAGAAGAACAAAGAACCCGCACATGGGAGGGCATTTAATGTTAGTACCAGTGAAGCACGTGAGGATCCTAATCTTGTCACGGGTACATTTATCGTTAATAATCAACTAGCTTCTATTATGTTTGATACGGGTGCTGATAGAAGTTATATATGTAAAGACTTTAGTTCTAAACTAAAATGTGCATCATTTCCTCTAGACGATAAATATACTATTGAATTAGCTAATGGTAAACTGATAAAAGCCGATAAAATTTGCCATGGTTGCGAAATAAATCTCGCTGGTGAAACCTTCAAAATCGATTTGATACCCGTAGAATTAGGAAGTTTTGACGTAATCGTTGGCATGGACTGGATGTCCAAAACAAGAGCGGAAGTTGTTTGCGCTGAGAAAACAATCCGCATCCCTCGTAAGGATGAAACGTCATTAATGATTTATGGGGAGAAGAGCAACTCAAAGCTGAACTTTATCAACTGTATGAAGGCCCAGAAACTTATAAGAAAAGGTTGTTATGCTATTCTGGCACACGTAAAGAAGATCAATACTGAAGAAAGAAGCATTGATGACATGCCGGTTGTAAAAGAATATCCCGGAGTATTTCCAGAAGAATTACCGGGGCTACCTCCACACAGATGTGTAGAATTCCAGATTGATCTCATACCAGGAGCTGCACCTGTAGCCCGATCTCCATATAGACTTGCACCTTCAGAAATGCAAGAATTACAAGACCGGTTGCAAGAATTATCGGACCGTGGATTTATTCGTCCCAGTTTTTCACCTTGGGGTGCTCCTATTCTGTTCGTCAAGAAGAAGGATGGATCTATGAGAATGTGCATAGATTACCGAGAATTAAACAAATTAACGATCAAGAATCGGTACCCATTACCGAGGATTGATGATTTGTTTGATCAATTGCAAGGATCATGTGTTTATTCCAAGATTGATCTACGCTCCGGATATCATCAGCTGAGAGTGAAGGAAGAAGATGTTCCTAAAACCGCGTTCAGAACCCGTTACGGTCACTATGAGTTTCTAGTCATGCCTTTTGGATTAACTAATGCTCCAGCAGTATTCATAGATCTAATGAATCGCATCTGTAGACCGTATTTAGACAAATTTGTCATTGTTTTTATCGACGACATATTGATTTACTCGAAGAACAAGGAAGAACATGAGCAACACTTAAGACTGGTACTAGAGATACTCAAGAAAGAAGAATTGTACGCAAAATTTTCGAAGTGTGATTTCTGGTTACAAGAAGTACAATTTTTGGGTCATGTTGTCAGTAAACATGGAATTAAAGTTGACCCTGCCAAGATCGAAGCCATTAGTAAATGGGAAACACCGAAGACTCCAACACAAATCCGCCAATTCTCAGGTCTTGCTGGTTACTACCGAAGATTCATTCAAGATTTCTCTAGAATCGCCAAGCCCTTAACTGCATTGACTCAAAAGGGAAAGAAGTATGATTGGTCCACGGAACAGGAATCCTCATTCCAGTTATTAAAGAAGAAGTTAATGTCTGCACCCATTTTGTCATTACTAGAAGGAAATGATGATTTCGTGATCTATTGTGACGCTTCGCGCCAAGGTTTAGGATGTGTATTAATGCAACGTACAAAAGTTATCGCATATGCCTCATGACAACTAAAAATTCATGAAAAGAACTATACGACGCACGATTTGGAACTTGGAGTAGTAGTTTTTGCACTCAAAATATGGAGACACTATCTATATGGCACCAAGTGTACAGTGTACACCGACCATAAGAGTCTTCAGCATATTTTTGATCAAAAACAACTCAATATGAGGCAACGTCGCTGGGTAGAGTTGTTAAACGATTACGATTGTGAAATCCGTTACCACCCCGGAAAGGCTAATGTTGTAGCTGATGCCCTAAGTCAGAAAGAAAGAGTAAAACCTCTTAGGGTACGAGCTTTGAATATTACAATTCGTACTGATCTCACAAAACAAATTCAAGCAGCACAGTTAGAGGCTTTAAAAGAAGAAAATGAAAAAGGCGAAATGAGCAGAGGGTTAGAAAAACAGCTTGAAGTAAAAGCCGATGGAACCCTGTATTTTGCTGATAGGATATGAGTACCAAAACATGGTAATCTAAGGCAACTAGTACTGGATGAAGCACACAAAACGAGGTACTCAATTCACCCAGGAAATGGGAAAATGTACCACGATCTCAAGAAGTTTTATTGGTGGCCTAATATGAAGACAGAAATTGCTACTTATGTAAGCAAATGTTTGACGTGTGCAAAGGTCAAAGCTGAGCATCAAAAGCCGTCAGGATTACTGCAACAACCAGAAATTCCGCAGTGGAAATGGGAAAGAATAACCATGGATTTCATTACGAAATTGCCAAGGACTGCAAGTAGTCATGATACTATTTGGGTGATAGTTGATCGTCTAACTAAATTAGCTCACTTCCTACCAATAAAGGAGACAGACAGTATGGAGAAATTAGCACGCCTATATTTGAAGGAAGTAGTTTCCAGACATGGTGTACCCATCTCCATCATATCTGATCGCGACACCCGATTCACATCACGTTTTTGGCAATCATTACAAAAAGCATTGGGAACAGTATTAGATATGAGCACCGCTTATCACCCACAGACAGATGGTCAAAGTGAAAGAATAATACAAACATTGGAAGACATGTTACGGGCATGCGTGATTGACTTTGGAACCAGTTGGGATCGACACTTACCGTTGGCAGAATTTTCATACAATAACAGCTATCATACGAGCATCAACGCAGCGCCATTTGAAGCACTTTACGGTAGAAAGTGCAGATCTCCTATATGTTGGAGTGAAGTAGGAGAAAGACAACTTATTGGACCAGAAATTATTCACGAAACCACCGAAAAGATCATTTAAATACAACAGCGATTGAAAACGGCCATGAGTCGCCAAAAGAGTTATGCTGATGTAAGAAGAAAACCGCTAGAATTTCAAGTGGGCGACAAAGTCATGTTGAAAGTGTCACCCTGAAAAGGCGTTGTATGATTCGGTAAACTAGAAAAGCTAAGTCCTAGGTACGTAGGACCCTTTGAAATCACCGAAAGAATTGAAATAGTTGCTTATCGATTAAAGCTACCGCAAGAACTTAGTAGTGTTCACAACACATTTCACGTGTCAAATTTGAAGAAATGTTTAGCTGAAGAGGATGTCGTAATTCCTCTTGACGAAATACGAATCAATGATAAACTCTATTTTATCGAAGAACCTGTTGAAATCATGGACCGTGAGGTCAAACAATTAAAACAAAGCAAAATACCGATAGTTGGGTTCGTTGGAACGCTAGACGAGGACCCGAGTTTACTTGGGAACGTGAGGATCAAATGAAGCAAAAGTATCCACATTTGTTCACTGATATCGCTCATGAAACAGGTACTACTCAAAATTTTGGGACGAAATTTTCTTTAACGGGGAGGTTATGTGATGACCCGGAAAATTTTGACTAATTTAAACCAATTCTCTATATGATTTAATATTATGTAAATATACATATATATATATATATATATACATATATATATATATATATATATATATATACATATATATATATATATATACATATATATATATATATATACATATATATATATATATATATATATATATGTACAAGTAAAAATGACTTTGCTGCAGTAAAAATGACTTTGCTACAGTAAAACACTATTTGTTACAGTGAAACCGTATTTTGCTACAGTGCTACAGTGAAAACGACTTTGTTACAGTGATTTGCTACAGTAACACTATTTACTACAGTAAACATTATTTGCTACAGTAAAAAATATTTGATGTCGACGAACTAGCAAACAAAAACGGAAAAGGCGGCCATGCGATCGCATGGCAAAAACACTGAAAACTCATGCGATCGCATGAGCTACAGTAAATCGAAAAATACTATAAAAGGTCAGTTTTGCTCGACGAATTTTTCATAATCATTCTTCTGTAATTTATTTATAATTATATTATAATTATAATTTTAAATTTAAGTTTAATAATAATAAAGTATATTCGAGGGTGTTTTAATTCGGGTTTCAAACCGCTTTAAGCTAAGGAAATATTGGGTATTATTCGGGGTATTGTTCTTGAATCCAAGGCCAACCATACAGTCGTCTACCATCATTACGTCTACGCAATTTGCCTACAATATTGAATCGCAATATTGAACTGTGAGTTTCATTTGCTCTTTTTAAATGCTTTTGCAATATATATTTTTGGGCTGAGAATACATGCACTTTATTTTAAATGCAATGGACACAAGTACATACTAAATTCTACACCGAGTTTGAACCGAAAATCCCTTAGCTTTGGTAACTAGTAACTGCCGGTTATAAGAACTGGTGGGCGCGAGTAGTTATATATGGATCCATAGGGCTTGACATCCCCGTCCGAGCTAGAGCACTAGCCTTTTAACGGACGTATGCTATTTGAGAAGCGTACAAGTTGGTTTGCGTGTATTTTTAAGATGATTATACAAAGGGTACAAATTATATATACGTTAAGTTTAGTTACCAGGGTGCTCTGTTACGTAGAATCTATTGATAAACTTTTGATGAAATCTTGTGGTCTATCTTTATATATGTTTATGACTCGAGCAATTAAACCTATAACTCACCAACATTCGTGTTGACTTTTTAGCATGTTTTATTCTCAGGTCCTTAGAATGCTTCCGCTGTGATGTGCTTGTTGCCTGCATGGAGTCTCTCATGCTTTGTACAAAGTTTATTGCATTCAAAATAAAATTGCGTTGTGTAATAAATAATTGGACTGTGATGTCAACCTGTAAATTAAAGACTTATGTATTTCGGGGTTTTGCTTATACCTAAGCACTCGCCCACATGTTTATAACTTTCTATGTTTAGAAAGTCACTTATTTTAATGAATGCAATATTTTATCAAAACGTATCATATAGAGGTCAAAACCTCACTGTGAAATCAATGATTAACGTGCCGCGTCAATAGCGATTTTGACGGGTCGTTACATCGGGTGACCATTGCCATCCCTACTAGTGGTAAGTGGTCACATTACTTCGCTGTTTGTAGCTCGATTTTAAGGTAAGGTGACGTCAAGAGTTCACGAGCAAATTCACCTTTAAATGATGCAAATTTCTTATCGGAAAGATTATAGTATTTCATGTTCACGAGCTCATGTGAAATTGTGGGCTATCTTTACGACTCGGGTAGGCAAAAATGATACAACTTTGAGTTGCTGTTCGTAGTTTAGCAGACTTGAAAAATTGCCCCATCAAGGGGTCTTGTATGTTTTATGGATGATGAAACCAACAAAGAAATGTAAATATGTAATCCCACAAGACCACTCGCAATGGTATCCGTGCTCACTATTCACTCCACCCTCGAGGACACTAATGTCATTCCCCCGTCATACGCTCGCCCTCGATCGACTCGTGCTTGATATTTTCTTGCCCGCGCATATTCCAGGACGAAGGCTTGTGTTTTTGTTTATACTCATAGCTTTAACACAGGTACTTTAGTTTATTTTATCAATATCGTGGAGTCATGTGTTGGTGAGGAAGTATGTCATTGTAGTCAATGTCCATGTCCTCTAGAGGAAATGGAGAAAAGATGCTGATGTGGCGCTGATGTGGCGGAGTATGGAATTATTAAGATCCCATCTAGCCTAGGTTTCCCAGTTTACGGTGCACTTGCTTTCTCAGTGGATCGGTCACACTCGAAATACACCATATCGGTTATCCGGTCAATGCAAGCTGCTGATGAATTCTTTTTTGTGGAACATTTTTTTTCTTTGCATGTTTACAACTCCAAGGAAAAGACATGTTTACCCCTGTGATGGGAGCTATGCAACGGTGGAGACCAGGAGACGTAAGGGTAATATACAATAACGTTTTGTATATTTTGAGGTTTGTGATAAAGATGAAATTTGTTGTTAATTATAAATGGTAAAATGGTAGTCTTTTGTTTGCTTTGGGTTTTTGTCATACAATCTTGAACTTTCCATTTATCGATATCTATACATGATCTTAAGTTCTGTTTTCTAGAAAAACAAATGTGTAGTTTGACAAAACATTATATGTTACAGGCTTGCCCCGTTTCAGGCTTTAAAAGTAGTCTATACTCTATCCAGATCTTTCTGGGTTGGGTCATGAGCCAGTACGCCTGGTTCATGACGGTTTCAATTTTTCAGTGATATGGTAGCGACCCATTTCTTGGGGCTAGTGAATTATGCTGGTGTTTAGTGTACGAAGCCTGTCTTCGATTTCAAGTATCCAACTACTCAATTTAATTTTGAACCTTTGAACACTAATTAAGCTTTTATCTGTGATTTAGAATTCAGATAATGTTAAAATTAACTCCCATCTCATCCAAAAAATTTGATATAATGTTTAAAATCATATTTCTATTTAAAATTTAAATTCTAAATTTGAAAATGATAATAGTATATGTACTAAAACTCTAAAAGTATAGCAACATTTTAGTATTCCTAGTCACATCAGATGCAACAAAATTGTCAAGATATAGCACCAAAACAAATCTTTGAATAATGCATAAAGTCATTTTATGTTTCTCTTTCCCATTTGTTAATCAAGAGACCAACACATATAATCAACCCCACACCATCACCCCACACACTTCCATAATTATACAAAATTGGAGCCTTCTGCCATGAAACCCATGGGTCCCATACAAATGATTCTATCACAATTCCACTGCACACTCACTGTTGGCAGAACAACAATGAACTTAACACATCTTCCCTAGTGATCATATATGCAAAAAAAATATAAAAACATTATTTAAATTCCAGAGAGAGAAAAGTTGGTGGTGGGTAGAGAGATAAATATAAATATATATATAAAAGTATAGAAAAAAAAAGAAAGTAAAGTTAGATGAAAAAGTGGAGTGAAGAAGGAGAAGAAGAAAAAGGCAGGGGAGAGAAGGAGCCACCACCAAAAAAGCACCAAAAGTTAGGGGAAAAGTTAAGGAGGATAACAGGCAAAAAAGGTGGACAATTAACTCCTGTTCAAATTAGCAACTTTGATGTGCAAGATAGCAACTTTATTGCCCAAGATTCAGAATTGGTGGTTAAGGAGAAAGACCCAAGTTTTTGTTTGACAGTTTCTTTACCAACTGATACTTCTGCCAGAAAATTAGCTGCTACTGCTTGGGAGCTTCATCAGTACAACTTGCCTTTTGTTAAAATGCACAATAATAGTGGTGGGAACAGAAGGAACCACCGTTATCTGCCGCTTAACAACCACCACCACCACCATCACCACCGCCATCATCTTCTTGAAGATAACCCTGATCCCACCCCTGACCTGGTATGCTTACACAAATAATGATTTTGCTTTATTGATTTTATTAATCTTCTTAATAGAATCTTAGTTATTGTGAATCTATTGTGCCTAAATGTTCTTTCTTATTGGTGGATCTGATATGCATATTGTTTTTTTGTTGTTGGTGTAATCTTATTAATGGTATTTCTGAAATTTGTGAATTGTTGACTTGATGGGTGGGTGAGGGGTGGGGGTCCTTTTTTTTGATAATTGAACTGTCTTTTTACTCATTTAAGATTGTTTTTTTGGATCACATTCATTCGAATTTTGAAATTATTTAGGTCATTAAATTAATCTGAAGCATTAATTTATGAGTTCTTAACATGTATGGGAGATGAAAGAAGGAAATATGTTGCAGTATCATATGTGCAACATAGACTGCAGAACTGAATAAGTGATTTCATCATAAAGTTGTGAACTTTGATTTGGGTTCTAGGTTCTTGATCAATGTTTAAGTAAAACTTCCTCATCATAAAGTTGTAAACTTGATTTGACTTATAGGTCCTTGATCAATGTTTAAGGGATTATGATCAATGCTTAAGGGTTCATGATCAAATTTTAAGGGTTCTTGATCAATGTTTAAGGGTTCATGTTCAATGAACCATCACGGTTACAACAGTGCCATACTACCATAGACAATTTCATTAAAAAACCTTCAAATTCAGTTTCTACGTAATACCATGAGGTTGATGAGGGCAATAATGTGAATTTGGTTTATGATAAATGCAGGGGAGTGCTAGTAGTTTGAGAAGACATGTTGCAGCTTCATTGATGCAACATCATCGGAAAACTCAAAGAAATCATAACGTTGTACGAGCTGTCTCACCTGCAAGTTATGGTAGCAGTTCCTTAGAGGTATCACATCATCTTTAATCTTATTCCATTTGTTCCTAAATTTAGATTGAAATGTAAATCTGCTTGTTTTGGATTGGCAACTTTGTTTATTTGACTAATAATCTGTTTTTATGTAGGTAGCACCTTATAACCCTGCTGTTACTCCCACAAGTTCGATAGAGTTTAAGGGAGCAAACGGTGAGACAAGTTATAGTCTCAAAACATCTACCGAACTTCTCAAAGTTTTAAACAGAATTTGGAGTCTCGAAGAGCAACACGCAGCTAATATAACTCTCGTTAGAGCTTTAAAACGGGAACTTGACTTGGCTCGATCCAAGATCAAAGAACTGGCCCGTGAACGTCAATCAGATCGACACGAGATGGAACATTTAGTGAAGCAATTAACCGAAGATAAACAAGTTAATGCAAATGCAGCCATTCAATCTGTGAGAGAGGAGCTTGAAGATGAGAGAAAATTACGAAAACGGTCAGAGACACTTCACAGGAAACTTGCTCGGGAGCTTTACGAGACAAAAACATCACTCACAAACGCTTTAAAAGACACGGAAAACGAGAGGAAATCTCGTGTACTTTTAGAAGATCTTTGTGATGAGTTTGCTTGGGGGATTAAAAACTACGAACAAGAATTGCATTCGTTGAAGCATATAAATCCAGATAATGGAATCGGGTCGGGGTATAAACCTACCCGAGATGGAATGATTCTTCATATATCCGAATCTTGGCTCGATGAGCGTATGCAAAATAAGCAAAATTCAAATGGTATAAATAAATCGGTGGTGGAAAAGCTAAGTTCGGAAATCGAAGCGTTTCTTGAAGTGAAACGAAAGGGAATACAAAAGTCCGGGTCAGGGTCTATGGGGGGACCCGCGGGTCGACGGCGACATTCTCTCGAGTCCATCCCTATGAATTTGGCTGCTAGCGCTCCACCTGGTGATGGTGATGATGATGACGTGTCAACTGCAGGCGATGATTCACCTTGTTTTGAGCTAGATAAGCCCGTTGCCCGTATAAACGAGGATAATGTAAACAACAGTAAGAAAAAAACTGCACGTGATTCGTCTAGTTTGCAGGTGAAGTTTGAAGAACAAATGGCTCAAGCGATATTAGGTCAAGAGCAGGCGAAATCGAAAATGAAAACAGCACAAGAAAGTCAAACAGAAATAACAGAAGAAGAAGTGGGTTTAAACTCGAAATATTTGGATAGTTTACTTAAAAACCATTACTTGCATACAGGGAACGAATTTGATGAATCCGTTACTAAACCCGTATGGAAAAGTCATCCAAGCCCGATTCGAGGATGGACTACAAAGCTACCAAATGAAGATCTTGAGATTTCAGAGTCGTCTTCAAAAGTCAAACCAGAGTCAAAGGAACAAACGTCGTTAAAGTCAAAGCTACTTGAAGCAAGAACAAGGGGTCAGCGATTGGGATCTCGTGTGAAAAAGTAATAACAAGGTCTCATTCTAAATTGCATATCCAATTTTTATGTGTGCATATTCTATATGTTGTTGTAACGTGTTTTTCGGGCTTCAGTACGTATAAGTCTTGTATCTTGTATCGGTATTAGTATACTACACACTATTTTTATAGTTAAATAGAGGCTTTTTGAAATTTGTTGAAACTAATTCAATGGTTGAAGGATTATGAATATTTAATGAAAAGAATGAGTTAATGGGTCAAATGGGTTGACAGTCCTTGTAAGTCTGTATGCTTGATGAATGAGTCAATATTAGTTAATAAATAGTAGACATAGAAATTTATGTTACTCTAACCCTATGTGACTCGGCGTGTTTCAAAGCTTATATAAAAAGACGTTCAACCCAAATCCATTTTGACATACTGCCTGATCCGCCCATCTTATCACCTCTACATAGGATACTTCTTATTTAATCGTGTCTCCAAGGAGTGAAACAAGGTCATCCTTTGACCTTTTAGAGAGCAAAGCTGATCGATTATGTCTACTTATCGAGTTCTTATCATCTATCTTCACTTCCAATTGCAGAAAATGTAATAATTGGTTTTTTTTGTCCCTAAAGTTGCCTGCTAGGTTCTGTTGTGTTCTTGTAAAGTAAACAAATACTTAAATACATTTGAAGCAGAAAAGAACCCTGTTATGCTTATCTTATTTGGTCAACAATATAATGAAGTATATATTGCCAATTTGCCATGAAAGAAAGAGGTTGACCTGGCTTCATGAACTGAAAGTATTGACTTGATGCTGTCGCGACATTCAAAATCCTCCCTAAGTTTATTTCAATTGATTTATAGGCTTATAGATATGTCCAACTAAAACTTGAGATGACCAAATCATCTAAACAAGTCATAAGAAAGTCAAAACACAAGTCACATCTTCGATGTGCTGGACCTAAATGTGGTGAAAATCGATCGATATTATGAACCTGCATAATTGTAAGCTGTGTAAGATAGCCCATTTGATAGTGTTGCATCAATCAAAAATCTGAAATGTTTGTAGTATTTCAGATGATCAAGTAGCATGAACAATCATCGACCGTTTCTTTATCTTCAACTGTTTAAGAGTTTTGGATGAATAGGAGTATCTGTTTCCGAATATCCAAATCAATAATCTGTCACAAGAACATAAAAACTTTTACTGATTAACTTGCTCAAACTACCATAAGTGTATTTAGTTAATGATACGCCCTAGATTCGTATCTAGAATAATCTTCATATTTATGAGAAGATTTAACTGTTTTGTGAAGAACCGGGACCGGAAAGGAGTCATATATAGGGACGACACCAATATCGTGAAGAGCATATTGAAGAAGAAATAAGATGACTTGCGGGAAAGAGAACCGGATAGAACATCAACAAGGCAGGCAGGACAGAAGGATCAGGATAACTTAATCGATGCCGTGAAGAAACACTTAAAGAATAAACTAGGATGTGTTAAGCCCTTAACTTGGTCAAGTATACATGCTATCCTGTAGGTTGCATACGTACACCAAAATATCTAGGCATTGGCACGCGAGTGGAGCGTCTGTACCACGTAAGCCCATGAAATCAGGAAAGTCTGTTACGCCAGTTTGTTACACTCATAAATGGTACGTTTGCCACGTCATCCATTCACGTAACAAACTTTCTCACCTTTAAATAGACTCTTGGGTCATTCGTTTCCAGATGTTAGTCACTATAAACTTACTCTGTTAAAATCATATTGTGACGACCCGGGAATTTCCGACTAAATTTAAACTTAATGTTTATATGATTTCGATACGATAAGCAAAGTATGTAATGTTGAGTCTAGAAAATTTTGAAACGATGTTCATATATTCAGTTGACCTTCGACTGCTCTCGACGTTTCACGAACAATTAATTGTAAATAGATATGTGTGTATGTATACATAAATAATAATTCGAAATATAATTTGAAGTATTATATGTTATTGTTATTAAAAAAATTAATAAAATAAAAATAGGATATTATAATAATTATTATTTAAAATATATCCCTATATATAAATAAAGTATATTAAAAATAAATATTAAATGATTGTAATACTCGTTTGATGTTTCGATTGATATTAAGCAAGTTAAATTCAAACTTATATGATTTTAAAATAAACGGTGATTCGAAAATGGGTTTTATAAATTATAGGCTTAGTAAAAATGTATTTAGGAGCTATTTATTTAATTTTAAAACTTTTTATATTTTACTTGGGATTGAGAGTGAATAATTAATATAAAAATTTATTTAATAATTAATGATCGAATTTTATACCATAATGATCAAAATAAATAAATATAGTTAATTTAAAAATATGGGATTTTTCTGAAGACTTTTATCCGCCACTGATTAACAACGAAGTACAGTACCCTCTCCGTGTAAACTGTCGGTAGAATGCATACAAATTTAATTCACGAGAAAACTTTAAAAGGTGATGTACAGTTTTGATGCTCCACCTTCTATCAATACAACCACTTTCATACCACCACCACTTCATCTCATATGTAATCAAACATCACTTACTCACTTGTTAACTAGTTGATATCTATCTCTATTCCTTTTCTATTGCTTAAGAACTCACTCCATCACCAAAACCATGAGCCACCTTCTAATGAAAGGACCCGTTCATATACATTATAAACGATTCACAATAGTTGATTACATCGCGAGGTATTTGACCTCTATATGATACATTTTACAAATATTGCATTCATTTTTAAAAGACAAACTTTCTTTACATCGAAATTTGACAGGCATCCATACAATTTCTTAATATCCACTATCCAACTATAAGTTGACTTAATAATCTTTGTTGAACTCAATGACTCGAATGCAACGTTCTTCGAAATATGCCATGAAAGACTCCAAGTAATATCTTTAAAATGAGCAAATGCACAGCGGAAGATTTCGTTAATACCTGAGAATAAACATGCTTTAAAGTGTCAACCAAAAGGTTGGTGAGTTCTTTAGTTTAACATAATCATTCATTTTCATCATTTTAATAGACCACAAGAATTTCATTTCCAGTTCTCATAAATATACGTCCCATGCATAGAGACAAAAATCATTCATATGGTGAACACCTGGTAACCGACATTAACAAGATGCATATAAGAATATCCCCTATCATTCCGGGAAATCCTTCGGACATGATAAAAATAACATCGAAGTACTAAAGCATCCGATACTTTGGATGGGGTTCGTTAGGCCCAATAGATCTATCTTTAGGATTCTCGTCAATTAGTAGATCGGTTTACTAATTCTTAGGTTACCAAGCAAAAGGGGCATATTCGGCTTCGATCATTCACCCATTTAATGTAGTTTCAATTACTTGTGTCTATTTCGTAAAACATTTATAAAAATTGCGCATGTATTCTCAGCCCAAAAATATAAAGGGTAAAAAGGCAAATGAAACTCACCATACTGTATTTCTTAGTAAAAATACATATAACATCATTGAACAAGTGCAAGGTTGGCCTCAGATTCACGAACCTAAATTAATTATATATATTTATATGTTGGTCAATATTTGTCTAACAAATTAAGTCAAGTCATAGTGTACCACAATCCTAATGATCGAGACTAATATGCAAAAGTCAACAAAAATCAATTTGACCCAAAATAATTTCCAAAATCCATACATGATTATTATTTAACTTAAATATATTAAACTTAAATATATTTAAATATATTTATTAGATTTTGTTAAAGTAATTAATAAAAGTCATTTATTAATAAAAGTTTATATTAAAATAAGAATATACTATTATGTATTTTAAGTAAATAAATTTATAAAGTTCATTTAATATCATAGAAATATAATGGTAGGTTTTATTCATGTAATTATATTACGTGTAATAAAATATCTTTGTATTATATATTTATTTGATAAAATAATATCGATAATAACAATAATAATTATAAGTTGTATTATTTTGTAATAATAGTTATTATTGTTCTGCTAATAAAATATCTATATTTATATTTACTAAAAATGATATTAAAATGATAATTTTTATTAATAATAGTACTAAGTTGATAATAATAATGATATTTTATAATAACAATGATATTTATATTAAAAATGATAATTTTAGTAAAAATGATAGTTTTAATATTAATAATTCTTTTAATGAATTGATAAAAATAATAAGAACGATAATTTTATCTAATTCAATATCTTATAATATTTTAATTTCATCATGATACTCATAATCATTATTTCCTAATCAATTTGTAGAATATCTATTAGTCGTCTTTTATATCGCATTCATAATAATGATAATAATATTAGTCATAATAGTTAGATGATACTAATATCAATTTTTAATGATAATAATACTAATAATAATAATTATCATAATGATAATACTAATAACTATTAAAAAAAATTTAATCATAATGATAGTATTAATAATAATAATAATAATAATAATAATAATAATAATAATAATAATAATAATAATAATAATAATAATAACAATAAAAAATTCTTTTACTAATTATACTTAAAAATGATAATATTATTAATCATAATAATAATAATAATTAATAGATAAAAATAGTAACGACGATAATAACGACGATAGTAATGATAATCATTTTAACAATAATACTAAAATTCAGTTGACTATAATTTCTAATCTGTTCATCGCAATCATTCGAGTTCTAAATGAAAAGTTCTTAATTTTTTGCTAGCTTTCTAACGACATGCATATCTTATACCTTATCTCAACCGCATACGTAACTAATTCAAGATTCAACATATCGTATCAAATGGCAATATCAAAAGTACAAGCATGCATAATCCTATATTCTCGAGCACTAGTCAGGGATACCCTATTAATATATAAAAGTTAATTTATGAGTACTCACGTATCAATATTGAGATTCAATATTGCAGAAAAGGTACGTAGACGCAACGGAGATGATAAACACTAAATTGACCTCGCGAGCATACCTATGAACCATACCCATTACCTCCATAGCTGTAACCCATAATTCCCTTAGCCCTAACCCACTCACAAAACGTGTTTTGAGCTAACTCGCGCGTACCTCTTGTCGTAGTATTTTATGTATATTAATAATACTACTAATATTAATATCATAATATATCTTTAATAAAAAATTAATAAATAAAATAAGTAAGTAAATAACACGGAGTACTATATAGAGATAGATAGATGGATAATGAAGAAATGAAAATGAAACCAGATCGAGTGAGTTTTAAGGACCTCACCTCACCAACTCCCCCATGCGATCGCATGGGGGTTCCTTGAGATTTGCATGCGATCGCATGCTTGCATATCCCAGCTCATATGCATTAACAAACTCGCTGCCGACACCTTTTTTACATACATTACACATATGTTACGTAAATTATATATTATTTAATATATATTATATTTAATCTTTAGAATTAATTAAATATTATATTATATTTACGTGCGTAGTAAAAATGTAATTTTTGTTCAAATGACTCGTACGTTGTCACTTGACTCATGTACCACTTTCGGTTTTTCGAACGCACTTTCGTACGTTTAGAAAACTAGCATTTTACGTTATGCGACGTGTACCCTTATTAATAATTTGACTTACTCATCAATAAATCACTTTAATAAAAATGTAACTTATAAAATTGACCGTTGTGGTCATTTGCTTCTATAAATCAGTGACTCGTTGTATATCAAAATTTATTATTTTAAATCAATACCTTTTATGACTAAGTTAAAAATATATATATATTTTTATTTAGAATTGTAAATCTATACTTAATATATATGTTTGAAATATTTACCTAATGATATAATATTTAGTCTTTCAAAACTAAATATATTTCAAAGTTCGTTTTAAAGTCGTTTAGAAAAATATTATAACTCGTAACGTTTTCATTTGAAAACTTAAATAGATACAATTCATTTATGTATTACCTTTTTAAATATCAATCGCATTACCAAACGAGAGTTACTATCGTGTACTAAACTTATTTGAAAACATATATATTTAATGAACACGTTTTAAATACACGTTGCAAGTTATTTATATATATAACAACCCATATTCCAACCTAGGTTTATTTAATCAAAGACATTTTAAATAAACAAGTTCTATTATATCGAAAAGCGTTTTCGTACATTTGGAAATTTCATCAATTGATTAATATGCAATTTAGTCTTCCATTAGCTTTTGTCTAACACTCGATATTTGACACATTGTCCTTATATGCTAATCGCTTTACCATTTTCCGAATACGGTTAAAAAGAAAGGTTTTCTAAATCAAAGTGGACCTCTCAATAGAGACTCGCAATCATATAATGTAACTGTTAAATCACTCATTTGATAACATCTTCTAATTCCATCGATAACTATTTGAATATATTAAGAAACAAATACGTCTATGTAAAGTATTATACGTCTAATACTTGGTTAATGTTTTCAAGTTATAATATATACACATATACATATATAATCAGATTTGTTCATATAATGGTTCGTGAATCATAGAAACTTGGTCGAGGTTTAAATGAATGTATGAACACAGTTTAAAAATCTTTGAGATTCAACTTACATCTTTGCTTATCGTGTCGGGAATATATAAAGATTAAAGTTTAGATTTGGTCAGAAATTTCCGGGTTGTCACATCTAACACCTTCATCGACACCCCACACCACCTACGAAACTCATCTAAACTGCCATTTTTAATTCCACTGTTTGGTTCTATTTTCTGCAGCTACAATCGCCACCATGCACCACCTTTAATCACCTCTTTAACCACCATGTATACCACCATCGTGAACCCACTAAGACATACCATCAACCTTCGCAAACCATCACCATTTCCACCTTTGACCGCCACCACTACTCACTATATAATTCTGTTTCTAATTCGAATTTGAAAACCAATGATCACCATAAATCACCGTAAACCACCGTAAACCGATCATTGTTGTTGATACTCTACACTGTTTCTGTTTGAACCAGGATCACCACAACCTTTTATGATCAAAACCCACTTACATAATATATATATATATATATATATATATATATATATATATATATATATATATATATATATATATATATATATATATTATTTCTGTTTCTTCCTTTTATTATCGAGCTCCTTCTTCATTGTAACCGCCATCTGTTACAGCTTATTTCTGTTCTACACGACCTCTTTTCATACCACTGATGCGTGCTTGTTTCACTCACAAACCAAAAACCGTCAAACCCATTACGGTCACTGATGAAGATTTAAAGATTAACGATGGTATTGTTATGATCATATTGAATAATTAATAATGATGGCGACTATGATGGAGAATAATGATGATGATAACCGTTAAAGATAATATGATGATGATGGTGACTAGCGATGTGAATTACGATGATGATGATGGAAGATGTGATGTACGGTGATGATGATAGATGATGATGTGATCATGATAATGATTCGATAATGATACGAAATTAGAATGATGATGATGATTATAATGAGAAGATGATGATACGGTTATATTGATAGAAGATGAAGGACGACCGAAAAAGAATGGTAATGACATCTCGCTGCTGTTTATTTTTTTCTGTTTCCATTTATTTTGGCCGATAAACAAACCCCACCCAATGTTCCTTGTCGATTTTTTTTAATTTCCCAAAAGCTGGATAAGGAATTCAATATAGACTGCGAGAATGGGTCAGGCTATTCTTGGGCCGATGTATATATTATTTTGGGCTGTTAAGGTTGGGCTGCTACTATACCATTGTTTGTGTTTTGGGTTTAATGATAAAAACAGGTTAACTAAATTCGAGTTCCAGCTTAAATCAGAAAGAGAAGGGACGGTGTAATGGTTTAAGGTATTAGCAAGGTCACGGGTTCGAGCCTGGGCGGAGGCACTTTATGTTCTTTATTTTTTTTTGGAAGCTTTTTCTTGAGGTAGCTATGATTATTATTATTATTATTATTATTATTATTATTATTATTATTATTATTATTATTATTATTATTATTATTATTATTATCAAAAATTATTATTTTTACAACTATATTATTATTATTATTATTATTATTATTATTATTATTATTATTATTATTATTATTATTATTATTATTATTATTATCATATTTACTAATAGTATCATTATTATTATTATTAATAATTTTATCCTTAATCTAGTATTATTATTAATTTAACAAATAAATGATCTTTATATAAAAATAAATTTATTACCCATAACTTAACTATATTAATATCTTTACTTATTTAAAATATATAAAATGAATATATGTAATTAAATAACGAAACCTATAAGTTATTAATATAAAAGTGTTATCACTAATAAATATATATATAAATTTATTCGAATACAATTATATGTGTTAACATATATATAAATGATATAGGTTCGTGAATCCGAGATCAACCCTGCATTGTTCGGTTCTGTCGTATGAATATTTTTACTACAAAATATTGGATAGTGAGTTTCATTTGCTCCCTTTTTTTACTCATTACATTTTTGGACTGAGAATACATGCAAATGCTTATTTAACTGTTTTACATTATTTATATGCGTGAGTTCATTTGATTCCCTTTTACTCTTTACATTTTTGGGACTGAGAATACATGCGCTGTTTTTACAACTGCTTTATTAAATGCTTTTGAAATATATTTTGAACTGCGAATACATGAAATACTTTTATAACTGTTTTATGAAATAGACATAAGTAATCGAAACTACATTCTATGGTTGAATTATCGAAATCGAATATGCCCTATTTATCATGTCCGAAGTTGTCCCGGAATGATGACGAATTTATCATGTCCGAAGTTTTCCCGGAATGATGTCGAATTTATCATGTCCGAAGTTTTCCCGGAATAATGACGAATTTATCATGTCCGAAGTTTTCCCGGAATGATGGCGAATTTATCATGTCCGAAGTTTTCCCGGAATGATGGCGAATTTATCATGTCCGAAGTTTTTCCGGAATGATGGCAAATTTATCATGTCCGAAGTTGTCCCGGAATGATGAGGATATTCTAAATGCAACTTGTTAAGGTCGATTACCAGGTGTTTAATCCACATGAATGAATTTTATGCATGATGTTTATGGGAAATGGGAATATTAAATCTTGTGGTCTATTAAAATGATGAATTTTATTGTTTACGATAAACCTATGAACTCACCAGCCTTTTGGTTGACACTTGAAAGCATGTTTATTCTCAGGTATGAAAGAAATCGTCTGCTGTGCATTTGCTCATATCAGAGATATTACTTGGAGTCATTCATGACATATTTCAAAAGACGTTGCATTCGAGTCGTTAAGTTCATCAAGATTATTATGAAGTCAATTATAGTTGGATATATTATGAAATGGTATGCATGCCGTCAACTTTCGATGAAATGAAAGTTTGTCTTTTAAAAACGAATGCAATGTTTGTAAAATGTATCATATAGAGGTCAAGTACCTCGCGATGTAACCAAATGTAATGTATTTGTCCAGATGGATTAGGACGGGTCTCTACAGGTGGTATCAGAGCGGTGATCTTAGCGAACCAGGTCTTGCATTTGTGTGTCTAACTGACAGTTGTTTAGATGCATTAGTGGGTCTGGACTTCGACTGAGTCTGCATGTCAAAAGTTTTGCTTATCATTTCGTGTCGAAAAAAAATTATTTGCTTATCATCCTTAAAGTCTAGACACGTCTTACTGCCTCTATTGCATAAACAGTGTATAGATAAATTCATATCTTAGCGTATCTGTTATTGTTACCTTTGTCTGACAGCTTTCGTAGATTCCTCCGTAATTTATGGGATTTTAGTATTATATATGCATATGTAAGTTATGTATTGTAGAGTACTAATCTACATCCTATAATCTATTTCTTATCGAAAATCCTTCATCTGATCTTACGAGATGAATCCCTCAACCAGTTCAAGTCCCTCAGATTCCGATAGTTATTCTGATATGGAAACACACTTGAGCTCCGAAAGCAGTATAACTAAAATGGATCAACTAGTCATCCATCCCCAATTCATCTGATGGGTTCATGATCGACCTAATCAATGGAGACGCGAAGAAGGCGATCCCTTCCACCAACCGAATTCACCTCTTGGCGAAGAACCTGAAGCACTTACCGACGAACCCATTCGAAATACCATTTTCTCTCTCATTTCCAGAGTATCTCGTTATGATTATATACTATCTCAAATTCTAGATCTTATTCATCCGCTCGTTCCGACCGACAATCGCCCCGGTGTAATAGAAGAAGTCAACGAACTTCGCGCTCGAGTAATTAATTTGGAGAATATGGTGCAAAACGCACCAGCTTCAGCAGCATCACCGGCACCAACAGTACCATCAGCAACAGCACCAGTACCATCAACAATCCATGCCTCGATATCTCATTTTGTACCTCGAGTATAATCATCGTTCTACGTATCGTTCTACATCATTTATCTTCGTTCAACATAGCGATTATGTAATCTCTAATGTTTTAGAGATTATATATTCTTGTTCTAACGGTAAACCACATGAGTTTAATATCATATTGACTCATTAAATCCATGATTACATCTGAAGAATATATATAGGGGCAGGATCAATGGGGAAGTAACCAATCGGGGGGAAGCGGGGGAAAGCAAATTTTTTTTTTTTCGTTTTTTTTGAATTTTTTTTTCGGCATTAAGATCACACGAAAATATGAACATTTAGAAGAGACACTTCGTGATGAATGTTATTATTTAGGTGGGAAAACGATCGACAAAAATAACATTCAAGATAATATTGTTCGTGAAGAATATGAACGTTTTTTTTCTTCATGTTTTGTGAAGTAAAATTTAGCCCGATTTAGAGTTTAGGGTTTAGGGTTTGGTGTTTTGGGTTTATTCCATAAACCCAAAACACCAAACCCTAAACCCTAAACCCTAAACTCTAAACCGTTCGTGTTAAAAACTCAATCTAAATCCTAAATCTAAACCCTAAACCCTAAATTTCTAAACCCTAATATCTAAACCCTATAAACCCTAATATCTAAACCCTAATATCTAAACCCCAATAGCTAAAACCTCAAAATACGCTCGAAAAACACGATAATTGTTATATATTACCTCTTCGAGCGTTTTCCTGCCAAAATAAAAACATTTATCACAAAGCGTCTCTACTAAATGTTCATATTTTCATCTCATTTATAATGTTCGTGAACAAAGTTTTTTCAAAAAACAAAAAAAAAAGTTTTTGCTTTCCCCCGTTTCCCCCCGAATGGTTACTTACCTCTTGATCCTACCACAATATATATATATATATATATATATATATATATATATATATATATATATATATATATATATATATATATATATATTTTCATAAAGATTGTAATTAAAAATTCTTTTGTACAAACTGTTAATGATGAAAATATTTTAACGTGTAGGTAATACCCGAGGAATATTTAGATTTCACATTAATAAGTTACATTGTACATTCTTTTAATCTGATTAAACATTCATTTACTATCCTATTTACATCCACAGATATACGAATCCGTTCACCACAAAATAACCATTTTCATTCAATTTCATATTTGGATTTTGACTTACCAGAATCCAACAAGTGGCATAATGAAGAAAACATTGGACAAAAATAAAATTTGTTAGAAACAAACAAATTAACTATGAGAAATTTTGTTAAGAATCCACGCTAACAAAATCCTAGCTAACTGTTCCTAGCTAACTGTTAATTTCGTATTACATTTTATTTATCGCAATTTATTTATCGCAATTTTCATTCTCACAATTTTATTTATCGTCATTTAATTTCTGTATTTATTTTACACACTTTAAATATCGGGACACGTATACAAGGTTTTGACATATCATATCGACGCATCTATATATATTATTTGGAATAACCATAGACACTCTATATGCAGTAATGTTCGAGTTAGCTATACAGGGTTGAGGTTGATTCTACAATAATATATATACTTTGAGTTGTGATCGAGTCTGAGACATGTATACAATGGGTCAGGAATACGTATTAATTAATTCGAATATTATATATTAAACTATATATGAATTATTGGATTACTAATTGTGGACTGCTAACTGTGGACTGCCAACATTAGACAATTAAAATGAATTAAAATATTGATTATAACATATGAAACTAAACAATTCTTCAAGTTTGCCACTTGATTTCATCTTAAACCTCATTTGTATCTTGACGATTACAATCTGCGATTCAAACCTTTCATAATTCTTGAAAACACTTCAATCGAGAGGATGAACCAACTGCACTTCATCTACAGAACAAAAGATTGATGCATATAGTTATGCACCTGAAAATACTCGGAACCTGAGTAAACGTTTAACACATATCTGTACTAGCTCCTTTGGCGTTGTTATTACCGAAAATCACTTTGCAATCCCTTTCCAAAGTAGCCAATTTTGTCACAGCTTCAGCAAGTCAACTTTGACTTTTCGTTCGAAACAACCTTATTATAACCTTGACATATATCCGTACTCTTTTATTGTTACCAGGGAACCTTTTATGTTCCACCATATTAGCAGTAAATTTACCAGCAACTTCATTACTCATTGACTTAAGTCTCTTCGAAAAATCATTATATTTGTTCATTAAAACCTTATCATATACTCATCCGCATCTTGTAACGAGAACTACCATACCAATTATCGGGAATCAGCAATTAGTACTTTGGAAACTCGCAGCATGCCTACATCAACAGTTATATGTATGTGTGTATGTATATATATATATATATATATAAAACATTTATCCCTTAGAATTATGATCTTCCATTCTGAAATTCTGAAAAGCACTCAATCTACGAATCAATACTCTAAATTTTGAAAATTGCTGATGAAGCAGCAAAAACTGTAAACGACCTTAACTATCGAAAGTTTGATGATAAAGAATAGTATATTGGCAAAACTTAGAAAAGTTGGAACTAGAAAACGGATTGAGCAAACCATGAAGGAGGATGTGGACAAATCACAAAGTCTAAATCTGCCTTCCAAGAATCTAAATGAATCAGTATCTGTTGAAGTCATTAACAAATATCTTGCTCCTGACTCTACACTTTTACGGACAAATTTTCTTCATCATCCTTCGATATTAGAAATTCTAAGATATCATCGTATCTTTCATTAAAAATATCCTTGATATTTCTGAAGATATTTTCATAACTATTCTTATTTGAAATCATTTATCTCTTCGCGTTATCGGTATTACATCATAAAGGAAACTGTTTAGTTTCTATATTCTGTAAACCTTCGATTTGAAATTATGAATGTTTTGAAGTAGTGTTGGGAACTGAAGCATGAGTTAGTATAATATAATGACACTTGATCAACGTGATTATATTAGAGTAAGTCATGCTGAGTTTCTAATGGAGCGTGATGATTCACAGACCATAACGTCATCATGTGCCATGTTACACGACTCTTACATTCTATCTAATACATAAATGTATCAAGAACATATTTCCTTGATAGTTCTATCTTTTATCTTGAATTCTGGTAACTTAACCAATCAAGATCGTGCTATTACAATCTCTCTCTTAGGACATTAGCTATGTTCATTCGAAACTTCATACCTACGAATTCTGGACCGTTACTCGCTTTACTAAAGATCGAGAAGATAATAAAAAGGCAAAGGGCTCCAAAATATAAGAGAAAATATAAAGTCTAATAACAACACGGACGTTACAAACTGTGGATATTAATATGAATAGCAATATAAAGACACGGTAGAATTAAGAATAGTATCATCCCAAGGTAATAGTAGAAGTAAACAGATTTTTATGGTAGAAAATTGAAAAGAAGGATGACAGAAATGATAATCAAGAAAATATCAAGGATTAGAACTAGATTAAGCATTTTTACAATTCTTGAAAATATGAATTAAGAAAGAAAGTATAGGAAAGGTGAGAATAATGGAACGGAAGAGTTTAATTTATAAAGGAAACATCAGACAGAGTAATCGAGGAAGATCACCGTATTTAATTATAGAGATCTTAATTTCTTTACTCACTGAAGAATCAAATCGTTTAGATTTCGAAGATTTTCTTTAAATCCCTTGAATTCCAAAAATCAGCCCTGATTACGTCAGAGGTTAAGATAAAACTTTATTATCTCATTTCACTCTTTTGTGATAGCTTCACTCGTACGCTTCATATAATCGAATCGTTTTATCTATATTAATCAATAATGATAAAACTCTATTTATCAGCTCATATTCGTCATGAAAACATTTTTATTGTTAGCCATGACGACCTCACTCAAATTTCGGGACGAAATTTCTTTAACGGGTAGGTACTGTGATGACCCGAGAATTTCCGACTAAATTTAAACTTAATCGTTATATGATTTCGATACGATAAGCAAAGTATATAATGTTGAGTCTAGAAAATTTTGAAACGATGTTCAT
Organism: Rutidosis leptorrhynchoides; assembly: GCF_046630445.1. Lineage (NCBI taxonomy): Eukaryota > Viridiplantae > Streptophyta > Magnoliopsida > Asterales > Asteraceae > Rutidosis > Rutidosis leptorrhynchoides. The sequence goes on along the minus strand of NC_092337.1, from coordinate 447,359,710 downwards.
ATATTCAATTGACCTTCGACTGCTCTCGATGATTCACGAACAATTAATTGTAAATAGATATGTGTGTATGTATACATAAATAATAATTCGAAATATAATTTGAAGTATTATATGTTATTGTTATTAAAAAAATTAATAAAATAAAAATAGGATATTATAATAATTATTATTTAAAATATATCCCTATATATAAATAAAGTATATTAAAAATAAATATTAAATGATTGTAATACTCGTTTGATGTTTTGATTGATATTAAGCAAGTTAAATTCAAACTTATATGATTTTAAAATAAACGGTGATTCGAAAATGGGTTTTATAAATTATAGGCTTAGTAAAAATGTATTTAGGAGCTATTTATTTAATTTTAAAACTTTTTATATTTTACTTGGGATTGGGAGTGAATAATTAATATAAAAATTTATTTAATAATTAATGATCGAATTTTATACCATAATGACCAAAATAAATAAATATAGTTAATTTAAAAATATGGGATTTTTCTGAAGACTTTTATCCGCCACTGATTAACAACGAAGTACAGTACCCTCTCCGTGAAAACTGTCTGTAGGATGCATACAAATTTAATTCACGAGAAAACTTTAAAAAGTGATGTACAGTTTTGTTGCTCCACCTTCTATCAATACAACCACTTTCATACCACCACCACTTCATCTCATATGTAATCAAACATCACTTACCCACTTGTTAACTAGTTGATATCTATCTCTATTCCTTTTCTATTGCTTAAGAACTCACTCCGTCACCAAAACCATGAGCCACCTTCTAACACCTTCATCGACACCCCACACCACCAACGAAACTCATCTAAACTGCCATTTTTAATTCCACTATTTGGTTCTATTTTCTGCACCCACAATCGCCACCATGCACCACCTTTAATCACCTCTTTAACCACCATGTATACCACAATCGTAAACCCACTAAGACATACCATCAACCTTTGCAAACCATCACCATTTCCACCTTTGACCGCCACCACTACTCACTATATAATTCTGTTTCTAATTCGAATTTGAAAACCAATGATCACCATAAATCACCGTAAACCACCGTAAACTGATCATTGTTGTTGATACTCTACACTGTTTCTGTTCGAACCAGGATCACCACAACCTTTTATGATCAAAACCCACTTACATAATATATATATATATATATATATATATATATATATATATATATATATATATATATATATATTTCTTTTCTTTTCTGTTTCTTCCTTTTAGTGTCGAGCTCCTTCTTCATTGAAACCGCCATCTGTTACAACTTGTTTCTGTTCTACACGACCTCTTTTAATACCACTGTTGCGTGCTTGTTTCACTCACAAACCAAAAACCGTCAAACCCATTACGGTCGCTGATGAAGATTTAAAGATTAACGATGGTATTGTTATGATCATATTGAATAATTAATAATGATGGCGACTATGATGGAGAATAATGATGATGATAACCATTGAAGATAATATGATGATGATGATGGTGACTAGCGATGTGAATTACGATGATGATGATGTACGGTGATGATGATAGATGATGATGTGATCATGATAATGATTCGATAATGATACAAAATTAGAATGATGATGATGATTATAATGAGAAGATGATGATACAGTTATATTGATAGAAGATGAAGGACGACTGAAAAAGAATGGTAATGACATCTCGCTGCTGTTTATTTTTTTCTGTTTCCATTTATTTTGGCTGACAAACAAACCCTACCCAATGTTCCTTGTCGATTTTTTTTAATTTCTCAAAAGCTGGATAAGGAATTCAATATAGACTGCGAGAATGGGTCAAGCTATTCTTGGGCCTATGTATATATTATTTTGGGCTGTTAAGGTTGGGCTGCTACTATACCATTGTTTGTGTTTTGGGTTTAATGATAAAAACGGGTTAACTAAATTCGAGTTCCAGCTTAAATCAGAAAGAGAAGGGACGGTGTAATGGTTTAAGGTATTAGCAAGTTAGCGGGAGGTCACGGGTTCGAGCCTGGGCGGAGGCACTTTATGTTCTTTATTATTATTTTTTTTGGAAGCTTTTTCTTGAGGTAGCTATGATTATTATTATTATTATTATTATTATTATTATTATTATTATTATTATTATTATTATTATTATTATTATTATTAGTATTAGTATTATTATTATTAAAAATTATTATTTTTACAACTATATTATTATTATTATTATTATTATTATTATTATTATTATTATTATTATTATTATTTTATTATTATTATTATTATTATTATTATTATTATTATTATTATTATTATTATCATCATATTTACTAATAGTATCATTATTATTATTATTAATGTTATCCTTAATCTAGTATTATTATTAATTTAACAAATAAATGATCTTTGTATAAAAATAAATTTATTACCCATAACTTAACTATATTAATATCTTTACTTATTTAAAATATATAAAATGAATATATGTAATTAAATAACGAAACCTATAAGTTATTAATATAAAGGTGTTATCACTAATTAATATATGTATAAATTTATTCGAATACAATTATATGTGTTAACATATATATAAATGATATAGGTTCGTGAATCCGAGGTCTACCCTGCATTGTTCAGTTCCGTCGTATGAATATTTTTACTACAAAATATTGGATAGTGAGTTTCATTTGCTCCCTTTTTACTCATTACATTTTTGGGCTGAGAATACATGCAAATGCTTATTTAACTGTTTTACATTATTTATATGCGTGAGTTCATTTGATTCCCTTTTACTCTTTATATTTTTGGGACTGAGAATACATGCGCTGTTTTTACAACTGCTTTATTAAATGCTTTTGAAATATATTTTGAACTGCGAATACATGAAATGCTTTTATAACTGTTTTACGAAATAGACATAAGTAATCGAAACTACATTCTATGGTTGAATTATCGAAATCGAATATGCCCTATTTATCATGTCCAAAGTTGTCCCGGAATGATGACGAATTTATCATATCCGAAGTTTTCCCGGAATGATGTCGAATTTATCATGTCCGAAGTTTTTCCGGAATGATGTCGAATTTATCATGTCCGAAGTTTTCCCGGAATGATAACGAATTTATCATGTCCGAAGTTTTCCCGGAATGATGGCGAATTTATCATGTCCGAAGTTTTCCCGGAATGATGGCGAATTTATCATGTCCGAAGTTTTTCCAGAATGATGGCAAATTTATCATGTCTGAAGTTGTCCCTGAATGATGAGGATATTCTAAATGCAACTTGTTAAGGTCGATTACCAGGTGTTTAATCCATATGAATGAATTTTATGCATGATGTTTATGGGAAATGGGAATATTAAATCTTGTGGTCTATTAAAATGATGAATTTTATTGTTTACGATAAACCTATGAACTCACCAGCCTTTTGGTTGACACTTGAAAGCATGTTTATTCTCAGGTATGAAAGAAATCTTCCGCTGTGCATATGCTCATATCAGATATATTACTTGGAGTCATTCATGACATATTTCAAAAGACGTTGCATTCGAGTCGTTGGATATATTATGAAATGGTATGCATGCCGTCAACTTTCGATGAAATGAAAGTTTGTCTTTTAAAAACGAATGCAATGTTTGTAAAATGTATCATATAGAGGTCAAGTACCTCGTGATGCAACCAAATGTAATGTATTCGTCCAGATGGATTAGGATGGGTCTCTACACATATCTCATATACAAACTTACTCGATTCTCCGATCATCTTCATCGGAATTGATCGCATAAGATATTAATTACTCAATCTTATTGAGGAGATTAATCATATCGATTGTTTTACACCTTGGCGAATCCAAATTCTGACCGGGTTTGCACGTTTATCGAAGTTAAAATAGTCTATCAATCCCTTGTTTTCCCAAATTAAACACTCGAACTCATTAACATCTGTTTTTGATTTGATCAATAGTAAATGTGTTTTTTACAATAATACTAGGGAAAGATGGTGTACTGTCTAGTTAGTAATTCAAGGCTCAAGTATCTTGTGACCTTTTTCTTATAATGTTACTATGTTAGGTCTTGTGTGCTGCTAGCAGCCTAGATGGAATCAGTGTAATTTATTTCAATCCTATGATTTTTATAATTGGTAAAAAAGAAAAAAGAAAATATGTTGCTATTTCTTATTAATCAACATATTTTTCTTTTCTCTTTTTACAAATTATAGCAACATATTTTCTTTTTCTTTATTACCAATTATAAAAAATTATAGGACTGAAATAAAGGGTTTTGCTAACGTATGTTCCCGTGACATACGTTAACATGCATTTAATAAACTCAAAATTTCATTATATATCATAATTTGTATTTAATACTTCGTACTTTTCAATTCGATTTAACATTTATCATTTTTATGCATGCATTAATTATAAATTATGATATATAAGAATATTACAAATTTATATGCACGTTAACGAATGGCATGGGAGTATACATTATCAAAACCCCAATGTTGTTATTATTATTATTTTTTATTTTATTTTATAGTACTAAAACAGGTAGAATATGTTGCTATTTCAAAGTTTGCTATTGATGATTTATACGAGTATTGGGCTTGATTAAATTTGAAAATTAATATTAACCTTTTATTCAGCCCAAATTATTGCAATAGTTTATAAAGAGCCACTTATTAGACTTAGGCCCATATCAATTACCATCCATTTAAGTAGACGAATAGCCAATAACCCCAATATGGTCAAAAGAAAAATAATACTAACGGATATTGGTCAAAGTGCCCCCATTTCTTAAAGTGTTTAATAATATACCTTCAACAATTCGAAATTGTAAGAAATACTCCCTGACCACCATCATGTACCACGCACCAAGTGATATTTTAGATGAGCAATTTATATCTATTTCTGTTTTTGATGAATACGATTTGACCAAGGGTAAGTTATTTACTGATGCGTTTGGTATTTGAAACTTCTCTTAAACTGTGTCTTAAGTCAAATACTCCTATGATACAAAGATACAATAGATTTGTGTATTGTACCTCAACAGATTGCCACAGTACATCAGATACAAGATATGTCATACCCCCAAATAGGGCCGGGGAAATATGACTTCACAATATCACAACACAAGTATGTATAAACGAGAACGACTCTATATGAGACGTTTTAATTAAAAACCAATGTATTATAAGCAGCGGAAAGTATTAAGTCATTACAAATGACTCCTTAAAAGTTAAATGTAATCTAAAATGTTCTAATGCAATAATATTAATGATGATATGCGGACTCTAAAAGCAGCAAAGTCCAAATAGCAAATAATCTTTAGTAATCTTCACCTGAGACAAAACATGCTTAAAGTGTCAACCAAAAATGGTTGAGTGAACAACATAGGTTTATCAACAATAACCAAGATTTTAGACGACAAGATTTAGTTATAAAGTTTAATCAGTTCGGTAGTAGTGCTGGTGTATATGATATCGATACTAACCATAAGTTACCCTAAACACATCATGTTTGTGTCGTGAGTCATTATTATGTATCCATTGACCATCGGTCATCCGGATAGAGACGTCACTCTCAATAACGCTATTCACAATAACTAAGCTTGCCTTTATACGTAGCAATTAACAATATCATGGTAGGGATTTAGCATGAATCAAAGCATGTTAGCACAGTTTGAACTAATCAAAATAAAGTTTTCATGTACTCGTGTCTAAGCGTAAAACAGTTTAAAAGCACGCATGTGTCTCACCCCAAATGTTCAAAATAAGTAATAGAGAAACAGTTAAAAAGTGGGGCTATGAAGTTCACCTTAATAGCAGGTAGATATTCCACGCAAGTAGTAAGAACAGAGTGTAAGCGGAGATCTCAACCTAGAGATATAATGTTCAATTAATTAATGTCTAATAGACATAAAACTTGTTTATTAATATAGCAAACTATATTAACAGTGACCGCTTTCGAGAAATGTTATATTTATATAGGTGATAATATACTTAGTGTACTTAAGTGTTACTATATAGATAAGTGTATAAGTTATACTAATAATGGTATTATTAGTCTTTAATTATTCAACTATTATGTATACTTATCATTATATATTACATATATAATTATACCTATGTGATACATACATATATATACATTCTTTATTATAATTATACATGTATGTGTTCATAACTATACGATATATATATATATATATATATATATATATATATATATATATATATACACACACACATTAGGTGTAGGTGTTACATATAAATAAGTGTAAGATGATACATATATATATATATATATATATATATATATATATATATATATATATATACACTTATTACTTTTTATTACTATGTTTACTAACTTATATAACTTACATAATGCACATTCATACATACATACACACACACGTACATATACATACATATACACACATACATATACACGTATGTATATATTTACATATACACACACATATATACCTATAATGTATACATGCACATACGTACGTATGCATGCATGCATGCATGCATGCACGTATACCTTGATCACAATTACTTTAATAATCCATATTCATTACCTTTTATCATAATCTTAACCTAACAACCTTAATCATCACCAAATAAAATCATATCCTTTTTATCATAATCAAACTTAATAACATTCACCTAAGATCATAAGCCTAATAATTATTCATAACCTTCATTATATCTTCAATCAAAATCTTTATCTATTTTTATTAACTAGCTTATTAACTTTTCACATAAAATCATAACTTTCTATCATTCTATCCAATCATGTTCATTAACCCTAATCATATTAATCAAAATCAATCCATGTTATTCATTACTAGTTCACTCATATTCAATCTTTTATTACACCTATGTCATATTCATATTCTTATAATCATATTCATTATCATCTTTAAACACATAAATTCATAAACATCTTATTAACAATTAATTATAATACTTGATCAATATCTTTATCATTATTCATTATAATTAACCTTACAACAAACTTAACTCATTCAATACTTAATCTTAATACTTACATAATACTTATATATAACAACAACAACAACAACAACAATACCCAATCCCATAAGTGGGGTATGGGGGAGGTGGGATGTAGACAATCCTTCCTCTATCCTAGAATAAAGAGAAATCATTTCTCCACCCCGAGTTAAACACTCACAAGAGCGGAGAAAGTCCTCCCTCCCTCTATTCAATGGGTAAAGAGATTTCTTTCAAGGGGACCTCCGGCCATAAAGAATGAGAAAAAAAAAGAAAAAAAATCGATATATATATAAAATAGTAATAATAAGTAAGAAAATAAAGATAAAAAATAAAATAAACAGAGACGCCATGAAAATGGTTGAATCAAATTTTCATAGGTTTTACTTCATGCCTGGAGTAATAATAAGTAAGAAAATACTTATATATAACATTAAAGGTAATTAAATTAAGAACAAGTTCAACTCGGGTTTAAGACTACCTTAACAAGATTGATGATCTAGGATGATGATGATGCGAAAAAAAACAGAAGCCAAGCAGCAGTAAACAACGACCCAAACAAGGTTTTTTTGGGTCTGTTTGATCACGAACGAATGCAGCAAAAACCAGGAAGTACAGCAGTGACTTAGCATGAACAATGGATGGTTTGTAGGGTTATTTTGGTTCGCGAATTGCAGTAAGAAACAAATAGCAGATACAACAACAATTTGGATGATTGTGGGACCACGTATTTGCAGTAGGAAAACCAGAAAAGATAACGCAGAAACAGGAGGAATCTGGACTGTTTTTGGGACTGCAGAAAGTGGCGAATTGCAGCAGATTTGGTGAGGTTGTGAGTCAACTGCAACAGCAAGAAAACAGGCTGCTATGGCAGTCGATTACAGCAGGGTTTTGTGGTGGTTTTTAGTCGATGCAGCAGGAGGGTTTTTGGGTTTGTTTTCAGTCGACTAATGCAGATGGTTTAGGGGTTTTTAGTCGACAGATGGCTGGAGGGAAAGCAGGAAACTATCGACTATTTTGTAGCAGGATTTGTGGTGATGATTATGGAAATCTTGAGGCCTTTTATAGTTTTGTAGGTTTCCTAATTACATTCAACTTACTTGGAGATCAAGAACACAATTTGTGTTGGGCTAGGATTAAACAAGCTTAGAGATTAAGTTTACATTCCCCTAATTTCTAAAACAATCTAAAACAGCCGATTATTCTTGCTACATATTATTTATTTATTTATTTTTTAAACGGAATTATGTAATTATTTATGTATTTTATATTTATTATTATTATTATTATTATTATTATTATTATTATTATTATTATTATTATTATTATTATTATTATTATTATTATTATTATTATTATTATTATTATTATTATTATGGTTACATTTTATTTAAATATTAAACCCTAACTTTTATAAATTTTACTAAGTTCATATGAGTTCTTATAAATTTTAATTCATATAAATGTTACATTTAATTTATGACATATTGTTTATATTATTTATTTAGGATTAGGGTTAGGGTTTAATATTCAATATTAAATGGGATTAGGGTTTAGTAGTTAATAGGTAGGGTTAGGTTTAGGGTTTTAAATTATATTAGGGTTTAAATAATAAATGTGATAATTTAATGCAAGCATAAATTTTAGCTCGTTGGTCGAAATGGATAACAACCCTAAATTTATTACTCAGAGGAACAGATGAAAAACCCTAAGGGTATTTTGGTAAATTTCAGAACGAAAATGTGAGGGTTGTTATAGTACCTCCCCGTTAATTTAAACTTCGTCCCGAAGTTTCAGGAAGACTTCTCGAATGCATCAGCGAGTGAGAATAGATGTGGATATTTCCGTTTCATCTGGTCTTCACGTTCCCAGATATAGGGATGAGCACGGGACGAAACCGGTACCGAACCGTACCGGAACCGAAAAGTACCGGTACCGAATTTAAACAATTTCGGATACCGATACCGTACCGTTTTTCTAATACCAGTACCGGTTCGGTACCGGTAATTTTCGGTATTTTCCCTGTTAGTACCGAATTTTGACTGCCAAAAATATGGACTTCGTATCATTCAGATTTCATACAACATTTGGCTCTTATGCGACTGTCTAATTCCCTGGAACTTATTAAGTACACAAAATATGTATTCAAGGGTACACAATGTACAAAACTAATCCCTTTTTCCCAAACAAATGAATATACAGAGTATGTCCAAACAGGCATAGTAATTAATGAAAACATAAGAAAAAATAAAAACAGATGAAACAAAGATGAAAAGGTCATGCCAGACTCCTCATCTCAACCATGTTACTACTACACCTCGGTACAACGCCAACTTATTTTCATGCTGCAAAACCATAAGTCAGCCACCACCCCTCAACCCTAATATTTTCATCTTTATGAAGTAGACAAGAATGGACACCAAAAGCAAAGATGGTTAAAATGAGTAGTAACCACTGGTCAAAAAGTCAATACCTTTAAAACCTAAAACCTGACCTAATAATCAACTGATATATTGAATCTGATACAATCTGATATAACTTGTTTTAAAAATTAAATAACTTACTTGATAAGGTGTGTTCATGGAAGGGATTGATGATGATGGAAGTGATGAAGGAGGAGAGTCCATAGTTGATCGATGATTAGGGTTTTTGATGATGGAAGCGACGGTTTTTTTTGATGAGTACGTGTGTGAGTTATCTATAGTTTCTGTACGTGTTAAACTATTTTCAAGGGAACAAGCGGCCTTTTCATATTCCAGTAATCCAGCTTTTTAAAATATGGGTAATGAAATCGGTACTAATTCGGGAATTTCCCGGTACCGTACCGGTACCGCATCTTTTGTACCGATACCGAAAAGCCAAAAAAACTGGAACCGGAACCGGTCCCGTTTACCATTCGGTCCGGTAAAACGGTACCGGGTCAGTACCGGTACGGGATCGGGAAATTGGTACTTCTGCTCATCCCTACCCAGATATACTCGGGGCCTCTTCGTGAATTACAATGGATCTTAATCAACAGGAATAGAGCTTTATTTCAAACGTTTAACCTCACGATTCATAACTTCTATAGGTTTTTCGGTGAAGTGCAATTTATCATCAATGCGAAGATCATTCAAAGGGATAACAAGTATGTCATCAACAGAAAACTTTTTAAGATTCGAGATGTGAAATGTATAAACTTTATTTAACAAGAAGTGTTGACTAAAAATTACCATTTGGTCAACGTTTTGTTTAAAACAAAGTTTACACTTAATTATAGTGGGGATCTACTTGAGTGAGAGCTGATGTTGTATGAATTGTCGGCTAAAAGAGCCTGGGTGATTAGAACATCTAGTCGTATGTACTTCATCCAAGACTAGTTCTTGAAAATTTCTGAATAGCGGTGATTTTATAGGATCGACATGTATTTATTCACTATCAACTACATGCCCAAGAAATTGTACGATTCGCAGCCAAGATTCACACTTGGAAAAACTTGGCATACAGTTGTTCCTTCTTTAAGAGCTCTAGATTCAATCGCAGATGTTGCTCATGCTCTTTCTCGCTCTTGGATTAGATTAAGATGTCATCAATGAAAACGATTACAAATTTATCAAGATAAGGTTTGCATGCATGGTTCATAAGATCCATGAATACAGCAGGAGCATTGGTTAAACCTAAAGACATGACAAGAAACTCATAATGTCCATAACGAGTTCAAAAAGTAGTCTTAGAACCATCAGTTTCCTTGACTCTCAATTGATGATGACCCCGACCTAAGATCAAGCTTCGAATAGATACTTGACCCTTGCAGTTGGTTAATCAGGTCATCAATACGCAGGAGTGGATAACGATTCTTGATGGTTAGCTTGTTGAGTTCTACGTAATTAATACACATTCTCAACATGCCACCTTTCTTCTTAATGGAAAGAACGGGTGCTCCTCACGGAGGCAAGCTAGGACGAATGAAACCTTTCTCCAAAAGTTCTTGGAGTTGGTTAGATAATTCCTTCATTTCGGATGGAGCTAAGCGGTATGGTACCTATGCAATAAGTACTGCACCGGGCGTGGATAGTTTATAAGTAAAAGATAATATGATATCTAGGGTTGATATTTTTAGTTGACAATGTAGAGATAAGGAGTAGGTAACGGTACACAATGGTCCTAAGGTTGATCAAATCTTATTTCCATCATGATCCATTAAGATTTCCGCATGACTTATCATAATATAATTACGTTGATCAAGTGTCATTATATTATTCTAAATCATACTTTTATCACTCCATAAGGTTACTACTATGTCATCTAGTCAATATTCTTCTTCTTCGAGGTGAATGATTCAATGGAAAATGAAAGAAAAGAAAATAACATCATTCATTCATTTAAAAGATAATAACCAGAGTATTACAGGAACTTAACGAAATCTTCCAAAATATAAAAGTACTAAATGGTAACATAAAGAATACTATGAAAATGAAAATTTTAAATGACTCTGGTGGTTTCCAAAAACTCTTCATTGTGCCTCTTCGTTCTTCTTATTATCCGAACATTTATTTCTGAAATGCCCTACTCCTCCGTAGTTATAGCAAGTAGGAACGGTTGCATTTATCTTTGTAGCTGGAGTTTTGGTTGATGGAATAACAACTCTACAATTCTTGGCTACATGACCCACCTTCTTACACTTGGTGCACTTGGCCTTACACCATCCTTCATGATGTCTCTCACATCTTTTGCAATAAGGACGTTTTCCCTTATACAGCTTGTTGAATTTTCCCTTATAAAGCTTGTTGAATTTGCTTTTAAAATTTTCTTGCCTCATTCCTTCTCTCTTCCTTTTTGCACCTTCTTTCTCCTTATGTTTGTCGATGAAATAGCTTGCCATGCAAGCAGCTTCTCGTATGGTGCCCGAGTTCTCCAAGATAACATCTCTCCGGACTTCATCAGGTAATCCATTGATGTAGCATTGGATCCCTAGATACTCGAGAGTAGCCATGTATCACACCCCCAGTTAGGGCCTGGGCGAAATGTGATTCAATATCATAATACATACCAACATATTATAAAATGAGAACAAATACTATATGAATAAAACCAAATTTGCAGCGGAAGGATTAATAATGTCGTTACAAGAATTATAAATTGTTCAAATGCAGAAAAGTAAATATGCGATAAGTCTTGATCCTAGCCAAGTAAGTCATCACATAAGCAGTAGATATAGAGGTCCTGATCATTCAGTACCTGAGACAAACATGCTAAAAGTGTCAACCAAAAAGGTTGAGTGAAATTCATAGGTTTAACAAATATGATTGACCGTTTGTTCTTAGACCACAAGATTTGTTATAAAAGTAGATCACGCAGATCCAAAAGTAGTACTGATTCGTGATATTTTAGACTAAACGTTTGTTTTGTTGCCCCGATGATAAGTTGACAGTACCTTATCACCATGTTTAAATCATTATTAAGTAATACAAAGACATCGCGGTCAAATGTATCGGGGACTTTACTCCCGATAGGCCTACCCCCAATAATTAAGAATGCCTTATCCTGAAAGCAATTAAAAAATATCACTGTGAGGTCTTAGTAGCATAAGCTAGTCATAGTACAGTTTAGGTTCGTAGTTGTGTCTAAGTTGTTTAAAGTATAAAAGCAGCATGTGTCTCACCCCAGTAAGTATAAAAAGTGCTATAGCAATAAGAGTGGGGCTATGAAAGTCACCTTAGTAATTCGGTGAGTGAAAGTATTCCTTAAAGAGAAAGTATGGATGATCGAAGCACAGAGAAGTCAACCTAAGAATAAGTTGAGAATAGTTTAGATGTTTTGCCCGTATTATGATAAGTGTAAGTATTTTCTTTTATAGTAAGTTTAAAGAAGGTTTATCGTTTTGAAAAGGCTTTTCATACTAGACAAGCTTCCAATCTAACACTTTCAATTTAAAATGGCCTTTTCAGGTCATAGGTTTCTGAGCCACAGGATCCTTTAACTCGGTAATCCAAACTCTCCGCCTAGACTTTCGAGCGTCCATCCACTCGAGAAAGATCAAGATCTATACCCATCTAATATACCGTTCCAATACGTTTTTAGGTGCGTATAGGAATACAACACTTTAAATACTTTATACAATAAGTATTTACTTAAGTTCGATTGTATTATCGTTATTAAGATTGTTTGGTTTTTAAATCCTAATAATAAGTAGGATATATTTAAGTAGGTAAACAAGTGTTATACATAGAAATTGTGTTTTATGAATGGGTATGTATTAATATCAAGTTAATATGTATATATATATATATATATATATATATATATATATATATATATATATATATATATATATATATATCTTATATGTTAAAATATGTATAGTTTAATTTTTAAGTTTTATGTCAATATAAGTACCAATAATTATCTAAAAATGCTAACAAGTGTTTTATTGATTTCATAACAGTAAGTGACATGTATAAAACATTATAAAAATTTTCTATACATAAATATTAAGTTTTATGTATTAAATATTAAATTTTTTTTATAGCTAAAATACAAATAAATAGATAAACAAGTTTAACAACATATTTTATATTTTTCTTAGGTTCTACTGACCAAAATAAACTTAGGAAAAATTTATAAATTTTTGTTATGGTGTAAAAGTATTTATTTCTAATTTCTTTTTTGGTTCAAGATAAATCAAAGTTTATAAAGTAATAATTATTATATCAACTCAATTAATTTATCTAAAATTTTCGTATGCCTAATATAGTATACTAAGCTTAGAAAAATTATTTGTACATTTATATTAATAGTTTAACTATTTAATTCAACTTTTGTATTGTTTTTAGTTTAAATTCAGAATTAAATAGAAATATATAATTATTAATTCTAAAAATAATTTTTATAACTTTCTTATTAGTTCCTAAGTAATTTCCATTGATTATTGTAGTCATAAACATGTTATATCATTAAATTCTATTTTTCTTTTTAAAACAGATTTTCCGGTACTGTAGCAAAAGTAGAAGAAAATACAAATTAATTATTTAAAATGACAAATAAATCAAACATAAATTTTTATAATTACTTTTATGACCTAAGGAACAAGCGAAAATTATAAAACATAATATATAAAATTGTTTACTATTTATTTCTTCATTATCTATATATACCGAATATAAAAAAATCAGTTTTTGATTTTTAATAAATATATATTCGATTGTATAATTCATAAAAATAATTTTTATAATCATTAGGATACTTAATACTAATTATCATGTATTTACATTATTTATTATAATTAATTTCGTATTTATTTGGTATTTAACATAAAACTAGCACAAAAATATGATAAAAACTAAATAAAAACTATAAAAATAATATAGAGAACTTACAAAAATAATTTTTGCAGAGGTTTGAGAGAGAATTCTTCAAGTTTTTGGTGTACAAAATTTGTGAACTAGGCTATGGTATTTATAGTTACAATTTTTGGTAAAGAGAAAATAAAAAAATACAAAAGTTTATATAAAAAAATAACTAGTGTCTTGTAAAAAAAATTAAAAGTATTTATGGCCAGTCATGCCACCATTTCAAAATATAAATAAATAAAAGTAAAGTTAAAAGTAGGAATAAAATAAATAAAAGTGGATCTAGATCTAGTTTATATATAAAAAAAAATACTACTTTTTAAATATATATATATATATATATATATATATATATATATATATATATATATATATATATATATATATATATATATATATATATATATATATATATATATATATATATATTTCATAGTTCTAAAAATGTTAACTAACTAAATTTCTATTTTTATTTAATTATTAAATACGAATTTTGATAAATATAAATATATATTCGGTATTTATAAAATTATAATTACTAAATGTGGTTTTTATTTAATTAAATTATTACTTTATAATTTTATTAGTTTTATATATGTTACTACATTTATATATACTTGTATTTATTAATTGTATAATATATTAACTAAATACAAAATTAATATAAGTATTTTATATGTAATCATGTTATGACATAAAATTTTTTTTTATAAAAATTCTTACGCGTACGTTGTTGAATAAAATTTATTATTCGTTTAACGTTCGTTAATTTCGTATGTATATAACGACCTTTTATTAGTACTTAGAGTTTATTCATTATACTTAAATCTTTTGTTCGGGCATTATATAGATGGAAAAATGAGGGTCGTTATAGTACCTCCCCGTTAATGAAAACTTCGTCCTGAAGTTTTAAGTGGAGTTCCCGTCTGCTTCATCAACAGTTGGGAAGAGATGAGGGTATTTTTGTATCATTTGGTCTTTGCGTTCCCAGGTATATTTGGGGCCTCTACGCGAATTCCAACGGACTTTAACAATAGGTATGTTGCTCTTACGAGTCTCTTTGACCTCTTCTTTCATAATCTCTATAGGTTCTTCGACAAAGTGCATTTGCTCATCAATGCGGATATCATCCAAAGGAATAACAAGAGTATCTTCGGCGAGACACTTTTTCAGATTTGGGACATGAAACACATCATGTACTTGACTTAGTTCAGCTGGAAGTTCTAATCGATACGCAACGGGACCGATTCTTTGAATAACTTTGAAAGGTCCAACATAACGCGAACTGAGTTTACTTCTTTTACTGAAGCGGATAACACCTTTCCAAGGAGATACTTTTAACATAACGTTATCTCCAACTTGGAATTCTAACGGTTTTCGGTGAGGGTCGGCATAACTCTTTTGTCGACTACGAGCGGTTTCTAAACGCTTCTTGATTTGCACGATCTTTTCGGAAGTTTCATGAATAAGTTTAGGACCAGTTAATTGTCTGTCCTCGAGTTCATCCTAACACAACGGAGATCTACATTTGCGACCGTATAAAGCTTCGAATGGTGCAGCTTTAATACTAGAGTGATAGCTGTTGTTGTAAGAAAACTCGACTAAAGGTAGGTGTTTATCCCACCCTTTACCGAAATCGATAACACATGCTCGTAGCATATCCTCCAAAGTTTGGATAGTTCGTTCACTTTGACCGTCCATTTGCGGATGATAAGCTGTACTCATGTCGAGTCGAGTTCCAAGAGACGCTTGCAAGGATTTCCAGAAATTGGAAGTAAATCGACTATCGCGATCCGAGATAATAGAAGTAGGGACACCATGACGAGTAACAATCTCTTTAACATAGAGTCGAGCTAACTTTTCCAGGAGGTTACCCATCCTAGTAGTGCTCTCGCCTGAGCACGCTTAACTGCAGAGTTCTCATGGGATCTGCTGTGCTTGTGGTCCCAAAACGCGTCATGCTAGGAAAGGTCTCCACACCCTTATAAGGCATGCTTCGTTCCCCTCTCCAACCGATGTGGTGTTAGATTGGAATCTTGTCTAGTATGAAAAGCCTTTCCAAAACGATAAACCTTCTTTAAACTTACTATAAAAGAAAATACTTACACTTATCATAATACGGGCAAAACATCTAAACTATTCTCAACTTATTCTTAGGTTGACTTCTCTGTGCTTCGATCATCCATACTTTCTCTTTAAGGAATACTTTCACTCACCGAATTACTAAGGTGACTTTCATAGCCCCACTCTTATTGCTATAGCACTTTTTATACTTACTGGGGTGAGACACATGCTGCTTTTATACTTTAAACAACTTAGACACAAGTACGAACCTAAACTGTACTATGACTAGCTTATGCTACTAAGACCCCACAGTGATATTTTTTAATTGCTTTCAGGATAAGGCATTCTTAATTATTGGGGGTAGGCCTATCGGGAGTAACGTCCCCGATACATTTGACCGCGATGTCTTTGTATTACTTAATAATGATTTAAACATGGTGATAAGGTACTGTCAACTTATCATCGGGGCAACAAAACAAACGTTTAGTCTAAAATATCACGAATCAGTACTACTTTTGGATCTGCGTGATCTACTTTTATAACAAATCTTGTGGTCTAAGAACAAACGGTCAATCATATTTGTTAAACCTATGAATTTCACTTAACCTTTTTGGTTGACACTTTTAGCATGTTTGTCTCAGGTACTGAATGATCAGGACCTCTATATCTACTGCTTATGTGATGACTTACTTGGCTAGGATCAAGACTTATCGCATATTTACTTTTCTGCATTTGAACAATTTATAATTCTTGTAACGACATTATTAATCCTTCCGCTGCAAATTTGGTTTTATTCATATAGTATTTGTTCTCATTTTATAATATGTTGGTATGTATTATGATATTGAATCACATTTCGCCCAGGCCCTAACTGGGGGTGTGATAGATTGGTATCAGAGCCAGGCCCCAGACCAAACGTGCACAGCGAGGACGCTGTGTCCCATTAGGGGGGAGGATTGTAACATCCGTGTTACATCCGTCCCACATCGGTTGGAGAGGGGAACGAAGCGTGCCTTATAAGGGTGTGGAGACCTTTCCTAGCATGATGCGTTTTGGGACCACAAGCGCAGCAGATCTCATGAGAACTCTGCAGTTAAGCGTGCTCAGGCGAGAGCACTACTAGGATGGGTGACCTCCTGGGAAAGTGCTCGTCGTGTTTGGTCGCCAAGAAAAAGTCGTGAGCAACCTACGGGGGAGACAAGGGTACGTCCCTATCTCTGCAAAGCGGACAATATCATGCTACGGGGAACGTTTTACCTGGGGTGTTACACCATGAGAGCAAACTCTTGAAATCGGTTGGTGTAGCTCATGAGATCAGCATTCACCATTTCAATATTACTGAACCCAGGTCTTTCAGTACTCTTGTATGTAGGGGGCGGGTAGCTTATAAAACTTTGATGAGAACAAATAGTCGAAAGGTTTCGCGGTGCGCCATTGTTGCCATTACCTTGCGCGGCAGCCAACAGTTGTTGAAATTGTGCGGGAGTCAAAGTGACATTTGGAAGAGCGTTAGCGCCACGAGTTGGTTGAGCCATTGACCTTCAACACATACAACAGTATTAGTCGAAGAGTTATGGTGCCAGTAAGTTATAAGTTTGTTTAGTGATCCATAAATTTCACACAACATATATTAGGAAAATTGATAGGAGAAATAACGAGATGTTTTAAAAACACTTGAATTTCATTAAACATCACAAAGATAACTAACATCTTTTATTACACACGAAACGAAACTAGAATAAACACGAAACGAAACTAAGATAGTAGGTTTAGGCAAAGCCTTTACAATGAACGAAAACTAATACGGAAATAGAAAAGAAATCCTAAGATCTAATTCTTAGGTGATGGGGGTTGGGTCTTGAAAATGTTCCCACAGAAGATCCTTGAGAAACTGCACCTCCTTCTCTAGTTCCTCGATCCTTTGATCTTGAAGCTCAATTTCCCTATCATGTCTCTTAGCAGTCTTTCTAAAGATGTTATGCACATCATATGAGTATTTTGAGAATTCCTCTTGTTGATCTTCAATCGTACTAAATTGTCCATCAAGAAGTTCCTTTATCTTACCAAATTCTGTCTTCACTTCTTGTAAATCACTCTTTACCTTAGCATGTTCAACAGAGTTCGTGCAAAACAGTGGTAAGACGGGGTTCTTTGGATGAACTTGAACTCTCAGTTTTTGATGCTTCGGGTTCCTTCCTTTTTAAAGAAGGAGGTAAGGCAACAGAGGGCTTGGACTTAGATTCTTCCCCGGGTTCTTCCTTAGAAGGCTCCTCATCCACTTCTTCTTCAATCATCTCTTCTACAAACTCTTCCTCCTCGTCATCCCCATCATAGTTAGCATTAGTGTGGGATTCTTCCAAATGAGGGGAGTGTGGTGGACTAGCAGGGATATAATATGGGTGAGTTGGTGATAATGGCGGAGAAACGGGTCCATAAGTCGGTGTGCAGACAGATCTTTTGGAGTATGATTCCTCGAAGTCAGAAATGACGATTGGGTTACGGCGAGACATCCTTAATGAAAAAAAAGAGAGATGATTAGGTAGGTTCTAAGGATGACGCAAAAGCACGAATAAAATGTAAGGGGAAAAGCACTAGAAACTAAAACAGGAAAGGTTATAGACCTATGGATTACTAAGGCACCCTAACTAACAAATAAGGCACACATAAATACAATCCTAGTTCTCTATAACAACCTGGCTCTGATACCACTCTGTCATACCCCCAAATAGGGCCGGGGAAATATGACTTCACAATATCACAACACAAGTATGTATAAACGAGAACGACTCTATATGAGACATTTTAATTAAAAACCAATGTATTATAAGCAGCGAAAAGTATTAAGTCATTACAAATGAATCCTTAAAATTTAAATGTAATCTAAAATGTTCTAATGCAATAGTATGAATGATGATATGCGGACTCCAAAAGCAGCAAAGTCCAAATAGCAAATAATCTTTAGCAATCTTCACCTGAGACAAAACATGCTTAAAGTGTCAACCAAAAATAGTTGAGTGAACAACATAGGTTTATCAACAATAACCAAGATTTTAGACCACAAGATTTAGTTATAAAGTTTAATCAGTTCGGTAGTAGTGCTGGTGTATATGATATCGATACTAACCATAAGTTACCCTAAACACATCACGTTCGTGTCGTGAATCATTATTATGTATCCATTGACCATTGGTCATCCGGATAGAGACGTCACTCTCAATAGTGCTATTCACAATAACTAAGCTTGCCTTTATACGTAGCAATTAACGATATCATGGTAGGGATTTAGCATGAATCAAAGCATGTTAGCACAGTTTGAACTAATCAAAATAAAGTTTTCATGTACTCGTGTCTAAGCGTAAAATAGTTTAAAAGCAAGCATGTGTCTCACCTCAAAAGTTCAAAATAAGTAATAGAGAAACATTTAAAAAGTAGGGCTATGAAGTTCACCTTAATAGCATGTAGATATTCCACGCAAGTAGTAAGAACAGAGTGTAAGCGGAGATCTCAACCTAGAGATATAATGTTCAATTAATTAATGTCTAATAGACATAAAGCTTGTTTATTAATACAACAAACTATATTAACAGTGACCGCTTTCGAGAAATGTTATATTTATATAGGTGATAATATACTTAGTGTACTTAAGTGTTACTATATAGATAAGTGTATAAGTTATACTAATAATGGTATTATTAGTCTTTAATTATTCAACTATTATGTATACTTATCATTATATGTTACATATATAATTATACCTATGTGATACATACGTATATATACATTCTTTATTATTATTATACATGTATGTGTTCATAACTATACGATATATATATATATATATATATATATATACATTAGGTGTAGGTGTTACATATATATAAGTGTAAGATGATATATATATATATATATATATATATATATATATATATATATATATATATATATATATATATATATATATATATATATATATATATATATATATATATATATATATATATATATATATACACTTATTACTTTTTATTACTATGTTTACTAACTTATATAACTTACATAATGCACATTCATACATACATACACATACACGTACATATACATACATATATACACATACATATACACGTATGTATATATATACATATACACACACATATATACCTATAATGTATATATGCACATACGTACGTATGCATGCATGCATGCACATATACCATGATCACAATTACTTTAATAATCCATATTCATTACCTTTTATCATAATCTTAACCTAACAACCTTAATCATCACCAAATAAAATCATATCCTTTTTATCATAATCAAACTTAATAACATTCACCTAAGATCATAAGCCTAATAATTATTCATAACCTTCATTATATCTTCAATCAAAATCTTTATCTATTTTTATTAACTAGCTTATTAACTTTTCACATAAAATCATAACTTTCTATCATTCTATCCAATCATGTTCATTAACCCTAATCATATTAATCAAAATCAATCCATGTTATTCATTACTAGTTCACTCATATTCAATCTTTTATTACACCTATGTCATATTCATATTCTTATAATCATATTCATTATCATCTTTTAACACATAATTTCATAATCATCTTATTAACAATTAATTATAATACTTGATCAAAATCTTTATCATTATTCATTATAATTAACCTTACAACAAACTTAACTCATTCAATACTTAATCTTAATACTTACATAATACTTATATATAACATTAAAGGTAATTAAATTAAGAATAAGTTCAACTAGGGTTTAAGACTACCTTAACAAGATTGATGATCTAGGATGATGATGATGATGATGATGATGATGATGCGAAACAAAACAGAAGCCAAGCAGCAGCAAACAACGACCCAAACAAGGTCTTTTTGGGTCTGTTTGATCGCGAACGAATGCATCAAAAACCAGGAAGTACAGCAGCGACTTTGCAGCAACAATGGATGGTTTGTAGGGTTGTTTTGGTTCGCGAATTGCAGCAAGAAACAAACAGAAGATATAGCAGCAACTTGGATGATTATGGGGCCACGTATTTGCAGCAGGAAAACCAGAAAAGATAACTCAGAAACAGGAGGAATCTGGACTGTTTTTGGGACTGCAGAAAGTGGCGAATTGCAGCAGATTTGGTGAGGTTGTGAGTCGACTGCAACAGTAAGAAAATAGGCTGCTATGGCAGTCGATTACAGCAGGGTTTTGTGGTGGTTTTTAGTCGATGCAGCAGGAGGGTTTTTGGATTTGTTTTCAGTCGACTAATGCAGATGGTTTAGGGGTTTTTAGTCGACAGATGGTCGGAGGGAAAGCAGGAAAGTATCGACTATTTTGCAGCAGGATTTGTGGTGATGATTATGGAAATCTTGAGGCCTTTTATAGTTGTGTAGGTTTCCTAATTACATTCAACTTACTTGGAGATCAAGAACACAATTTGTGTTGGGCTAGGATTAAACAAGCTTAGAGATTAAGTTTACATTCCCCTAATTTCTAAAACAATCAAAAACAGTCGATTATTCTTGCTACATATTATTTATTTATTTTTATTTTTAAACGGCATTATGTAATTATTTATGTATTTTATATTTTTCTTATTATTATTATTATTATTATTATTATTATTATTATTATTATTATTATTATTATTATTATTATTATTATTATTATTATTATTATTATTATTATTATTATTATTATTATTATTATTATTATGGTTACATTTTATTTAAATATTAGACCCTAACTTTTATAAATTTTACTAAGTTCATATGAGTTCTTATAAATTTTAATTCATATAAATGTTACATTTAATTTATGATATATTGTTTATATTATTTATTTAGGATTAGGGTTAGGGTTTAATATTCAATATTAAATGGGATTAGGGTTTAGTAGTTAATAGGCAGGGTTAGGTTTAGGGTTTTAAATTATATTAGGGTTTAAATAATAAATGTGATAATTTAATGCAAGCATAAATTTTAGCTCGTTGGTCGAAATGGATAACAACCCTAAATTTATTACTCAGAGGAACAGAATATTAACAAGAGAAGCCAGATACCAAACAAATTTTGATGGTGTCTATTGCGTTTCATTTGGTTTTCCCCCGAAATGTAACTAAACAGTGCTTAGCTAATAAACTTTTATGATTCTTCTTCGGCGGAAACTGTCAACCAAGCGATTACCCGAACTACTAATTTTTTTTTTTATAACAATTAATAATAACACCGGAGATTATTTACATTTTTTAACCAAAATAACGAAAAATATATTAAAAGGAATCTTCATCGAAAAATGAAGATCCAAGCCAGTATAATCAAAGAAAGGACCGGACGGGCTCGAAACTAGTAAACGTCACATATTGACGCTAACTCCAACAAAGCCACATCAAAAACGCCATCCAAAAACACTAATACCAAAATAAGAAACCCTAGATCATACATGATCCATACAATCCTATTCCAACCAACAACAACCAAACTAAATATATAAATAAACAACTTTAAGTAGACTTATTACTCATCCTCTTATCTGGTCGATTTGTGAACCCGTCAATTGTGTTGATGTGGACACCTTTATCACTTCGAGATTTGAAATTAAACGAGATTACATAATGTTAACATACCTATATCATAATGCTATTATTTTAGTTAACAATCAATAATGTTAACATACCTATATCTTTTGAAAACCCAGTGAGTGAATGACAAATATAAATAGAAACAAAAATTTAATGACAACTCTTATGGTTATCTTTAAAAAATAATTGGTGCAAAAAATAGTACCAAGTAATACATTTTGTCTGTTAATTGATGTTATTTTTAAAATGTAAGTGGTTATTTCAATTGTACAAATAAAATACGTATGTCCTAATTTTTAATGACAACTCTTTAAAGTCATCATTAGAAAAGTTCATATATATAATCCCTTTATAAGGTTTGTATGTTTTAAATTTTGAAGTCTCAAAGAAATGATAATATCTGACGAAACAAAGGAAAAACCGTGTTTAAGAAACATAAAAGTGAACTTATCCATTCTTTTCATTGGATAATGATTCAATGCTTTAATAGATACCTTAATAAGTGGTTCTTAATGAGAATCTTCACAAATATTTAGAATCATATATAGTAATCACCTGTATGGACGGCAAATTAATGTTCATTATTTGTATGCTTTCCTCCATTAACCGATAATAAAACCTAAATTCGAACACGATGCCTCAAACTTAGGTACACAATGTTGTATATTGTCGATAATGATAAGGAATGAAAAGTTGAGAGGTGAAAATACCAAGGGAGCTCCCTTCAGTCCAACCGTAGAAAATTTAAGATTCAATTTGTCTCCCGCATCATTTACTCATTTACCAAGTATCATCCTTTTATTTATTTGGTATTTGGATGAATGAGTCGGCAGCTAATTGAAATCCTACTACATCCCATGCTTGAATTGAAGAGAGCTCTCTTTCAATGTCACAATATGACATATTTCTAAACCCTAAAAAAATATAGCCTTAGTACAATAAACAAGTTCAACTAAGGTTGTATACATGCATTTAAATCAAGCAACAAGTTTAGAGAGTGAAGGATGTGTGTTCTTCATATATGAACTCTTTGATTTGGAGAAAGAAATAACTCTCCATGTTTTCTCTCTATAAGGGAAGAACGGTTTTATATATAGTTGAATTTGGCCAATGGTTAACCTTGTTTCTAACTTATATAAATAGCAAGAAAATATTGAATAAGGTTTTTTGTCTATCAATTTGCTTAGTAATCCTCTAGGTAACTACAATTATTAGTCTAATTAAGTAGATTACTTATTTAATCCACATAATTTATCCCTAATTTCGTGAAAGAGAAATAGTAATCTAGTACGGAGTACCATTTATATATGTTCCATCAAATCTTTACCACAAAACGTTAAAACAGAAACCTATAGTCTATAGATTCCACATGATCGACTATTTCTAGGGTTCCCATATTTGTCAATGACATATCTTTCCAGTTTTCACCAAATTTATCGTATTTTTTATTCCTTTAGTCCCACACATGATTTCATGTACACAAACTACATATGCATTTAAAATTGTGTTTGTCGAAATCGTTTAAATGTTCAAATAAGATTGATGGTTGCTTTTACCGAGTTCATAACTAAAAATTAATCAAACGATTTTCAATTTTATCAAACCGTGATATATGGTGTATGTATATGGCCAGTCTTGATTGCTGTTTCAAGACTCGATCAAACCGAACATTTAAAAGAAAACGAACTAAACTACAATACTACATTTTTAGTTATATCTGTTACTTCAAATGATTGTATATGTCTTTAACATATACAAATGCTATATTTGTTTCTTATGTGTTTTTAAAGAGATGACCAAAGTCAACAATACAGTCAAACCTATGGTCAACATGGTCTCCTCTCAATATCTACAAAGGCACAAATACCTAATGGCTTCTAATTATATTTAGTATAAGGTAGTTAGTGGATGGTTGGTTAGTTACAGAAGTTGTTAATTAGTTAATTGTATTTTTGTCTTCTAGTATGGCATATATATAGGCGTATCTTGTACAGTTCATGTAAGCTTTTTCAGTTCAATGAAATCCTATTCAATTTGATCTCTCAATCTTATAGAAATGTTATGGTATCAGAGCAGGAATCACACCAAATGTGATTGATCCGACTCTAAACTTCGATCGATTCATCAATTGAATCATCAATTTCACTCGATTTCATCAAAATTTCACCGAAACCCTAATTTTGTCAATTTTACTCAATCACTCAAAATCAAAATTAATCAATGGCAGAAGATGATATCAACTCTCAGAATCATCCTCTATTCCTCCATCAGAATGATCATCCAGGACTGGTTCTAATTGCGAAGAAACTAACTGGATCAGACAATTACAGTTCATGGCGTCGATCGATGATGATTGCTTTAAATGCGAAGAACAAGCTCCAGATTGTCACAGGTGCATTTGCTGAACCAGATATCAACTCAAGAACATGAGCAATTTGGGAACGAACGAATGATATGGTAATTTCTTGGATTCTAAACACTATTAGCGATCAAATCAGTAATTCATTGAGTTTTGTCAATACTGCAAAAGAATTGTGGAGTGAATTGCAAGAGCATTATTCTCAACTAGATGGACACAGAATTTATCAATTAACGAATGATATTGTTCAATTGAAACAAAGTAATTGCACAATTGAGGTGTATTATCACAAGCTGAAAGGATATTGGGATGAAGTTGATGCACTTGAGGCTCCATATATCTGTACATGTGTCTGTACATGTGAAAATGGTAGAAACAACAGTGAAAGGGACCAGAGAAAAAGGTTGATGCAGTTTCTAATGGGCTTAGATGAGTGCTACTCCAATGTCAGGGGTCAAATCTTGCTAATGAATCCACTTCCAAGTGTTGCCAAAGCTTATGGCATGGTAAGGCAGGAGAAGAAGTAGAAGGAAAACTCAACACCTAAATCCACCACATCTGTTGCCCTATCTGCTTATACCAGCAACTACAGGAACAACAACAACACCAATTCTGAAAGGACCCGTCCTAATCCATCTGGACGAATACATTACATTTGGTTACATAGCGAGGTACTTGACCTCTATATGATACATTTTACAAACATTGCATTCGTTTTGAAAAGACAAACTTTCCTTACATCAAAAGTTGACGATATGCATACCATTTCATAATACATCCAACTATAATTGACTTAATAATAATCTTGATGAACTCAATGACTCAAATGCAACGTCTTTTGAAATATGTCATGAATGACTCCAAGTAATATCTCTAAAATGAGCAAATGCACAGCGAAAGATTTCTTTCAAAATCTTGAAAGATGCTGATGAAACAGCAAAAACTGTAAACGACCTTAACAGTAAAAAGTTTGATGATAAAGAATAGTATGTTGGCAAAGCTCAGAAAAAGAGAAGGTTTGGAACTGGAAAACGGATTGAGCAAAGTATGAAGGAGGCTGTGGTCAAATCACAAAGACTAAACCCGCCCTTAAAGAATCCAAATGATTCAGTACCTACTGAAGTCATTAATGAATACCTTTCTTCTGACTCTAAACTCTTGCGGACAAATTTTCTTCATCATCCATCGATATTAGATATTCTAAGATATCATCGTATCTTTCTTTATTAATATCCTCAATATTTCTGAAGATATCTTCATAAATATTCTTGTCCGATATTATTTATCTCTTCGCGTTATCTGTGTTACATCAGAGAGGAAAACTATTTTAGTTTTTAAATTATGAAAAAAATTTGAATTTGAATTATGAATAATTTTGAAGTAGTGTTAGAAATTGATGCATGAGTTAGTATAATATAATGACACTTGATCAACGTGATTATATTACAGTAAATCATGCTGAGTTTCTAATGAAACGTGATGATTCACTGACCATACCGTCATCATGTGCCATATTACACGACTCTTACGTTCTATTTGATCTCCAAACATATCAAGAACACATTCCCTTGATAATTCTATCTTTTCTCTTGAATTCTGGTAATTTAACCAATCAAGATCGTGCTATTACAATCTCTCTCTTAGAACATTAGTCATGTTCATTCGAAACTTCATATCTACGAATTCTAGACCATTATTCGCTTGACTTAAAGTCGAAAAGAGAAAACAAAAGGATGGAACTCCAAAATATAAAGGAAATGAAGAGGGTGAATTTATAGTAAAATATTCGACAGAGCAATCAAACAGATTATCGTATTTAATCAATGGAGATCCTAATTTCCTTAATCACCGAAGAATCAAATCTTTTAAAGATTTCGAATATTTTATTTAAATCCCCTGAATTTCGGAATTCAACCATGACTAGTCAAAAGTTATGATGAAACATGTTTTTCTCATTTCACTATTTCGTGAGAGCATCACTCATACGCTTCGAGTAATCGAATTGTCTTATTTATACTACTTAACGATGATAAAATTCTATTTATCAGCTCCTATTCATCATGAAAACATTCTTATTGTTAGCCATGATGATCCCACTCAAATTTCGGGATGAAATTTCTTTAACGGGTAGGTACTGTGACGACCCGGAAATTTCCGAACAAATTTAAACCTAATCTTATTATGAACTTGACATGATAAGCAAAGTATGTTAAACGGAGTCTCAAAATTTTTGATCTGTTTATGTACATTCATTTAACCTTTGACTATTCCCGACGATTCACGAACAATTGTGTGTACTTAAATGTGTAAACATATATATTTATAAATATAAATATAGGTGTATATATAATATTTTAAAAACAATAAAATACAATTTAATTATTTGATTTGAATATGTAAAGTAGTATACAAAATAACAAATTGCTATTTAAATAAATATCTATATGAATCTATATATATAATTATATATGATTGCTATGAATGATTATTATATATATATATATATATATATATATATATATATATATATATATATATATATATATATATATATATATATATATATATATATATAATTATATATTATATAATAAGTAAACAATATACAAGTAATAAATTGTAACATTACTATATTAAAGGTAATTACCAGTTAAAGTATAGTTATAAATATTATTATTATTATATTCCAATATTATTACTAAAATAAATATTAATATATTAATATTAATATCAGTATTATGATTATTATTATTCTAATATAATATATAGATATGAAATTTTATACATTTAAATTTGTTATATTCTCATTAATATTAATAATATTATTGTTATCTGTACTAGTATCATTATTATTGTTATCATTAATATAACTACTAGTATTATTATTAATGTTATTATGATTACTAAAATTATTAAAATTATTATAAACATTGTTATCATTTTTATTATTAGTAAGAAGATTATATATTATTAATATTATTAATATTATTAATATTATTATTATTATTATTATTATTATTATTATTATTATTATTATTATTATTATTTTTATTATTATTAATTCCATTGTTAATATTAAAATTAATGTATGTATAAGTAATATTATTATGTTTTCCTTGTATATTTAATATACATATATGAGTAAAAGCGATATACAGCTATTCAAACACAGATATACAAAATACAGCTATATAATTAGTTATACAGTTATATAAATACGTAAATACGTATAATTATAAAAATATAAATACAGGAGATTAGGTAACCTGTTTTAAATCGTTTTCAGCCTATTACTCTATGATTTTTTTTCTTTAAATCGTACCAATCATGGAATCAATTACTGAATGAATCCAAATTCAGGTATGGGTCAATCTCTAATTTATTTTTATAGGTATATATTCTTATCTGCTTTTATATTTTTTTCTTCTTCTAATTGATACCTACGTACCTCTTGTCTGTTAAAAGTGAAATTCGATTTCCATTGGCAATACAAAACAAAACTCAGTGATATCATTTGTACTACTGCAATAATTCGATTACCATTTATATAAACTGCTCTAATCATCTGCAATTTAAAAAGTTAAAAGGAAAACTCAAGAAAATAGTTCAAACTCCCCTGTTATGAGTTCTTTTCGTCAAATGCTGGATTTCGAATGAAATTTTAAAATGTAGAAATGTAGTCTCGTTAGAAATCTTTCAATCAAACGAACTGGAGAGTTTCAAAGCTCAATTTTTCCTATCGACTTCAAATTTCCGAGTCAAACACAATTTGTAAAAAGTCAAACTAGTTTGTTCATCGTGTAATTCGAATTCTATAGGATGTTTCAGTAGCAATTGAGGGTCCAGATAGTTTCTAGAAGAGATTTGGAAAACGTTTCAAGAAGGAATCATGGTCTAAAACCTTCTCAAATTCAAAATCAATTAGTAAGTTCAAAAGTGTTCTTCGTTAATTAACAGCGTATTTAATCTTTATTTTTTTTGTTTCAGTAAATTTAAACACTCAGAAATTATTTATGTATAAGTTTTAAATCTTAAAACAATTTATCCAACTCGTAATTGCTGGTTTATGTCTCTGATCGACTGGGTGCTTGGGAAGAAGGAGAAATAAACAGAAATAGATTATAAATATATGGAATCTATTTTAATCAGAAAAACAATACGGGTCAGATGGTTAAGGGAGTGTGTAGCGAGCAGGAGGTCACGGGTTCAAGACCCGGCAGGGGCGTTTATTTTTTTTAGGCTTATTCATCAAAGTAGTCCTTCAAATACTTTTATTATTATGTTATTATTATTATTATTATTATTATTATTATTATTATTATTATTATTATTATTATTATTATTATTATTATTATTATTATTAATATTATTTATATTACTAAATATTATTATTATTATCATTGTTATTAGTATTGTTATTATAAGTTAGTATGATTATTACAAATATTATAATGATTATTATTATTAATGTTAAGATAAGTATTAAATATGAATCATTATTATTATTATGATTATAATTATAATTATAACTAATATTAATAATATTAACATCATTAAAAATATGATTTTACCATTTTATTATTATTAGAATAAGTATTAATATCATTATTATGATTATGATTATGATTAAAATTATTATTATTATGAAGATTGTTGTTAGCATCTATATTGTTATTATTATTGTATCTTTAACAAAATCATTATTATTGTTAGTATTATTATTATTACTACCATAAATAATATTATTATTACTATCATTATTATTACTTTTATTATTATTAATATTATCTCAACTGTATTATTATTACTGTCAATATCATTATTGTAAAAACTATTATGATTATGAAAATAAAAGTTTTAAAAATGTTGTTAAGATTATAAATATGAAAAGTACAAATATGAATATCAATGTTATTATGAAATTTATATATAATATTAAAACGGAATATTATTATTATTATTAAAATTATTATTATTATTATTATTATTATTATTATTATTATTATTATTATGAATATTATTATAATTATTATCACTAATATTATTACTGTTATAATTACAAATATATATATATATATATATATATATATATATATATATATATATATATATATATATAAACACATTACCATTATATTAATATTACATAATACCATATTTTGTTATCAGTTAAACTATATTAAAAATTTAATATGATAAGTATTAATTATATACAAAGTATGAATTAAATATATAAATTTTATCTATATAACATAATATAACAAGTATATTATTAATAATAATAACATATAAATTCGTTCGATTACAATTATGTATATTAATTAGTACACAAATGATATAGGTTATTAGTATAAAAACTATATCACTAGTAATAATACATGAAATTGTTCGATTACGAGTATATATTTTAATATATATACAAATGATATAGGTTCGTGAATCCGAGGCCAACCCTGCATTGTTCAGTATCGTCGTATGAATATTTTTACTACAAAATATTGGATAATGAGTTTCATTTGATCCCTTTTTAAATGCTTTTGCAATATATATATTTTTGGGACAGAGAATACATGCACTTTTATAAATGCTTTACGAAATAGACACAAGTAATCGAAACTACATTCTATGGTTGAATTGTTATACCGGATATCGCCCTTGTTGAACTTGGTAGCCTAAGAATTGGTGTTTATTATATTTGCCACCAATTGACGCGAATCCTAAAGATAGATCTATGGGCTTTGACACGCCCTAGTCAGAGAATTTAAACTGCTTTAGTACTTTGATATTTATATATGGGGATATTCTAGATGCATTTTGTTAATGTCGGTTACCAGGTGTTCAATCCATATGAATGAATTTTAAACACTTATGAGTGTATGATTATTGAATAAATGAAATCTTGTGGTCTATTAAAATTATGGAAATGATTGATTATGATAAACTAATGAACTCACCAACCTTTGGGTTGACACTTGAAAGCATGTTTATTCTCAGGTACGAAAGAAATCTTCCGCTGTGCATTTGTTCATTTTAGAGATATTACTTGAAGTCATTCATGACATATTTCAAAAGACGTTGCATTCGAGTCGTTGAATTCATCAAGATTATTATTAAATCAATTATAGTTGGATATATTATGAAATGGTATGCATGCCGTCAACTTTCGATGTAATGAAAGTTTGTTTTTAAAAAAAAAACGAATGCAATGTTTATAAAATGTATCATATAGAGGTCAAGTACCTCGCGATGTAACCAAATGTAATGTATTCGTCCAGTTGGATTAGGACGGGTCGTTATAGGTGGTATCAAAGTGGTGGTCTTAGTGAACCAGATCTTGCATTAGTGTGTCTAATTGATATTTGCTTAGATGCATTAGTGAGTCTGGACTTCGACCGTGTCTGCATGTCAAAAGTTTTGCTTATCATTTTTGTCAAAATTACCTGCTTATCATTCTTAGAGAATCAATTGCTTATCATTCTTAGTCTAGACACATCTTACTGCATTGATTGCATGAATAGTGTATAGACGAAATTCATATCATATCGTATCTGCTAATCCATATCTTAGCGTATCTGTTACTGTAGACTTTATCTGACACGATTCCTTATTCCCCTTCGTAATCTATAGGATCTTCTGTACTATACACAGATATTCTATGTAATTAGAATATCATCCGATATCCGAAAATCATTCCATACCAAAACCCATTTATCTAACCGTACAAGACGGAACTCGCAACTAGTTCAAATTTCTTAGATTCCGACAGCTATTCCGACATGGATGTTCACCTAAGCTTCGAAAGCAGCGTCACCAGAATGAATCAACCAATCATTCATCCCCAATTCATCTGATAGGTTCGTAGTCTACTTAATCATTGGAGACAAGAAGAAGAAGATCCCTTCCGCCAACCGAATTCACCTCTAGGTAAGGAACCTGAAGCACTTACCGGCGAACCTGTTCGTAATACCATTTTCACCCTCATTTCCAGAGTATCTCGTCACGATTATATTCTATCCACAATTCTAAACCTTATTCATCCGCTCGTTCCGACCGACAATCATCCTGGAGTAATGGAAGAAGTCAACAAACTTCGCGCTCGAGTAATTAATTTGGAAAACATGGTGCAAAACGTACCAGCTTCAGTAACATCACCGGAACGAACAGTACCATCAGTAATAGCACCAGTACCATCAACAATCCATACGTCAACATCTCACTCTGTACCTCGAATATAATCATCATACTACGTATCACTCTACATCAATTATCTTCATTCGACATGGCGATTATGTAATCTCTAATGTTTTAGAGATTATATATTCTTGTTCTAACGATAAATCAAATGAGTTTAATATCTTATTGACTCATTAAATCCATAATTATATCTGAAGAAAATATATATGTATATATATTTTCAT
Source organism: Rutidosis leptorrhynchoides (assembly GCF_046630445.1). NCBI lineage: Eukaryota > Viridiplantae > Streptophyta > Magnoliopsida > Asterales > Asteraceae > Rutidosis > Rutidosis leptorrhynchoides. The sequence continues at coordinate 447,326,935 of NC_092337.1, read as the reverse complement.
AAAGATTGTAATTAAAATTCTTTTGTACAAACTATTAATGGTGAAAATATTTTAACGGGTAGGTAATATCCGAGAAATATTTAGATTTCACTTTAATAAGTTACACTGTACATTCTTTCAAATCTGATTCAACGGTCATTTACTATCCTACTTACATCCACAAATATACGAATCTGTTCACCACAAAATAACCATTTTCATTCAATTTCATATTTGGATTTTGACTTATCAGAATCCAACAAGTGGCATAATGAAGAAAACATTGGACAAAAATAAAATTTGTTAGAAACAAACAAATTAACTATGAGAAATTTTGTTAAGAATCCACGCTAACTGTTTCCAGCTAACTGTTCCTAGCTAACTGATTACATTTTATTTATCGCAATTTATTTTATCGCAATTTAATTCTAGCAATTTTATTTATTGTCATTTAATTGCTGTTATTTATTTTACGCACTTTATTTATCGTCATTTAAATACTGTTATTTACGCATTTTAAATATCGGGACACGTATACAATGTTTTGACATATCATATTGACGCATCTATATATATTATTTGAAATAACCATAGACACTCTATATGTTGTAATGATAGAGTTAGCTATACAGGGTTGAGGTTGATTCTACAATAATATATATACTTTGAGTTGTAATCGAGTCTGAGACACGTACACGGGTTACGATACGTATTAATTAATTCGAATATTATATATATAACTATATATGAATTATTGAATTACTAATTGTGGACTGCTAACTGTGGACTGCCTACATTGGACAATTAAAATGAATTAAAATATTGATTATAACATATGAAACTAAACAACTCTTCAAGTTTGCCACTTGATTTCATCTTAAAACTCATTTGTATCTTGACGATTACAATATGCGTTTAAACCTTTCATAAATCTTAAAAACACCTCAATCGAGAGGATAAATTCAACCACACGTTATCTACGAGAAGAAAGATTTATGCATATAGTTATGCATCTGAAAAACTCTTGGAACCTGAGTAAACGTTTGACACGTATCTGTGCTAGCTCCTTTGGCGTTGTTATTACTGAAAATAACTTTGCAATCCCTTTCCAAAATTAGCCAATTTTGTCACAGCTCCAGCAAGCCAGCTTCGACTTTCACTCGGATTAGCCTTATTATAATCTTGATAGATAAGTTGCCTTTCGTTATCATTACCGGGGAACAGTTTATATCCCACCGCTTTAGCAGTAAACTTACCAGCAACTTCATTACTCCCTGGCTTAAGTCTCTTCGAAGAACCATTATAGTTGTTCATTAAAACCTTATTTTATACTCGTCCGCATTGTAACGAGAATTGCCATACCAATTATCGAGAATCAGCAATCAGTATTTTGAAAATCTCGCAGCATGTCTACTCCAAAAGTTATATGTGTACATATAACGTCTATCACCTGGATTTACATACTTCGAATGTAAAGTTTCTGAAAAACACCCCAAACTGCGAACTAGTTCTCAAAATCTTGAAAGATGCCGATGAAACAGCAAAAACGGTAAACGACCTTAACAGTAAAAAGTTTAATGATAAAGAATAGTATGTTGGCAAAGCTCAGAAAAAGAGAAGGTTTAGAACTGGAAAACGGATTGAGCAAAGTATGAAGGAGGCTGTGGTCAAATCACAAAGACTAAACCTGCCCTTAAAGAATCCAAATGATTCAGTACCTACTGAAGTCATTAACGAATACCTTTCTTCTGACTCTAAACTCTTGCGGACAAATTTTCTTCATCATCCATCGATATTAGATATTCTAAGATATCATCGTATCTTTCTTTATTAATATTCTCAATATTTCTGAAGAAATCTTCATAAATATTCTTGTCCGATATTATTTATCTCTTCGCGTTATCTGTGTTACATCAGAGAGGAAAACTATTTTAGTTTTTAAATTCTGAAAAAAATTCGAATTTGAATTATGAATGATTTTGAAGTATTGTTGGAAATTGATGCATGAGTTAGTATAATATAATGACACTTGATCAACATGATTATATTACAGTAAGTCATGCTGAGTTTCTAATGAAACGTGATGATTCACAGACCATACCGTCATCATGTGCCATATTACACGACTCTTACGTTCTATCTGATCTCCAAACATATCAAGAACACATTCCTTGATAATTCTATCTTTTCTCTTGAATTCTGGTAATTTATCTAATCAAGATCGTGCTATTACAATCTCTCTCTTAGAACATTAGTCATGTTCATTCGAAACTTCATATCTACGAATTCTAGACCATTATTTGCTTGATTTAAAGTCGAAAAGAGAAAACAAAAGGATGAAACTCCAAAATATAAAGGAAATGAAGAGGGTGAATTTATAGTGAAATATCCGACAGAGCAATCAAACAGATTATCGTATTTAATCAATGGAGATCCTAATTTCCTTAATCACCGAAGAATCAAATCTTTTGAAGATTTTCTTTAAATCCCTTGAATTCCGAAATTCAACCATGACTAGTCAAAAGTTATGATGAAACATGTTTTTCTCATTTCACTATTTCGTGATAGCTTCACTCATACGCTTTGAGTAATCGAATTGTCTTATTTATACTACTTAACGATGATAAAATTCTATTTATCAGCTCCTATTCGTCATGAAAACATTCTTATTGTTAGTCATGATGATCCCACTCAAATTTTGGGACGAAATTTCTTTAACGGGTAGGTACTGTGACGACCCGGAAATTTCCGAACAAATTTAAACCTAATCTTATTATGAACTTGACATGATAAGCAAAGTATGTTAAACGGAGTCTCAAAATTTTTGAACTGTTTATGTACATTCATTTAACCTTTGACTATTCCCGACGATTCACGAACAATTGTGTGTACTTAAATGTGTAAAAATATATATTTATAAATATAAATATAGGTGTATATATAATATTTTAAAGATAATAAAATACAATTTAATTATTTGATTTGAATATGTAAAGTAGTATACAAAATAACAAATTGCTATTTAAATAAATATCTATATGAATATATATATATAATTATATATGATTGCTATGAATGATTATTATTATATATATATATATATATATATATATTGTAATATATATATATATATATATATATATATATATATATATATATATATATATATATATATATATATATATATATAGTGTATATATTTATTTAATTATATATTATATAATAAGTAAACAATATACAAGTAATAAATTGTAACATTACAATATTAAAGGTAATTACCAGTTAAAGTATAGTTATAAATATTATTATTATATTCCAATATTATTACTAAAATAAATATTAATATATTAATATTAATATCAGTATTATGATTATTATTATTCTAATATAATATATAAATATGAAATTTTATACATTTAAATTTGTTATATTCTCATTAATATTAATAATATTATTGTTATCTTTACTAGTATCATTATTATTGATATCATTAATATAACTACTAGTATTATTATCAATGTTATTATTATTATTAAAATTATTAAAATTATTATAAACATTGTTATCATTTTTATTATTAGTATCAAGATTATATGTGATGACCCGGAAATTTCTGACTAAATTTAAACTTAATCTTTATATGATTTAATGTTTCTGACATGATAAGCAAAGTCTATGAAGTTGAATCTCAAAATTTTGAACTATTCAATTACTCTTCGATTGTTCTCAACGATTCGCGAACAATTATATGTAAACAGATACATACTATAACTTGAAAACGTAACAAAGTGTTGAGTATATGATACTGTGCATTAAACTTATTGGTTTGATTATCTGATTGATATATTTAACTACGGAGTTAAAAGATTATGCCAAACGATTGAATTAAAAGATATTTATTGAGTCTCTTAATGATTATGATATTTTTACGAGTCTCTGTTATGAGGTCCACACTGATTTGAGAAATCATTCATTTTTAACGATATTCGAAATAAATGGTAAAGTGTTAGATAATGAAAGTTAGACAAAAGTTAGTGGAGAACTAAACTGCATAATATTCAATTGATTTTGTTTTAAACATGCGAGAACGTTTTTCTATATAATAGAAATTGTTAATTAAGTGTGTTTGTTTAAATAACATAATTTGGACACATACAATAATAAGAAATATTAACTGTTAGAATTAGATATATGAATAACGTGCGATGTGTATTTTAAAACATGTTTATTAATATTAAAAATATATATTTAATGTTATGATAAAATGTAATATTAAATTGGTCATAAAACGATTTGTTATTATATATATATATTAATATTAATATATAATGAGACGATGATTTAAAGAAGTAAATGACCAAAATACTCAAATGTATAAGTTATATCTCGAGTGGTATAGTTTATGCATAATTTAAGACTATATTTTGACAAAGGTACAATTCGTGAAACGAAAAATGCAAGTTTTCTAAGTGTACGAAAGGACATTCGAAAAACCGGAACCGGGACATAAGTCAAGTGACGACGTACGATTTATCGGAACTAAAATTACAAATCAACTATGCACGTGAATTTAATATAAAATATAAGTAATTATTTAAATTAAATATATTATATATATTATATAAAAACATGTCGACAAGCAAAAAGTTAAATAAATGTGAGCTGGAATCCTAGGCCATGCGATCGCATGGCCATTACACACAGAAACCATGCTATCGTATGAGGTCTGAAATCTGGCCACATCTATAAATTCGAACGTTTTCTGATTTCTGATTTCTGATTCACTTTTCATTCTTCATTCCTCCGTATTATTATTTATTATATTTATATTATTATTATTATTATTATTATTATTATTATTATTATTATTATTATTATTATTATTATTATTATTATTAATTCTAATATGATTATTAGTAGTATATATACATAAAATACTACGACGGAGTGCTGTTCGAGTAATTTAAAAACGGGTTTTACGAGCGGGGCAAAGATAAGGAAATTATGGGTTATAGCTATGGAAGTTATGGGTATAGTTTGAGGGTATGCTCGTAAAGTCAAACATAGTGTTTATCATCTCCGTTACGTCCATGTACTGTCCTACAATATTGAATCTCAATATTGATACGTAAGCACTCATATTTTAATTTTAATATATTAATTGTTTATCCATGTCTAGTGCTCGAGTATATATATTTATACATGCTTGTATGCTAAATTTCGTACTAAACAGTATAATGAATCACGATTTAAATACATATATTACTGGTAAAAGGTATATGATATACATGTTTTTGGAAAGCTAGTGAAAAATCAATAACTTTTCATTTAGACACCAAATAGTTTCGATGAACGGATTAAAAGATATGATCAACTGAATTATGACTGACGTTAATTGAAATTGCTTTTGAACCTGCAATTAAGATTTAAATAACTTATTTACGAGATTGATAAAATGGATTTTTGAATATTAACAACCAAGTAAATGAATCCTTATACAAGGTACGTCTCGTTTGTTGAACTATTGTCAAAATTGACTTTTTGAAACGACTTTGTATAACTTTTGTATGTCAATCTCGAGCATTAAGATTGTGATACACTATGACCTGACCTAGCTTGATAGACATTTATTGACCAACATATGTTCTCTAGGTTGAGATCTACGGTTATTTGGTAATCCGAGTTTCGGTCTCATTTTGGTGAACGACTTTATATGCTGCTAAGGTGAGTTTCATTTGCTCCCTTTTTAATTGCTTTTGCAATCTATATTTTTGGGCTGAGAATACATGCACTTTATTTTAAACACAATGGATACAAGTACATACTAAATTCTACACTGAGTTTGAACCGAAAATCCCTTAGCTTTGGTAACTAGTAACTGCCGGTTATAAGAACTGGTGGGCGCGAGTAGTAGTATATGGATCCATAGGGCTTGATATCCCCGTCCGAGCTAGAGCACTAGCCTTTTAACGGATGTATGCTATTTGAGAAGCGTACACGTTGGTTTGCGTGTATTATTAAGATGATTATACAAAGGGTATAAATTATATATACGTTAAGTTTAGTTACCAGGGTGCTCAATTTCGTATAATATTTTGATAAACGTTTCTGGATGAAACAACTGAAAACTTGTGATTCACCTTTATATACAGATTATGCGAAACACTAAAACTATGAACTCACCAACCTTTGTGTTGACACTTGTTAGCATGTTTATTCTCAGGTTCCCTAGAAGTCTTCTGCTGTTTGCTTATATGTTAGACAAGCTATGTGCATGGAGTCTTACATGGCATATTTATCAAGAAAACGTTGCATTCACCAAATCATCACCATGTATCTTATTTTGACTGCATTGTCAACGGAAGTACTATTGTAAACTATTATTTACGATGATTGTCTATATTTAGAAATCATCAGATGTCGAAAACCTTTGATTTAAATATTCATTTATGGTGTGCATTTTCAAAAGAATGCAATGTTTACAAAACGTATCATATAGAGGTCAAATACCTCGCAATGAAATCGATGAATGATGTGTTCATCCATATGGATTTGGAGCGATCGTCACAGTTGGTATCAGAGCGTTGGTCATAGTGAACCAGGTCTTGCATGATTGTGTCTAACTGATAGTTGTTAGGATGCATTAGTAAGTCTGGACTTCGACCGTGTCTGCATTTTAAAAGTTTTGCTTATCATTTCTTGTCAGAAATTACATGCTTATCATTCTTAAGTCTAGACACGTTTTCCTGCATTTATTGCATAAATAGTGTATAGACAAAAATTCATATCTTAGCATATCTGTTACTGTAAACTTTTCCTGACATCTTTCAAAAATTTCTCCGTGATTTATGGAATTTGGTATTATATATACATATGTAAGTTATGTATTGAAGAATACCAAACTAAATTCTATAATCTAATTCATATCAAAAATCATCTCCCTAATTATACAAGATGGATCCCGTATCTAGTTCAAATTCCTTAAACTCTGACAGCTATTTCGATATGGATATTCACCTGAATTCCAAAGACAGTGTAACCGGAATGAATCAACCAATCAGCCATCACCTAATCTGGATGAATTGGGGATGGGTTCGTAGCCTGCTTAGTCATTTTAGACAAGAAGAAGGTGATCTCTTCCATCCACCACATTGCCCTCTTGGCGAAGAACCTGAAGCACTTACCGGCGAACCTATTCGAGACACCATTTTCTCTCTCATTTCCAGAGTGTCTCGTCACGATTATATATTATCTCAAATTCTAGATCTTATTCGTTCACTCGTCCAAACCGACAATCACCCCGGTGTAATAGAAGAAGTCAACGAGCTTCGCGCTCGGGTAGTGGCTTTGGAGAATATGGTGTAAAGGTTACAAGCACCAGCAGAATCACCGGCATCAACAGTACCACCAACAAAAACACCAACAGTACCATTACCACCACCAACAATATTCGCATCGCAAGCCTCAACTTCACAATCTGTTCCACGAGCATCAACGTCATATGCACCGTAGTTACCAAGAAATACCAGCAACAATAACAGATGAAGTATTAACTCATTTCCCCTGAAGAAATTTTATGTATATTTAATATATATGAATTTTGAAATTAAAATAAATCTTTTCCTACTAAGCTATTACGTGTGAATCTTAACTGGTAGGTATTACTCGGTTAGTTCATATTACTAATATGCAATGATGTACATCCTTCCTTAACAACTTAACCATTGTTAACTACAATCTCTGTTTCAACTTAATGAATTCCATTTCATAATAAACCAAGTGTATTATTCAATTACATAATTGATTTTACATTTTTATTTTCGATATACTCGAAACTTTCGAGAAAACATCATTTTTTCCTTGCGAAGTTAGCAAGAGTTCCATAAGCACCGACATGATTCACTAAGGAAATATCAATAAAACTGAATAACGAAGTATTGATTACATTAGTAAAATACTCCACGAAGATTATGAAATCTTTAATGTTTTAGAGATTATTCATTTCTAATCCAGCTAAAAATTAAATGAGCTTAATATGATATTAACTCATTAAATCTGTGTTACATCTGAAGAAAATATACATACATATATTTTCATAAAGACGGTAATAAAAATTCTTTTGTACAAAGTATTAATTGTGAAATCTTTAACGGGTAGGTAATACCCGGGAAATATATAAGTTCGCAATTAATATGTTACACTGTACATTCTTCAACTTTGATTCAAAAATTATTAACAATGCTCACAACGATATACAATTGTTTTCATACAAATTCAATTACATATTCTGATATTGACGGATCAGAATCCAAGTCATAACTCTGAACCGGTGACATCATTCTTAGATCTCTACATCTTTCAAAGCTATACTTTGACTTTAAATCTGTGCAAGATCCATTAGCATTGTTTTTACCGAAAATAACCTTGCAATTCCTTTTCAAAGTATCCAGTATTATCAACCGTTCAAACAGTCAACAACGACCTTTCAGACTTGTAACTTTGGCATATACGTTTTTATTACTGGGGAACCATTTATGTTCCACCACATTAACAGTAAATGTACCAGTAAATTCATTAATCTGTGACTTAAAGTCTCTCCGAAAAACCATTATAATTGTTCATTGAAACCCTATCATGTACTCATCCACATCTTGTAACGGTAATTGCCATACCAACTATCGAGAATTAGCAATCAATATTTCGAATTTTGCAGCAATTCTACGCCAACAGTTATATATATACATATAATGTCTATCTCCTAGACTTATTTACTTCGAAGGTGAAGTATCTGAAAAACACCCAAACTGAGAAACTAGTTCTCCGAACTTTGGAAAAATGTTGATGAAGCAGCAAAAACTGTAAACGACCTTAACAGTAAAAAGTTTGATAATAAAGAATAGTATGCTGGCAAAGCTCAGAAAAAGAGAAGGTTTGGTACTGAAAAACGGATTGAGCAAAGTATGAAGGAGGCTGTGAATAAATCACAAAGACTGAACCTGCCTTCAAAGAATACAAACGATTCAGTATCTGCTGAAATCCTTAGCAAATACCTTACTTCTTACTCTAAAACCTTTGTGAACAATATTCTTCATCATCATCTTATCTTAAACATTCTAAGATACCATCGTATCTTCCATTATAAATATCCTCCATATTTCTGAAGATATTTTTTTCTCATAACCATTCTTATCTGAAATCATTCATCTCTTCGCGCTATCTGTGTTACATCATAAAAGAAACTATTTTAGTTTCTAAAATCTGAAAAATTCTAAAAAATGGATGTTTTGAAGTAATGTTGGGAACTGAAGCAAGAATTATTATAATATAATGACACTTGATCAACGTGATTATATTACAGTAAGTCATGTTGAGTTTCTAATGGAACGTGATAAAGGTTCACAGATCCCACCCTCATCATGAACCATGTTACATAACTCTTTCATTCTATTTAACCTCTAAACATATCAAGAAAATATTTTTCTTGATGATTCGGTCTTTTTCGAGGTATTCTGGTAATTTGACAAGTCAGATTGTGCCACTACCGTTTCTTTCTTAGAATATTAATTATGTTCATTCCGAAATTCATACCTACGAATTATGGACCATTATTCGCTTGACTTAAAGTCGGGAAGTGAAAACGAAAGCATGAAGCTCCGAAATATAATGGAAAATATAAAGCCCAAAAAGAACCCCGAAATTACAAACCGTGTATATCAATGCGTATAGCAATATAAAGACACGGGAGAATGAAAAGCAATATAACCCCAAGGTAATAGTAGAAGAAAATAACCTCCTCTGGTGGCAGATGAAAAAGAAGAATGAATGATATGATAGCCAAGAAAATATCAAGAATCAGAACTGGATGAAGTATTTTCACAAATCTTTTGTAAGTATGAAATAAGGAAGAAGATTATAGGAGTGGTGAAAATAAATGAAACGGAAGAGGTCAATTTATAGCAAAATATCAGACATAGCAATCGAGGCAGATTACGCATTTAATCAAAGGAAATCCTAATTTCCTTAAATTCCGAAGAATCAAATCTTATTTAAATTATGAAGATTTTCTATTCCTTAAATTCCGGAAATCAATCATTACTACGTCAAGATATAAGACGAATCTCTATTCTCCATTTCACTCTATTACGATAACTTCCCTCATACGCTTCGAGTAATTGAATTTTTTTTATCCATATTATTCAACGGTGATAAAAAATTCTATTTATCAACACATATTCGTCATGAAAACATTTTTATTGTTAGCCATGACGACCTCACTCAAATTTCGGGACGAAATTTCTTTAACGGGTAGGTACTGTGATAACCCGGAAATTTCTGACTAAATTTAAAATTAATCTTTATATGATTTAATGTTTCTGACACGATAAGCAAAGTCTATGAAGTTGAATCTCAAAATTTTGAACTATTCAATTACTCATCGATTGTTCTCAACGATTCGCGAACAATTATATGTAAACGGATACATACTATAACTTGAAAACGTAACAAAGTGTTGAGTATATGATATTGTGCATTAAACTTATTGGTTTGATTATCTGATTGATATATTTAACTACGGAGTTAAAAGATTATGCCAAACGATTGAATTAAAAGATATTTATTGAGTCTCTTAATGATTATGATATTTTTACGGGTCTCTGTTATGAGGTCCACACTGATTTGAGAAATCATTCATTTTTAACGATATTCGAAATAAATGGTAAAGTGTTAGATAATGAAAGTTAGACAAAAGTTAGTGGAGAACTAAACTGCATAATATTCAATTGATTTTGTTTTAAACATGCGAGAACGTTTTTTGATATAATAGAAATTGTTAATTAAGTGTGTTTGTTTAAATAACATAATTTGGACACATACAATAATAAGAAATATTAACTGTTAGAATTAGATATATGAATAACGTGCGATGTGTATTTTAAAACATGTTTGTTAATATTAAAAATATATATTTAATGTTATGATAAAATGTAATATTAAATTGGTCATAAAATGATTTGTTATTATATATATATTAATATATAACGAGACGATGATTTAAAGAAGTAAATGACCAAAATACTCAAATGTATAAGTTATATCTCGAGTGGTATAGTTTATGGATAATTTAAGACTATATTTTGACAAAGGTACAATTCGCGAAACGAAAAATGCAAGTTTTCTAAGTGTACGAAAGGACATTCGAAAAACCGGAACCGGGACATAAGTCGAGTGACGACGTACGATTTATCGGAACTAAAATTACAAATCAACTATGCACGTGAATTTAATATAATATATAATTAATTATTTAAATTAAATATATTATATATATTATATAAAAACATGTTGACAAGCAAAAAGTTAAAAAAATGTGAGCTTGAATCCTAGGCCATGCGATCGCATGGCCATTACACACAGAAACCATGCGATCGCATGGGGTCTGAAATCTGGCCACATCTATAAATTCGAACGTTTTCTGATTTCTGATTCACTTTTCATTCTTCATTCCTCCGTATTATTATTTATTATATTTATATTATTATTATTATTATTATTATTATTATTATTATTATTATTATTATTATTTTTATTATTATTATTATTATTGTTATTATTATTATTATTATTATTATTATTATTATTATTATTATTATTATTATTAAATATAATATGATTATTAGTAGTATATATACATAAAATACTGCGACGGTGCGCTGTTCGAGTAATTTAAAAACGAGTTTTAAGAGCGGGGCAAAGATAAGGAAATTATGGGTTATAGCTATGGAAGTTATGGGTATAGTTCGAGGGTATGCTCGTAAAGTCAAACCTAGTGTTTATCATCTCCGTTACGTCTACATACTGTCCTACAATATTGAATCTCAATATTGATACGTAAGCACTCATATTTTAATTTTTATATATTAATTGTGTATCCATGTCTAGTGCTCGAGTATGTATATTTATACATGCTTGTATGCTAAATTTCGTGGCTAATTATAATGAATCACGAATTAAATACATATATTACTAGTAAAAGGTATATGATATACATGTTTTTGGAAAGCTAGCGAAAAATCAATAACTTTTCATTTAGACATCAAATAGTTTCGATGAACGGATTAAAAGATATGATCAACTGAATTATGACTGACGTTAATTGAAATTGCTTTTGAACCTGCAATTAAGATTTAAACAACTTGTTTACGAGATTGATAAAATGGATTTTTGAATATTACCAACCGAGTAAATGAATCCTTATACAAGGTACGTCTCGTTTGTTGAACTATTGTCAAAATTGACTTTTTGAAACGACTTTGGATAACTTTTGTATGTCAATCTCGAGCATTAGGATTGTGATACACTATGACCTGACCTAGGTTGATAGACATTTATTGCTCAACATATGTTCTCTAGGTTGAGATCTACGGTTATTTGGTAATCCGAGTTTCGGTCACATTTTGGTGAACGACTTTATATGCTGCTAAGGTGAGTTTCATTTGCTCCCTTTTTAATTGCTTTTGCAATCTATATTTTTGGGCTGAGAATACATGCACTTTATTTTAAACACAATGGATACAAGTACATACTAAATTCTACACTGAGTTTGAACCGAAAATCCGTTAGCTTTGGTAACTAGTAACTGCCGGTTATAAGAACTGGTGGGCGCGAGTAGTAGTATATGGATCCATAGGGCTTGATATCCCCGTCCGAGCTAGAGCACTAGCCTTTTAACGGATGTATGCTATTTGAGAAGCGTACACGTTGGTTTGCGTGTATTATTAAGATGATTATACAAAGGGTATAAATTATATATACGTTAAGTTTAGTTACCAGGGTGCTCAATTTCGTATAATATTTTGATAAACGTTTCTGGATGAAACAACTGAAAACTTGTAATTCACCTTTATATACAGATTATGCGAAACACTAAAACTATGAACTCACCAACCTTTGTGTTGACACTTGTTAGCATGTTTATTCTCAGGTTCCCTAGAAGTCTTCCGCTGTTTGCTTATATGCTAGACAAGCTATGTGCATGGAGTCTTACATGGCATATTTATCAAGGAAACGTTGCATTCACCAAATCATCACCATGTATCTTATTTTGACTGCATTGTCAACGGAAGTACTATTGTAAACTATTATTTACGGTGATTGTCTATATGTAGAAATCATCAGATGTCGAAAACCTTTGATTTAAATATTCATTTATGGTGTGCCTTTTCAAAAAAATGCAATGTTTACAAAACGTATCATATAGAGGTCAAATACCTCGCAATGAAATCGATGAATGATGTGTTCGTCCATATGGATTTGGAGCGATCGTCACATTATATATTATTAATATTATTATTATTATTATTATTATTATTATTATTATTATTATTATTATTATTATTATTATTATTATTATTATTATTATTATTAATATTATTATGTTTTCCTTGTATATTTAATATACATATATAAGTAAAAGCGATATACAGCTATTCAAACACAGATATACAAAATACAGCTATATAATTAGTTATACAGTTATATAAATACGTAAATACGTATAATTATAAAAATATAAATACAGGAGGTTAGGTAACCTGTTTTAAATCGTTTTTAGCCTGTTACTCTATGATTTTTCTCTCTCTTTAAATCGTACCAATCATGGAATCAATTACTGAATGAATCCAAATTCAGGTATGGGTCGATCTCTGATTTATTTTTATAGGTATATATTCTTATCTGCTTTTATATTTTTTTCTTCTTCTGATTGATACCTACTGTGACGCCCCGTACAAAATCATCGTGTACGGTATATCAATAACAGGATCATTACAAGGTCAAACACTATATGCTGTTTGAAAACCGATATGTATTCATAAAAGATAACGTTTTTACAAAAGATGAATAGGAAACATTAACATGAGTACATGATACTAAGGTCATTACAAAGCTATTGTTCTGAAAATAACATAAGTTGCGAATGCAAAGTAAAAGTTCTATGCTTGAGACATCTCTAAGTAATGCAGCGGAAGTCTAACACAGCAAGTCTGTAACAGCAAGTCTATACACCGAGACTAGAATAGCAAGGCTAACAGCGGAAGCAACATCGTCTAAGCACCAGAGAATTACATGCTTAAAAAGTCAACACGAATGTTGGTGAGCTATAGTTTGTTTGTATCAGTAATGTAACGTAGGCCACGAGATTTCAGTGCTGCAAACAGCGTATCAAAACAGTATGTTCAAATCAGTATGAATAAGTATATGTATAACTGTGGGCACCCGGTAACTAGACTTAACATTTATAACCCCCTTAAAGTGCACTTGGCGAGTGCGTATGACTTACGAAGTATTAAACACCCGTTAAATGCTAGCGCGACTAGCCCGAGTGGGGATGTCAAACCCTATGGATCCATATCTAAGATTCGCGTTCATCGGTTCAAAAACCAATGACTAAACGTTACCGTGCTAAGGGGAAAGTTTATGCCGTTGTATAACCCACATACATACAAAGTTTAAGTACTCGTGCCTAGTATGTAAAACGTAAAAAGTGCATGTATTCTCAGTCCCAAAAATAGTAAAAGTAGTAAAAAAGGATGCTATAACTCACAGTGATAAAAGCGGTAAAGTCGGTAATGAAAGTACGCAAGTAGTAAGTCGGTCCGAAAGGTCGTCAGCCTAAATCAAAGGTTACTAGGTCAGTAGGTTGTCTTAATAAGTTCTAATAGTGCATAAAATAAGTTTAAGTGTCATCATCATCATCATTCATCATCATAAAAGCTAAGTGAGTTTGACAAGAATAGAGATCGAAACAATAGGCTGACTTCGGTCAGCTGCTACGACCTCTACGTAAATCGAAAAGACGCATGGTCAGTGGCTATGGCTCCGTATTTGTGTCCCCTAACAATTTTCAGGACCTAACTCATCTTCGTTTGACCGTGGCGACAGTTTAAGTGCGAGTAGGTTAGAAATTTCAGCACAACGTTAATAGGGTGTAGTGACTCTCGGAGGGCCATAAATCCTAAACCGTAACTCGGATTAAGAAGAGGCCTAAACGGAAAATCATCTACTCGAACCGAATTAACTGAAAATCAACTTTACAGTAGCCCAGGTGGTCTGATCAGATACGAAAATCAGTGGACATGTGCTCTAGTGGGGTTCTTGGTGCTCGATGCTCATCACGGTTCTCATCCTTGATGCTTGTAGCTTCAAGTGTACAACTCGTTGATGGTTTAGCATCACTTTTGACCATGATTCACCATCAATACACAATATGTTAAGACCAAGTAAGAATACAACTCATTCATGAGTCTTAGATGGATGATGAACCAAGGTTACATCATATCCTTAGTCTTAACACTAATACAAGTCACAATAACAACTAAAGTTACAAACTTTACATCAATTTAACAAGTATGAACACAATCTAAGTCAAAAGAGGTGATGGAACCCTAAGCTATAGAGCTTGGATCCATTTCACACAAGTTACAAGGTTACAAAGCTAGAAAGCTTGAACCTTTAAGTGTTCTTGAAGGTCTTGAAGCATAAAGCTTGGATCTTTAAGATATATGAAGATAACAAACACAAGTTTGAATGTTTTTCACAAAACAACATGATCAAAGCAAAAAGAACTTAGATCTAACAAAAAGATATGAAGATTCAAGCTAGAAAGCTTGCATCTTGATTGTTCTTGAAGATCTTGAAGCATAAAGCTTGGATCTTGAAGATGCATGAAGATTACAAACAAAAGTTTGAATCTTTATCATAAAATAGAAAGATTAAAGTATAAAAGAAGTAGATCTACAAAAGTTATGAAGATTCAAGCTAAAAGCTTGAATCTTCCATGTTCTTGAAAGATTCATGCTTGAATCAACAAGATATAAGTAAGATCAAAGCTAAAAGGAACTTTGATCTCCATAAAATGATGATGATGATCATGAATTTGAAAAGAAAAAGAAGAAGGAAAAGAAGACTTACAAGTAATGCTAGAAAGGAAAGAAAGAGAGAAAGAACAAGTGTGTGAAAAACCAAAATGATCAAGTGTTGAAATGAGAGGCTAAAGGCTAGTATTTATAAGCAAAGAGTGATCACATGGATTGATGACATGGCAAGATCTAGGGTGGTGGTGGTGGACGGTTTATGGAGGGGGAGGGGAAGGACAAAAAGTTTACTTTTTGGCTAATGGTGTCTAAAGTGTGTCCTTTTGCTAGAATCTTATGTAACAAAGTTAATTATCCTTATCCATAATGCTAGCATGACTCACTAATTATTTATTTATTTATTTATTTATTACTAAGGGCCACTAGTAAATATATTTGGGCTAATTAATTGGGTCACTAGCTAGAGTAGGGTGGGCTTGAGCCCAACAAGGTAAAAAGTCCAAAAAGGCTAACTATTGGGCTTTAGCAATTAAATAAATAAAATTAAGCATCCAAAGGCCCAAGTAATTATTATTATAAAATAATAATTAATATTTTGCTGTCCAAAAGTTCCGGTTCCGACAAAAGTCAAACGTACGCGCAGTCCGCGTTTTAATCGTAACGGCAAGTAACGCTAACGGTTATAAAGCATCCAATGGACAAGTTAAGCATTCTAATCATACCAAGGCACGTTTTAAAGTATATATGAATATAAAACACGTGTGCCAAGGTTCCATAGTAATAAAGTAACGCAGTACGCACAAATACGCAGTTTCGCAAAAATACAAGGCACAAAAGCAAGTCGAAAAAGCCGGGTTGTTACATTACCCACCTGTTAATGGAAATTTCGTCCCGAAATTTGAGGAGTGACCAAAAATGGTACAGTATTTAAATAATAAGTAGCGTATCAAAGTTCCGTGAGACTCGTGGGCTCAGAAGTGAGTTATTTACCTCGAAGGGTACTTGGGCGTATAAAAGTAAGGATAGGTATATGCCATTAATTAAGTCTCTTGTCCTAAGAAATCAATAAATTGATTTCGTCTCTGGTTAACATGAGTATGTCATTCGAATATATGTATCCACAGAGGGAAAGATGATGTTTTTAACGTTACAGGCATCTTCAGTAAGCTGGATGCGTAAAATGCATCATGAATGTTACTAAACTCATCTAAAACATTGAGCGCTTATGTCGCAATACAAGGCTGATAGGTAGAACGGAAAACATGGTGATCACAACCATGTGATTTGATGTCTGGATAGTGTTAGCCACGGATTTTACTAACCCCTTGATTTCGGAAGGAGACCATAGGCATAATGAACCCGATATTTAAGAACGTTTCATTTGACTAAATGAATTGAAATGTTAGCTGGAAGTGACTAATCGGACTTATATACAATGCAAGCCATAATTATTTATAGTGTCTCCAGGGCGGTCTGAATGAACAATGAAGGATATCACCCAGTTTACCATACTGCAGGTGAACTTATCCTTAGATGAAATGAAAACACAGTTCCATAACGTAACTTTATCCTTTCAGTTACATGTTGAAGTTAGGGTTAACATTAACTAGAACAACATATAGTTGCAACCAACGAAGGAAGGAATACGTAGAGTAACCATATCAGTGTCGTAGATGTTTTAAGCAGTCCCTTCCAAGAGGATAACAAGATTCATAGGTTCTTAAAGTAATTTATACTATGTTTTTGAAAGAAAATCGCACGAAAGGTGTAATCTTTGAACGAGAGTGAACTCTTCGAGTGGTTCATCCTGAATTTATCCTTATACCTAAGGGGATGCGCTGATGAGAAGATACTTGAACCCTTGGTCCTAAAGAACGGTTTACTCCAAGTGAAAAGAATCTCTAAAAATGATTTCTTGTACCTCAACCTACTGTTTCATAGAGATAATGTTTACGAGGGTGTTGCGACTAGCCGTGAAACATTGAGAGTATAAACCCGCCTAATGCCTTTCCTACGATAGGGTGACCACTGGGTGGGTCCCAGAGAACTGATTTATCGGCCCGCGTTTTTGCCAAGTCTAATCTTAAGAGGAACATTTTATGAGCACAAAGACTTACTAATAAATTTATAAATCTGCCATCCAAAGTGGCTCAAGAGTTTTTAATAAAGATCTTAATAGTAAGCTTTTATCCCTAACGGGGGGCGAGAAGAAGTGTGATCCATACATGGTGTAGTTTAATACGAAAACCTTTAATAAAATCAACCGAGGAAGTTTTGAAAAGCCTTTAAACGTTTGATACGACAACATAAATGGAACGAAGTTCTTGGTAAATTTAGAAGTATGTACAACGTGTATCATTTGCTCAAAACCATTTGACTTCAACTTAATAAAGGAGCGATTTTTAAATAATTTGGAGGTATAACTTGGAATGTACTAACCAAAGTAAGTAAGGGTAAATTTATACATATATGCTTTTATAAATCGCATAAGTGACAGAAAAGTTTTTAGTACTTTCATTTGTCCATAAATCTCGTGAGGACCGCACAAATAAATAACGTGTAAAAATCAACGTGTGAATTTTTTTTATAAACATAGTTTTTCGCATTTCAAAGGTTACGAGTTGAAAAAGATTGAGTGGAAAATCTTTGAATCATCGGTTGACATGTTACTAGGTAACGAAAACTAATGAATTAAATGTAGTTTTGATAACATAAGTGTTTGGGCAAAAATGTTCACGTGTGAAGCCGTTAAAAAGTGAGGTACGAAGGGTAAAGCATGAGGATGAGAAGTTAATCGTTTCTTGACTTTGCAGAAAGCCAAACAGGTTATGACTAATATTAAAGTCGGAATACTGACGGTGTTAATATCGCTAGATGGGAATCTCTTGAAATAAGTCAGGATTTCGAGTTATGTAAGAAAGAGCATCGTTCCAACAGGCGTGGCAAATAAGATCCTTGGGGTAACGCAATAGCTTTGAATGGTTTAAGTGTTAGTGGATGCCCTAAGGCTCTGCATGGCGTGGTAGTAAGTTCCTTCATCACTTACACACACATAAATCACTCAATTTCGACGGTTGTAAAGTCTTCATGATGACTTGGATACGAATAAGCAACGAAAAATTTTGTATAATAAGCAACGAAAGTTTTATAGAAATCGTTTTAGGTGACAATGTAAGAAAAGAAATGAAGTTCTTTGTAATATAGTTTTATGTACAACTTGTACCATTCAAGGTAAAATATCTTTTGAACAAAAGATTTGATTTGTAAAAGTAAAATTTCATATGTATCTGTCAAAATAAGTAATTATTTACTTTATTGTATATAACGTATATGATTTCAAAAATTTGCACGAACGGCAAATAAAATAAATTTACTTTCATAAAACTTTGAGAGGATCGCACAGTAAAATAGTGTAAGTAAAATTTTTTTAGCAAACTAAATTTTCATATTTCGGAGGTTACAAGTTGGAAAAAGATCGAGTAAAAGATTTTTTGAAAATTTCGGGTGACATTTGAGCAAAAATGTTACGAGGTAATGAAAACTGTTGGATCTAAATGTGGTTGATGACTATTAGTAGTGCATAAGTCCTTCGACCAAAAATGTTTAAGTGTAAAGTTGTTGCTTATAAGTGAGATACGAAAGGGAGAGTATGAGGATGGGAATTAACTACCCATTGGTTTTGGAAATCTCGAACTGATATGACTAATATCGAGGTAAGAAGGATGTTGGTGTGATTACCATTGAATAAGAATTCTTTCGGGATAAGTTAGGATTCGGAGTCGCGTAAGAATGAGCATTAAATAAGATTCTTGGGTATTCCTTAAGATAGAATTTGAATTGCCGAAGTGACGGAATACAATTTCCTTTATGTATCGTTGTCCATAGTATCGGTTTCTTTCGTAGTTAGAAAGTGAGCAGATTTGGTGAGACGATCACCAATAACCCAGGTAGTGTCATAACTGCCTATTGTTTTTGGCAGCTTCGGGATGAAATCCATTGTCATCCCTTCCCATTTCCATTGTGGGATCTCGGGTTATTGAAGTAACCCAGATGGCTTCTGGCTCACCATTCTCGCGAGGTATACGAATAATATTCTTACTATAAATAACTTACGCTTTCATCCTTGAAAGCCAATTTGTTCCAACTAAATCTTATTATACTACCGCAAAAAATTCTATCAGCCTTCTCAAATAACATCTGATTGTGCGTAGATGACTAATCCTTTAAAACTTCCAACTACTACTTTAAAACTTTCCAAGTTTTGTTGACATGAGGTCATTTCCAATGACCCACCTGTTAATTTTAAGGTACTACCTTAAATTATTCCTCTATCTATGTCAGATTACCATTAACTTGTCTTAGAGAATACTTAACCCTCATGGTTGTTAATGGCTTACTAGTCATAACACTAAGGTTCTTAGATGTAAGGTTTCTATCACTCTAGTATTAAACAACTTCGAGACAATAAACGTTGTGAAGAAATGTACCCTAACTAAAATCAGGATCCATGCGAGTCTCCATAACTGAGGTAACGATTGCTCTACCGCAAGTAAGTCCAAAGTTTTTCCTGTTTAAGAACTTTTTCCTTAAGTATTCAGGGTGTCTATATCTATAACAAATTTTTGGGTTACAGTATCTAGGCTACGTGGTTATTCTTTCCCTACCTCTAACGGACCATAATGCGTATACTCAAGCGGTTCCTACCAAAATTTCCTTTGAATCACTTCATATTCCTCATGTAGTAACGTTGGGACTTCTGTATGATTTACTTCGATATAATCACGCTGGCCTGGCGTCATTATATTGTACTAAATCACACGTTCATTCCAATATCGCTCCATATGGTCAATGTAACGTGATCACTTCAAGTTCTACTCAGTTTCATATAACGTTGCTTTATCTATGCTATCTCAAAACATAATCTACATAGTTAATCTCACGGTTCCTCGGTGTGGGTGCGTATGTCCCGCAGATCATGCATCAATGCCTAAATGTCCCGAAATTTCTTCAAAATATTCGGGTTCCGGTAATGTCGTTAGGTTCCTTTCTAGAAATTCAATATGGGTCTCGTGTCGAGTTGTACGTGTAGCAAGTAGTTATACGATATGTTTCGAGGCGACTCCCAAGTCCTTGGGTATGGCTGAGCATCAGTGGAAGGCACTCTGACCTTGTGAAAGGAGATGTCCTCCCGACTTCTCCAATGCCTAAGAGTGTCAGGGTCCTAAGTCCAGAAGTGTCATTAGATCGTCGAGTAGTGGTGGAGAATGGAAGAGATAAGTGACGGTCACGAAAGTGTACGGGATACGGGTCATCTTGCATAAACTGAACATCCTTCGAATGTTCATACGTTGTACGTGGCTAATTAGGGTGAGCTCGAGGTGCGGTTACTCCGATAAATCCTCCTAGATTGCGTGAAGTAATGTTCCGATTTCTGGAATGGTAGAACAGTAGTAACAGGTGGATTACATTACTAGTACTTAGAGTTAGAAGAGTGGGGAAAAGGGTTCAGAAAACATCTGAATTAGGAAAGATAAGTTCTCCAAGTCGGTATAGCGAAAAGCAGACGGGTAGCAAGCACGTAATCAGGCATAGTAACTACAGCAGCCTAGATCGTCTACAGCAGTGCATAGCATGGCAATGAAAACAGTACTAAACAGAAGTAACAAGCGAAAGCAGATAGTAGCATGCAGCAGCGTAAAATAAGCACACAGTAAGTTCGCATGGCAGTAAAGGTAAGTAGTAGCATGCAGTAAGATTATACAGCAGTAGAAATAAGCAGTGGCATGCAGTAGTAGTAAGCAGTAACATGCAGTAATATAACATAGTAGCATGCAATGGTCCGCAGAAACAAGTAAACTAGCAAGTTGTAGATTAGTCCTATTAGTAAATCCTACTTGGTCCGGTCTAGACTCACTAATGCAACCTAATTCCCTACAACCAATGCTCTGATACCAACTGTGACGCCCCGTACAAAATCATCGTGTATGGTACATCAACAACAGGATCATTACAAGGTCAAACACTATATGCTGTTTGAAAACCGATATGCATTCATAAAAGATAACGTTTTTACAAAAGATGAATAGGAAACATTAACATGAGTACATGATACTAAGGTCATTACAAAGCTATTGTTCTGAAAATAACATAAGTTGCGAATGCAAAGTAAAAGTTCTATGCTTGAGACATCTCTAAGTAATGCAGCGGAAGTCTAACACAGCAAGTCTGTAACAGCAAGTCTATACACCGAGACTAGAATAGCAAGGCTAACAGCGGAAGCAACATCGTCTAAGCACCTGAGAATTACATGCTTAAAAAGTCAACATGAATGTTGGTGAGCTATAGTTTGTTTGTATCAGTAATGTAACGTAGGCCACGAGATTTCAGTGCTGCAAACAGCGTATCAAAACAGTATGTTCAAATCAGTATGAATAAGTATATGTATAACTGTGGGCACCCGGTAACTAGACTTAACGTTTATAACCCCCTGAAAGTGCACTTGGCGAGTGCGTATGACTTACGAAGTATTAAACACCCGTTAAATGCTAGCGCGACTAGCCCGAGTGGGGATGTCAAACCCTATGGATCCATATCTAAGATTCGCGTTCATCGGTTCAAAAACCAATAACTAAACGTTACCGTGCTAAGGGGAAAGTTTATGCCGTTGTATATCCCACATACATACAAAATTTAAGTACTCGTGCCTAGTATGTAAAACGTAAAAAGCGCATGTATTCTCAGTCCCAAAAATAGTAAAAGTAGTAAAAAGGGATGCTATAACTCACAGTGATAAAAGCGGTAAAGTCGGTAATGAAAGTACGCAAGTAGTAAGTCGGTCCGAAAGGTCGTCAGCCTAAATCAAAGGTTACTAGGTCAGTAGGTTGTCTTCATAAGTTCTAATAGTGCATAAAATAAGTTTAAGTGTCATCGTCATCATCATTCATCATCATAAAAGCTAAGTGAGTTTGACAAGAATAGAGATCGAAACAATAGGCTGACTTCGGTCAGTTGCTACGACCTCTACGTAAATCGAAAAGACGCATGGTCAGTGGCTATGGCTCCGTATATGAGTCCCCTAACAGCTGACAAATTTTCAGGACCTAACTCATCATCTTTTGACCGTGGCGACGGTTTAAGTGCGAGTAGGTCAGAAATTTCAGCACAACGTTAATAGGGTGTAGTGACTCTCGGAGGGCCATAAATCCTAAACCGTAACTCGGATTAAGAAGAGGCCTAAACGGAAAATCATCTACTCGAACCAAAATAACTGAAAATCAACTTTACAGTAGCCCAGGTGGTCTGATCAGATACGAAAATCAGTGGACATGTGCTCCAGTGGGGTTCTTGGTGCTCGATGCTCATCACGGTTCTCATCCTTGATGCTTGTAGCTTCAAGTGTACAACTCGTTGATGGTTTAGCATCACTTTTGACCATGATTCACCATCAATACACAATATGTTAAGACCAAGTAAGAATACAACTCATTCATGAGTCTTAGATGGATGATGAACCAAGGTTACATCATATCCTTAGTCTTAACACTAATACAAGTCACAATAACAATTAAAGTTACAAACTTTACATCAATTTAACAAGTATGAACATAATCTAAGTCAAAAGAGGTGATGGAACCCTAAGCTAGAGAGCTTGGATCCATTTCACACAAGTTACAAGGTTACAAAGCTAGAAAGCTTGAACCTTTAAGTGTTCTTGAAGGTCTTGAAGCATAAAGCTTGGATCTTTAAGATATATGAAGATAACAAACACAAGTTTGAATCTTTTTCACAAAACAATATGATCAAAGCAAAAATAACTTAGATCTAACAAAAAGATATGAAGATTCAAGCTAGAAAGCTTGCATCTTGATTGTTCTTGAAGATCTTGAAGCATAAAGCTTGGATCTTGAAGATGCATGAAGATTACAAACAAAAGTTTGAATCTTTATCATAAAATAGAAAGATTAAAGTATAAAAGAAGTAGATCTACAAAAGTTATGAAGATTCAAGCTAAAAGCTTGAATCTTCCATGTTCTTGAAAGATTCATGCTTGAATCAACAAGATATAAGTAAGATCAAAGCTAAAAGGAACTTTGATCTCCATAAAATGATGATGATGATCATGAATTTGAAAAGAAAAAGAAGAAGGAAAAGAACACTTACAAGTAATGCTAGAAAGGAAAGAAAGAGAGAAAGAACAAGTGTGTGAAAAACCAAAATGATCAAGTGTGGAAATGAGAGGCTAAAGGCTAGTATTTATAAGCAAAGAGTGATCACATGGATTGATGACATGGCAAGATCTAGGGTGGTGGTGGTGGACGGTTTATGGAGGGGGAGGGGAAGGACAAAAAGTTTACTTTTTGGCTAATGGTGTCTAAAGTGTGTCCTTTTGCTAGAATCTTATGTAACAAAGTTAATTATCCTTATCCATAATGCTAGCATGACTCACTAATTATTTATTTATTTATTTGTTTATTACTATGGGCCACTAGTAAATATATTTGGGCTAATTAATTGGGTCACTAGCTAGAGTAGGGTGGGCTTGAGTCCAACAAGTTAAAAAGTCCAAAAAGGCTAACTATTGGGCTTTAGCAATTAAATAAATAAAATTAAGCATCCAAAGGCCCAAGTAATTATTATTATAAAATAATAATTAATATTTCGCTGTCCAAAAGTTCCGGTTCCGACAAAAGTCAAACGTACGCGCAGTCCGCGTTTTAATCGTAACGGCAAGTAACACTAACGGTTATAAAGCATCCAATGGACAAGTTAAGCATTCTAATCATACCAAGGCACGTTTTAAAGTATATATGAATATAAAACATGTGTGCCAAGGTTCCATAGTAATAAAGTAACGCAGTACGCACAAATACGCAGTTTCGCAAAAATACAAGGCACAAAAGCAAGTCGAAAAAGCCGGGTTGTTACACCTACGTACCTCTTGTCTGTTAAAAGTGAAATTCGATTTCCATTGGCAATACAAAACAAAACTCAGTGATATCATTTGTACTACTGCAATAATTCGATTACCTTTTATATAAACTGCTCTAATCATCTGCAATTTAAAAAGTTAAAAGGAAAACTCAAGAAAATAGTTCAAACTCCCCTGTTATGAGTTCTTTTCGTCAAATGCTGGATTTTGAATGAAATTTAAAAATGTAGAAATGTAGTCTCGTTAGAAATCTTTCAATCAAACGAACTGGAGAGTTTCAAAGCTCAATTTTTCCTATCGACTTCAAATTTTCGAGTCAAACACAATTTGTAAAAAGTCAAACTTGTTTGTTCATCGTGTAATTCGAATTCTATAGGATGTTTCAGTAGAAATTAAGGGTCCAGATAGTTTCTAGAAGAGATTTGGAAAATGTTTCAAGAAGGAATCATGGTCTAAAACCTTCTCAAATTCAAAATCAATTAGTAAGTTCAAAAGTGTTCTTCGTTAATTAACAGCGTATTTAATCTTTATTTTTTTTTATTTCAGTAAATTTAAACACTCAGAAATTATTTATGTATAAGTTTTAAATCTTAAAACAATTTATCCAACTCGTAATTGCTGGTTTATGTCTGATCGACTGGGTGCTTGGGAAGAAGGAGAAATAAACAGAAATAGATTATAAATATATGGGATCATTTTTAATCAGAAAAACAATACAGGTCAGATGGTTAAGGGAGTGTGTAGCGAGCAGGAGGTCACGGGTTCGAGACCCGGCAGGGACGTTTATTTTTTTTTAGGCTTATTCATCAAGGTAGTCCTTCAAATACTTTTATTATTATGTTATTATTATTATTATTATTATTATTATTATTATTATTATTATTATTATTATTATTATTATTAATATTATTAATATTATTATTATTTATATTACTAAATATTATTATTATCGTTGTTATTAGTATTGTTATTATAAGTTAGTATGATTATTACAAATATTATAATGATTATTATTATTAATGTAAAGATAAGTATTAAATATGAATCATTATTATTATTATTATGATTATAATTATAATTATAACTAATATTAAAAATATTAACATCATTAAAAATATGATTTTACCATTTTATTATTATTAGAATAAGTATTAATATCATTATTATGATTATGATTATGATTAAAATTATTATTATTATGAAGATTGTTGTTAGCATGTATATTGTTATTATTATTGTATCTTTAACAACATCATTATTATTGTTAGTATTATTATTATTACTACCATAAATAATATTATTATTAATTTTATTATTATTAATATTATCTCAACTGTATTATTATTACTGTCAATATTATTATTGTAAAAACTATTATGATTATGAAAATAAAAGTTTTAAAAATGTTGTTAAGATTATAAATATGAAAAGTACAAATATGAATATCAATGTTATTATAAAATTTATATATAAGATTAAAACGGAATATTATTATTATTATTATTAATATTATTATTTTATTATTATTATTATGAATATTATTATAATTATTATCACTAATATTATTACTGTTATAATTACAAATATATATATATATATATATATATATATATATATATATATATATATATATATATATATATATATATATATATATATATATATATATATATATATATATAAACACATTACCATTATATTAATATTACTTAATACCATATTTTGTTATCAATTAAACTATATTAAAAAATTAATATGATAAGTATTAATTATATACAAAGTATGAATTAAATATATAAATTTTATCTATATAACATAATATAACAAGTATATTATTAATAATAATAACATATAAATTCGTTCGATTACAATTATGTATATTAATAAGTACATAAATGATATAGGTTATTAGTATAAAAACTATATCACTAGTAATAATATATGAAATTGTTCGATTACAAGTATATGTTTTAATATATATACAAATGATATAGGTTCGTGAATCCGAGGTCAACCCTGCATTGTTCAGTATCGTCGTAAGAATATTTTTACTACAAAATATTGGATAGTGAGTTTCATTTGATCTCTTTTTAAATGCTTTTGCAATATATATATTTTTGGGACTGAGAATACATGCGCTTTTATAAATGCTTTACGAAATAGACACAAGTAATCGAAACTACATTCTATGGTTGAATTGTTATACCGGATATCGCCCTTGTTGAACTTGGTAGCCTAAGAATTGGTGTTTATTATAATTGCCGCCAATTGACGCGAATCCTAAAGATAGATCTATGGGCTTTGACACGCCCCAGTCAGAGAATTTGAACTGCTTTAGTACTTCGATATTTATATATGGGGATATTCTAGATGTATTTTGTTAATGTCAGTTACCAGGTGTTCAATCCATATGAATGAATTTTAAACACTTACGAGTGTATGATTATTGAATAAATGAAATCTTGTGGTCTATTAAAATTATGGAAATGATTGATTATGATAAACTAATGAACTCACCAACCTTTTGGTTGACACTTGAAAGCATGTTTATTCTCAGGTACGAAAGAAATCTTCCGTTGTGCATTTGTTCATTTTAGAGATATTACTTGGAGTCATTCATGACATATTTCAAAAGACGTTGCATTCAAGTCGTTGAATTCATCAAGATTATTATTAAGTCAATTATAGTTGGATATATTATGAAATGGTATGCATGCCGTCAACTTTCGATGTAATGAAAGTTTGTCTTAAAAAAAAACGAATGCAATGTTTATAAAATGTATCATATAGAGGTCAAGTACCTCGCGATGTAACCAAATGTAATGTATTCGTCCAGTTGGATTAGGACGGGTTGTTATAACTATAATACAATACAATACATCGGGGGCTAGTGCGTGCGTGCAATACAAAATCATCCCGCTGATGGTAGTTAAAACGGGAGCTAATGCGTACGCAATGCAAAATCATCTCTCCGTTAACTACTAAATCGAACCTCTGAATCCAAATAATTCTATCATAGAATGTAGTTTTGAATATTTGTGTCTATTCCGTCAATCATTTATAAAAACAATTCATGTATTCTCAGTTCAAAAATATATCTCAAAAACATTTAGAAAACAGTTATAAAAACAGCGCATGTATTCTCAGTCCCAAAATTTTAAAGAGTAAAAGGGAATCAAATGAACTCACAATAATGTATTTTATAGTAAAAATACATATGACGATATTGAACAATGCATGGTTGGCCTTGGATTCACGAACCTATATCATTTGTATATATATTAATACACATATTTGCAATCGAACAATTATTTATATGTAAATTTCTTAATTATATCATATTCATATTAGTAATATATATATGTTTCATATATTCATATTGTATAAAAAATATTAATTTGGTTATGTTATATGTATTAAATATATATATATATATATATATATATATATATATATATATGTATATATATATATATATATATATATATATATATATATATATTATTTGTTTGTTAATGAAAATTATAATAATGTTAAAATAATGTTAAGTATGATAATAATTATAATACTTAAGATTTATAAGAAAAGTAATAATGTTAATAATTCTATTAGTGATAATAATAACGATATTAATGATAATAACTATAAAAATATTAATTTTATTGTTAATGATAGTTATGGTAATGATTTTCATAATTACATAATAATAATATTCATGATAATATAAATAATAATACTTATAATCCTATTAATGGTAATAATAATAATAATAATTTTAAAATTAATATTAATGATGATAATAATATTTATAGTTACGTTAATAATACTCATTTTAATGATAATAATATGTAATTGCATTATTATAGTATTACTATTAATTAGCTTAACCATAATAATAATAATAATAATAATAATAATAATAATAATAATAATAATAATAATAATAATAATAATAATAATAATAATAATAATAATAATAATAATAACCATATTGATAATGATAATCATGTTAATAATAATAATTGTAATACTAATACTAACACTTATAGTAATGATAATAACAATTGTAAATATGATGATAACACTAATATTTAATGCTAGTAATAACTATACATATGATAATAATGCTAATATTAATGATACCAATAACAATTTGCGTATTAATATTACTTTATAATCATACTTAGTAATAACTATAATGATATTAATCCTAATTATATTATTGATAGTAATAATAATAATAATATTTCTATAACTCTAACTAATAACAATAAATGATAATAATAATAATAATAATAATAATAATAATAATAATAATAATAATAATAATAATAATAATAATAATAATAATAATAATACTAATAATAATAATTGAAATAAAAATAAAATGTATACCCTTTTTTAAAAAGAATTACCCGAGACCGGGCTCGAACCCGTGACCTTTCGTTACCTGCCAACACTCCTAACCCATTGCTCCATTACATTTTTTCCTGATTATAACCCTCTTTAATTTTAATTAAATCGTTTCTGTTAACCCCCATCTTCTCCAATACCATGATCGACCAGATACAACTCCATCAAGGTTTAAATCTAAATTCAATCTAAATATTTAAATTATGAACTTTAATTGAAACGTAATCATCTGTTTTAGAAAAATTTGTTTTAATCAGAACAATTAAATAAAAAAAGAAAAACAGTCTGAAGAACACGTTATGAAACTCAAATTCACTTTCGAATTTCTAGAACGTTTTAGCTAAACTTTATAATATGAAAAAGGTTTTATATCACTTCTATAAACTTTCTGTAACCTCAATTGGATCCAAAACATCGTATTAAACTCGAATTTTAAGATGAACACTGAGTTGACTTTTTGAAAAATTAAGTTTGACCTCAAAATTTGAATTCAATATGACAAATTGGAATTGGTAAGTTTCCAGAATGCTTAATTGAAAGATTTATAACAAAATTGCATTAAAGGATTTTGAAGTTAAACTCAAATTCGAGGTTTTGGAAAAAAAGATGAAGAACAGGGGTCAACAATGGGTTTATCTGTTAAATTTCGATTTTGTGGTGAAAATTGAATTAGTCTGAATCATTGAGTGAATTATACTACTTACCATCGATCCTATATTGTTGTGTACTGAATTGAGATGTGGACATATAACAATATTAAATTGACAGAAGAAGAAATCTGAAGAAGAAAAAAAATAAAAAAATTCGATACTGATTTGTACCTGTGATTTGATGATGTCGATATATTTACCAATTAAGGAGACAAATTTAATAGAAGGATAGAGATTAGGAACTGAATATGCAAGTAGGCAAATTATTTGTAATGTATACGTATATATTTCTGTATATATAATAATAACTGAATTCTTTTATATCTGATTATATATAAATCGGTATTTATTTATATGTATATGTATTTATATATATAATTATAATTATATATGTATATCTGTAATCATATATAATTAAATCTAATTAATGTTAATAATTATCAATGTTTTAATAATAATAATAATATTATCATTTATATTAATAAGAATCCTAATATTAATAATAGTAAATGATAATAATAAAATAATAATAATAATATCATTACTAAATATAATAGATTATATATTTCAATTAAAAATACAATTAATAATTTTTAATAATACTGATACGATAATAATTAATAATACTAATTATAATAATACTAATGGTAATAATCATATTTGTAATAACAATACTATAACGATAGAATTCATATCTATAGATTATATATATTTACATATTTAAATTAATATGAATACTAATAATACTATAATAGTTTGTACATAACAAATTTCATATTTATATCATAATATTATAATTATTGATATTAATATTAAGATTTATTTTTATAATAATATTAAAAGTAATAATATTATTATAACAACTATATTTTAACTTGTATTACATATTATTAGTTGTGTAATATTTAATAATTAATAATCATTTATTATATGATAACCCTTATAGAATATTTATTATTTATAAGATATATATATATATATATATATATATATATATATATATATATATATATATATATATATATATATATATATATTACAATATATATTACATATGATAATAATTATACATAGAAATCATATATAGATTCATTTTAAATTACATTTAATTATTTTATATTCTATTTTACATATTTAATTCTAATGTTTAAATTATATATTATAATTCCAAATTATTATATATAATTACATTTATATATATATATATATATATATATATATATATATATATATATATATATATATATATATATATATATATATATATTAATAACAATTGTTCGTGAATCGTCGTAATCAATCAAAGGTCAAATATATACATGAACACAGTTCAAAGTTTTTGAGATTTAATTAAATAGACTTTGCTTATCATATCGAAACCATATTAGAATAAAGTTTAAATTTGGTCGGAAATTTTCGGGTCGTCACAGTACCTACCCGTTAAAGAAATTTCATCCCTAAATTTGATCGAGGTCATCATGGCTAACAATAAGAATGTTTTCCGGTCGAATATGAGCTGATAATTAGACTTTTATTATTATTGAGTAATATGGATAAGATAATTCGATTACTCAAAGAATACGAGTGAAGCTATCGTAAAAGAGTGAAAATGAGTAAATGTAGGTTCGACTTAACTGGTGACGTAGTCACGGTTGATTTCCGGAATTTAGAGAAAATCTTTGTAATAATATTTGATTCTTCGGAAATTAAGGAAATTGGGATCATCTTTGGTTAAATACGATAATATGTTTTGATTGTTTTGTCGGATATTTCACTGTAAATCCACCTTCTTCATTTCCTTTATATTATGTAGTTCCATCCTTTTGTTTTCTCTTCCCGACTTTAAGTCAAGCAAATAATGGTTCAGAATTTGTAGGTATGAAGTTTCGAATGAACATGACTGGTGTTCTAAAAGAGAGATTATAATAGCACAATCTCGATTGATTAAATTACCAGAATTCAAGAGGAAAGATAGAACTATCAGGAAATTATGTTCTTGATATGTTTATATATTAGATAGAATGTAAGAGTCATGTAACATGGCACCTGATGACGTTATGGTTTGTGAATCATCAAGTTCCATTAGAAACTCAGCATGACTTACTGTAATATAATCACGTTGATCAAGTGTCATTATATTATACTAACTCATGCATCCGTTCCCAACACTACTTCAAAACATTCATATTTTAAATTCGAAGGTTCACAGAATATAGAAACTAAAACAGTTTCCTTTTATGATATAATACAGATAGCGCGGAGAGATAATTAATATCGGACGAGAATATTTATGAAGATATCTTCAGAAATATTGAGGATATTAATAAACAAAGATACGATGATATCTTAGAATTTCTAATATCGATGGATGATGAAGAAAATTTGTCCACAAGAGTTTAGTGTCAAAATCAAGGTATTCGTTAATGACTTCAGCAGGTACTGAATTATTTGGATTCTTTGAGGGCAGGTTTAGTCTTTGTGATTTGTCCACAGCCTCCTTTATGGTTTGCTTAATCCGTTTTTCAGTTCTAACTTTACTGATCTTTGCCAACATACTATTCAAACTTCCTACTGTTAAAGTCGTTTACATTTTTATTTTTTTTATTTTTTTGCTTCATTCGGATTTTTCAATATTCAGAGTATTGATTCGTAGACTGGGTGCTTTTCAGAATTTCCGAATGGAAGATCATAATTCTAAGAGATAAAGGTTATATGTATACATATAACTGTTGATGTAGACATGCTACGAGATTTCAAAATATTGATTGCTAATTCCCGATAATTGATGTGGTAATTCTCGTTATAAGATGTGGATGAGTATATGAATAGGTTTTAACGAACCAATATAATGGTTCTTCGGAGAGATTTAAGCCAATGAGTAATGAAGTTGCTGGTAAGTTTACTGCTAATGTGGTGGAATATAAACGGTTCCCCGGTAATGATTACGAAAGGCAATTTATATATCAAGGTTATAATAGAGTTTATTCAAATGAAAAGTTTAAATTGATTTGCTGAAGTTGTGACAAATTTGACTACTTTGGAAAGGGATTGCAAAGTTATTTTTGGTAATAACAACGCCAAAGGAGCTAGCACAGATACGTGTTAAACGTTTACTCAGGTTTCGAGTGTTTTTAGGTGCATAACTACATGCATCAATGTTTTCTTCTGTAGATGAAGTGCAGTTGGTTCATCCTCTCAATTGAGGTGTTTTCAAGAATCGTGAATGGTTTGAACGCAGATTGTAATCGTCAAGATACAAACGAGGTTTAAGATGAAATTAAGTGGCAAACTTGAAGAATTGTTTAGTTTCATATGTTATAATCAATATTTTAATTCATTTTAATTGTCCAATGTTGATAGTCCACAGTTAGTAGTCCACAATTAATAGTTCAACAATTCATATATAGTTTAATATATAATATTCGAATTAATTAATACGTATTCATGACCCATTGTATACATGTTTCAGACTCGATCACAACTCAAAGTATGTATATTATTATTGAATCAACCTCAACCCTGTATAGCTAACTCATTCATTACTGCATATAGAGTGTCTATGGTTATTCCAAATAATATATATAGATGCGTCGATATGATATGTCAAAACATTGTATACGTGTCCCGATATTTAAAATGCGTAAATAACAGTATTTAAATGACGATAAATAAAATTGCGAGAATATAAATTGCGATAATTAAATTGCGATAAATAAAATATAAGAAGGAATTAACAGTTAGCTAGGAACAGTTAGCTAGGATTTTGTTAGCGTGGATTCTTAACAAAATTTCTCATAGTTAATTTGTTTATTTCTAACAAATTTTATTTTTGTCTAATGTCTTCTTCATTATGCCACTTGTTGGATTCTGGTAAATCAAAATCCAAATTTGAAATTGAATGAAAATGGTTATTCTGTGATGAACGGATTCGTATATCTGTGAATGTAAGTAGGATAATAATTGATTGTTGAATCAGATTCGAATAATGTACAGTGTAACTTATTAATGTGAAATCTAAATATTCCTCGGGTATTACCTACCCGTTAAAATATTTTCACCATTAACAGTTTGTACAAAAGAATTTTTAATTACAATCTTTATGAAAACATATATACATATATATTTTCTTCAGATGTAATCATGGATTTAATGAGTTAATATGATATTAATCTCATTTGATTTACCGTTAGAACTAGAATACATAATCTCTAAAACATTAGAGATTACATAATCGCCATGAAGAACGAAGATAATTGATGTAGAACGATATGTAGAACGATGATTATTATGACGATCGCTCCAAATCCATATGGACGAATACGTCATTCATCGATTTCATTGCGAGGTATTTGACCTCTATATGATACGTTTTATAAACATTGCATTCTTTGGAAAAGGTATACCATAATGAATATTTAAATCCAAAGTTTTCGACATCTGATGATTTCTACATATAGACAATCACCATAAATAATAGTTTACAATAGTACTTCCGTTGACAATGCAGTCAAAATAGATACATGATGATGGTTTTGTGAATGCAACGTTTTCTTGAATAAAGCATGTATGACTCCATGCACAAAGCTTGTCTAATATATAAGCAAACAGCGGAAGACTTCTAGGGAACTTGAGAATAAACATGCTAACAAGTGTCAACACAAAGGTTGGTGAGTTCATAGTTTTAATGTATCGTATAATCTGTATATAATGGTGGATCACAAGATTTCAGTTGTTTCATCCAGAAACGTTTATCAAAATATTCTACGAAATTGAGCACCCTGGTAACTAAACTTAACGTATATATAATTTGTACCCTTTGTATAATCATCTTAATAATACACGCAAACCAACGTGTACGCTTCTCAAATAGCATACGTCCGTTAAAAGGCTAGCGCTCTAGCTCGGACGGGGATATCAAGCCCTATGGATCCATATAATACTACTCGCGCCCACCAGTTCTTATAACCGGCAGTTACTAGTTACCAAAGCTAAGGGATTTTCGGTTCAAACTCAGTATAGAATTTAGTATGTACTTGTGTCCATTGTTTTTAAAATAAAGTGCATGTATTCTCAGCCCAAAAATATATATTGCAAAATCATTAAAAAAGGGAGCAAATGAAACTCACCTTAGCAGCACATAAAGTCGTTCACCGAAACGTGACCGAAACTCGGAATACCAATTAACCGTAGATCTCAACCTAGAGAATATATGTTGGTCAATAAATGTCTTATCAAGCTAGGTCTGGTCATAGTGTATCATAATCCTAATGCTCGAGATAGACATACAAAAGTTATCAAAAGTCATTTCAAAAAGTCAATCTGACTCAATACTATAGTTGAATGATCATGGCAATCGAAATATTTTAACATTTCACATAGTTTTCCAATTCTTGTAAAATTAGACTATAGTTTTTATAAGACTTTAGAATATGATAAAACAATCAATTTTGACAATTGCTCAACAAGACGAGACGTGCCTTATATAGAAATTCATTTACTCGATTAGTAATATTTGAAAATCCAATTAATCAATCTTATAAACAAGTTGTTTAAATCTTAATTGCAGATTCAAAAGTAATTTCAATTAACGTTAATCATAATTCAGTTGACCATATCTTTTAATTCGTTCATTGAAATTACGCGATTTCTAAATGAAAAGTTATTGATTTTTCGCCAGCTTTCAAAAAACATGCATATCATATACCTTTTATCAGTAATATATGTATTAAATTCGTGATTCATCATAAACTGTTTATCAACGAAATTTAGCATACAAACATGCATAAATATATATACTCGAGCACTAGACATAGATACACTATTAATATATAAAAGATAAGATATGAATGCTCACGTATCAATATTGTGATTCAATATTGCAGGAAAGTACGTAGACGCAACAGAGATGATAAACACTAGGTTTAACTTGCAAATAATGAAGCAACCCATCCTAATCCATCTGGACGAAGTCTGTATCAATTATAAACAATTTACAATAGTTGATTTTATTTCGAGGTACTTGAACTCTATATGATACATTTTACAAACATTGCATTCATTTTAAAAAAAAAAACTTTCAATACATTGAAAGTTGACGGCATGCATACCATTTCATATTATATCTAAACTATAAATGACTTGATAATAATCTTGATAAACTCGACGACTCGAATGCAACGCCTTTTGAAATATGTCATGAATGACTCCAAGTAATGTCTCTAAAATGAGCAAATACACAGCGGAAGATTTCTTTCGTACCTGAGAATAAACATGCTTTCAAGTGACAACCAAAAGGTTGGTGAGTTCATTAGTTTAACATAAATAATCATTTCCATCATTTTAATAGACCACAAGATTTTCATTTTTAGTTCTCATAAATATACGTCCCATGCATAGAGACAAAAATATCATTCATATGGATTGAACACCTGGTAACCGACATTAACAAGATGCATATAAGAATATCCCCTATCTTTCCGGGAAATCCTTTGAACATGATAAAACAACATCGAAGTACTAAAGCATCTGGTACTTTAGATGGGGTTCGTTAGGCCCAATAGATCTATCTTTAGGATTAGCGTCAATTAGTAGATCGGTTTACTAATTCTTAGGTTACCAAAAAAAGGGGCATATTCGGCTTCGATCATTCAACCATATAATGTAGTTTCGATTACTTGTGTCTATTTCGTAAAACATTTATAAAAGCAGCGCATGTATTCTCAGTCCCAAAAATATATATTGCAAAAGCATTTAAAAAGGGAGTAAATGAAACTCACCTAATGTATTTTGTAGTAAAAATACATACGACTAAATTGAACAATGCAGGGTTGGCCTCGGATTCACGAACCTATATCATTTGTATATTCATTAATACGTATAATCGTAATCGATTAAATATATATATAATTATTGATAGAGTTAAGTTAAATATATTTTTATATGAGGATTACTTGTTTGTAATTAATAATTATGATAATACTAATATTAGTAATAATATCGATACTTTATAATAATGATAAAAGTTATAATAATAATGTTAATAATGATATTAGTAATGACAATAATATTAACTTGTATTAAAGTAACTATGATAGTATTTATTAAAATAATTCTTTTAAAACATACTTTAATTAAGATCTTAATAATTTTCATAATAATATTTATAACTAAAATTTCTATATTTTTAATCTTAACAATATTATTAAACTTGTATATTCATAGTTATATTAATCATAACTTTCGTGTTTAATTTATAAACTAATGACTATAGTTTATTTTAATATTACTTTGTATTCATAACCATAACTTACATGTGTTCAAATAATTATAATCAATCTCTTAATCTTTATCATAACACTTTTTATCATAAATTAACCTGTTTAGTATTCTCGAAATCCCAATATTATTACTAACAAAAATAACACAAGTAATACTATAAATAATAATATTATTGATGATAATACTAAATGATGGTACTAATATAGTTAGTAAATATAATTAACTTGATAATACTAATGATATAGATGTATTAATGTTAATAATAATAACAAGTTACTTATCATAATAATACCTAATATAAATAATAATAATTAGTATTAGCAAATAATAATAATAATAATAATAATAATAATAATAATAATAATAATAATAATAATAATAATAATAATAATAATAATAATAATAATAATAATAATAAAAGAGTTCAACCTTGAAGAAAAGCTCAAAAAGATTGTCACCGCCGGGACTCGAACCCACGACCTCCCGCTCACGCACAAACACCCTTAACCATCCATCTAATTCTGTTTATCTGATTTAATTCACTGTCCAAGCGTATTTAACTCGTTTTAAAGAGCCCACCCATTAACAATCCTCGTTTCGAACTCATAACCTCTCGTTCAACAGCCACACCTTAAACCACTCGACCAGTTTCATTTTTCTAATCAAATATACCTTTTATATTTATATAACCCATTACTTTACTGTTCTTACTCCTTCTTCTCCCTTTATAACTGATTCGACCAGAAGACCCAATATATAATACGAATTATCATAACAAAATTTAAAACTTTGCAAACAACTATGAACCTTAAATTAGTGTAATTGAAAAAAAAAAAAAAAAAACTCCAACAGCATACCTGTTCGTAAGTTTTTTTTTTTTTTTAAAAGAAAATCTTGTGATTTCGATTTCAAGGACGTTTTACAATATAATTATAAAATGAAACATGTTTAAAATCATCACTAGAAACTTTTTGGATCGTTAATTTTAACAGAAACATCACAACAATTTCTAATTTCTTGATGAACAAAACTTTGACTTTTTTTGAAACTAAAGTTTGACTCAGAAATTCATACTTGATATTTAGAATTGGAAGTTGGGATTTTGAAGAAAGATTGACTAGTAATTTCCTAACCTAAGTGCATTAACACAATTTGCAATAATTTTCGAATTCAAGAATTTGCAATTTGGGTTTAGAAACAGAGGTAGCGAGCTGTAATGAAAAATAAATAAATAAAATCTGTTTTTCATTCCAATAATAGCTGAGATAGGTTGTATATACACAATGATAAAAAGATTGATAGAATCCTTGAAGCAGTACCTTTGATTGTATTTTAGTTCAAGTGGTCGACATGAGATTCGTAAGCAGAAGAAAAATAAGAAAAAAAGTAGAAAAGGGATAGAGACATGTAACAGATTCACCTAATGCATCTGTATGTAATTCGATATATATAAACATATATCTGCTACTTATTTGTTTTTATATTTATATATATCTATATATAATCTGTAAATATATCGTATATACGTCCATCTGCTTTTATATATATCTGTAATTGTAATCTATGCGTATATTAGTTTATATATATAACCGTATTTATAATCAATTTATATATCTATTTATTTAACTGTATTTATATAATTTGTGTTTACATATATCTGTTTATATCTATCCCTTATATTAAATTTTGTAGTATTAATTAATAATATAAATCTATTAATAAACCTGTAACTGTTATTAATTTTTAATAAAAATACTAATAATAATAATAGAGATAATACTAATCTTAGTGATAAAATAATTAACAACATCAATTAATACGAATAATAATAATACAGATAAAAGAAAAAAATATATATAATGATAATAATAATAATGATGATAATAATAAATCACTATAATGATATTAATGAAAATAATAATTATAATATTATTTATACTAATTGTAATAATACTATTTATATACAGATATTAATTTTCAATGTTTAATAAAGTAATAATATTAATATTAATATAATAACTATCTTTATTATTAAATTTAAATTGAATATATCAATATTACATAATATTAATTATGTTATATACTATATATTAAATAATAGCAATATTAAATGTTTAATACTTTTACATTTCATATATATGATACTATACCTACAATCAATAATTATGTATATTTTATATATATATATATATATATATATATATATATATATATATATATATATATATATATATATATATATATATATATATATATATTTTTATAGTTCAACTACTGCATATTTAATCATGTATTAAATATCAAGTTTAAGTTTTTTTTTTCCGAATTACATTGTAGTTTATTAATTTATTTAATTCATAATATATAATTAATTACATGTATAATTGTTTTTATATATATACATTTCTATTTACGATTAATGGTCCGTGAATCGTCGAGAGCAGTTGAAAGGTAATTGCATACATGAAAACAGTTCCAAAATTTTTATGAACTCAACATTATATACTTTGCTTATCGTATCGAAATCATATAAAAATTAAGTTTGAATTTAGTCGGAAATTTTCGGGTCGTCACAGTACCTACCCGTTAAAGTAATTTTGTCCCGAAATTTGAGTGAGATGGTCATGGCTAACAATAAAAATGTTTTCATGACGAATATGAGTTGATAAATAAAGTTTTATCATCATTGAGTAGTATGGAATAAACAATTTTATTTTTTGAAGCGTACGAGTGAAGCTATCAGAGTGAAATAAGAAAGACATGATTTATCATAACTTTTGACTAGTCATGGTTAAATTCCAGAATTCAAGGAATTTCAAAGAAAATCTTGGAAATCTAGAAGATCTGATTCTTCGAGATTTAAGGAAATTAGAATCTCTTTAATTAAATGCGATGATCTGCCCCGATTACTACGTCTGATATTTTTATTATAAATTTACCTTTTCTGTCCCATTAGTTTTCACCACTTCTATACTCAATTCCTAAATTTAAAAGATTGTGAAAATGCTTAATCCAGTTCTGATTCTTATTCTTATCCTCACTATCGCAACAATCATTCTCCTTTTCCAATTACCACCGGAGGAATCTGTTTTCTTCTACTTCGCCCTTGGGGTTATACTATTCTTAATCATACCGTGTCTTTATATTGCTATTCGTATTAATATTCACAATTTGTAACCTCCGTGTTGTTATTGGGCTTAATATTTTCTCTTATATATTGGAGCTCTTTGCCTTTTTATTCTCTTCTCGACCTCTAGTAAAGCGAGTAACGGTCCAGAATTTGTAAGTATGGAACTTCGAATGAACTTAATGTTCTAAACAAAAAAGAACGTAATGGCACAATTTGATTTGTTAAATTACCAGAATCACTGAGAATAGAACTATCAAGAATATACTATCTTGATATGTTCAGAAGTTAAGCAGAATGAAAGAGTTATGTAACATGGCACATGATGATGTTATGATCTATGAATCATCACGTCCCCTTAGAAACTCAGCATGACTTACTGTAATATAATCACATTGATCAAGTGTCATTATATTATACTAACTCATGCATCAGTTCCCAACATTACTTCAATAACATTCATATTTTAAGCTCGAAAGTTTACAGAATATAGAAACTAATAGTTTCTATATGATGTAACACTGATAACACTAAGAGATTAATGATTTCAGATAAGAATAGTTATGAAAATATCTTCAGAAATATGAAGGATATTTATAATGAAAGATACGATGATATCTTGGAATTTCTAATATCGAGGGATGGTGAAGAAAATTTGTCCGCAAGAGTTTGGAGTCAGAAGCAAGGTATTCGCTAAAGATTTCATCAGAAACAGAATAATCAGGATTCTTAATGTACAAGTTTAGTCCTTGTAATTTGTTCAGAGACTCCTTCGTAGTTTGTTCAATCAGTTTTTCAGTTTTAAACTTTTTCCGAGCTTTGCCAACATACAATTCTTTATCATCAACTTTTAGCTGTTGAGATCGTTTACAGTTTTTGTTGCTTCATTCAACTTTTCAAAATTCAGAGTATTAATTTGCAGACTGGTTGCTTTTCAAAATTCCAGAATGGAAGATCATGATTCTAAGAGATAAGTGTTATATGTATACATATAACTGTTGATGTAGTAATGCTGTGAGTTTTCAAAGTGCTGATTGCTGATTTCCTGGTACTTGGTATGGCAGTTCTCTTTACAAGATGCGGATGGGTATATGATAGGACTTTAATGAACAATTATAATGGTTTTTCGGAGATATACTTAAGTCAATGAATAATGAATTTGCTAGTAAGTTTACTGCTAATGTGGTGGAATATAAATGGTTCTCCGGTAACGATGATGAAGGGGTAATCTTTATAATAAAATTTATTCGAATGAAAAATTGAAGTGGATTTGTTGGAGCTGTGACAAAATTGGCTAATTGTGAAAAGAATTGCAATGTTATTTTGGGTAATAATAACACTAAGGAATTAGCACGACTACGTGTTAAACGTTTACTCATTTTCTGAGAGTTTTCAAGTGCATAACCATATGCATAAGTTTTTCCTTTCGTAGGTATCGTGTGGTTGGATTATCCTCTCGATTGAGGTGTTTTCAAGAGTCATGAAAGGTTTGAACGCAGATTGTAATCGTGAAGATACAAATGAGGTTTAAGATGAAATCAAGTGGCAAACTTGAAGAGATGTTTAGTTTCATATGTTATAATCAATATTTTAATTCATTTTAATTGTCCAATGTAGGTCCTTAGTTGATAGTCCACAGTTAGCAATTCAATAATTCATATATAGTTATATATATAATATTCGAATTAAATAATACGTATCGTAACCCGTGTACATGTCTCAGACTCATCACAACTCAAATTATATATATTATTGTAGAATCAACCTCAACCCTGTATAGCGAACTCGATCATTACAGCATATAGAGTGTCTATGGTTATTCCAAATAATATATATAGATGCGTCGATATGATATGTCAAAACCTTGTATACGTGTCCCGATATTTAAATGCATAAATAATAGTATTTAAATGATGATAAATAAAGTGCGTAAAATAAATAACAGAAATTAAATGATGATAAATAAAATTGCGAGAATTAAAATTGCGATAAAATAAATTGCGATAATTAAATTGCGATAAATAAATTGCGATAATTAAATTGCGATAAATAAATTGCGATAATTAAATTGTAATACGGAATTAACAGTTAGTTAGGAACAGTTAGCTAGGATTTCGTTAGCGTGGATTCTTAACAAAATTTCTCATAGTTAATTCGTTTGTTTCTAACAAATTTTATTTTGTCCAATGTTTTCTTCATTATACCACTTGTTGGATTCTGATAGGTCAAAATCCAAATATGAAATTTGAATAAAAATAGTTATTCTGCGGTGAACGGATACATATATCTGTGGATGTAAGTAGGATAGTAAATGACCGTTGAATCAGATTCGAAGAATGTACAGTGTAACTTATTAATGTGAAATTTTAAATATTCCTCGGGTATTACCTACCCGTTAAAATATTTTCATTATTAACAGTTTGTATAAAAGGATTTTTAATTACAATCTTTATGAAAACATATATACATATATATTTTCTTC
Organism: Rutidosis leptorrhynchoides; assembly: GCF_046630445.1. Taxonomy (NCBI): domain Eukaryota; kingdom Viridiplantae; phylum Streptophyta; class Magnoliopsida; order Asterales; family Asteraceae; genus Rutidosis; species Rutidosis leptorrhynchoides. Next base: position 447,284,205 of record NC_092337.1, on the reverse strand, counting down.
AGATGTAATCATGAATTTAATGAGTCAATATAATATTAGACTCATTTGATTTACCGTTAGAATAAGAATATATAATCTCTAAAACATTAGAGATTATATAATCGCCATGTCGAACGAAGATAAATGATGTAGAACGATTCTTGGAACGATAATTATACTCGAGGTACAGAATGAGATGTTGAGGCATGGATTGTTGATGGTACTGGTGCTGTTACTGATGATACTGTTGGTGCCGATGATGTTGCTGAAGCTGGTACATTTTGCACCATATTTTCCATGGCTACAACTAGGGTGTGAAGCTCGTTGACTTATTACTCCGGGATGATTGTCGATAGGAACGAGTGAATGAATAAGGTTTAGAATTTTAGATAGAGTATAATCTTGGCGAGATATTCAGAAAATGAGTGTGAAAATGGTGTTTCGAATGGGTTCGTCGGTAAGTGCTTCAGGTTCATCGTCAAGAGTGCAGGTTGGTGGGTGGAAAGGATCGCCTTCTTCTCGTCTCCATCGGTTAAGTCAACTACGAACCCATCAGATGAATTGGGGATGGCTGATTGGTTGATTCGTTCGGGTGACGCTGCTTCCGGAGCTTAAGTGAACATTCATGTCGAAATAGCTGTCGGAATAACTATCGGAATAGCTATCGAAATCTGAGGGACTCGAACTGGTTGAGGGATTCAGCTCGTACGATCAGATGAAGGACTTTTTGATAAGAAATAGATTATAGAATGTAGATTAGTACCCTGCAATACATAATTTACATATGCATATATAATACTAAAATCCCATAAGTTACAGAGAAATCTACGAAAGTTGTCAGACAAAGTCTACAGTAACAGATATGCTAAGATATAAATTAGCAGATACACTAAGATACGAATTTTGTCTATATACTATTCATGCAATCATTGCAGTAAGATGTGTCTAGACTAAGAATGATAAGCAGGTAATTTTCTAAGGATGATAAGCAGATGATTTTCGACTAGAAATGATAAGCAAAACTTTTGACATGCAGACACGGTCGAAGTCCAGACTCACTAATGCATCCTAATGACTTATCAGTGTGACACACTAATGGAGACCTGGTTCGCTAAGACCACCGCTCTGATACCAACTGAAGCGACCCGTCCTAATCCATCTGGACAAAGTCCGTATCGATTATAAACGATTCACAATAGTTGATTTTATTTCGAGGTACTTGAACTCTATATGATACATTTTACAAACATTGCATTCATTTTAAAAAAAAGAAACTTTCAATACATTGAAAGTTGACGGCATGCATACCATTTCATAATATATCTAAACTATAAATGACTTGATAATAATCTTGATAAACTCGATGACTCGAATGCAACGTCTTTTAAAATATGTCATGAATGACTCCAAGTAATGTCTCTAAAATGAGCAAATGCACAGCGGAAGATTTCTTTCGTACCTGAGAATAAACATGCTTTCAAGTGTCAACCAAAAGGTTGGTGAGTTCATTAGTTTAACATAAATAATCATTTCCATCATTTTAATAGACCACAAGATTTTCATTTTCAGTTCTCATAAACATACGTCCCATGCATAGAGACAAAAATATCATTCATATGGATTGAACACCTGGTAACCGACATTAACAAGATGCATATAAGAATATCCTCTATCATTCCGGGAAATCCTTCGGACATGATAAAACAACATCGAAGTACTAAAGCATCCGGTACTTTAGATGGGGTTCGTTAGGCCCAATAGATCTATCTTTAGGATTCGCGTCAATTAGTAGATCGGTTTACTAATTCTTAGGTTACCAAGTAAAAGGGGCATATTCGGCTTCGATCATTCAACCATATAATGTAGTTTCGATTACTTGTGTCTATTTTGTAAAACATTTATAAAAGCAGCGCATGTATTCTCAGTCCCAAAAATATATATTGCAAAAGCATTTAAAAAGGGAGTAAATGAAACTCACCTAATGTATTTTGTAGTAAAAATACATACGACTAAATTGAACAATGCAGGGTTGGCCTCGGTTCACGAACCTATATCATTTGTATATTCATTAATATGTATAATCGTAATCGATTAAATATATATATAATTGTTGATAGAGTTAAGTTAAATATATTTTTATATGAGGATTACTTGTTTGTAATTAATAATTATGATAATACTAATATTAGTAATAATATCGATACTTTATAATAATGATAAAAGTTATAATAATAATGTTAATAATGATATTAGTAATGACAATAATATTAACTTGTATTAAAGTAACTATGATAATATTTATTAAAATAATTCTTTTAAAACATACTTTAATTAAGATCTTAATAATTTTCATAATAATATTTATATCTAAAATTTCTATATTTTTAATCTTAACAATATTATTAAACTTCTATAGTCATAGTTATATTAATCATAACTTTCGTGTTTAATTTATAAACTAATGACTATAGTTTCTTTTAATATTACTTTGTATTCATAACCATAACTTACATGTGTTCAAATAATTATAATCAATCTCTTAATCTTTATCATAACACTTTTTATCATAAATTAACCTGTTTAGTATTCTCGAAATCCCAATATTATTACTAACAAAAATAACACAAGTAATACTATAAATAATAATATTATTGATGATAATACTAAATGATGGTACTAATATAGTTAGTAAATATAATTAACTTGATAATACTAATGATATACATGTATTAATGTTAATAATAATAACGAGTTACTTATCATAATAATACCTAATATAAATAATAATAATTAGTATTAGTAAATAATAATAATAATAATAATAATAATAATAATAATAATAATAATAATAATAATAATAATAATAATAATAATAATAATAATAATAAAAGAGTTCAACCTTGAAGAAAAGCTCAAAAAGATTGTCACCGCCGGGACTCGAACCCACGACCTCCCGCTCACGCACAAACACCCTTAACCATCCATCTAATTCTGTTTATCTGATTTAATTCACTGCCCAAGCGTATTTAACTCGTTTTAAAGAGCCCACCCGTTAACAATCCTCGTTTCGAACTCATAACCTCTCGTTCAACAGCCACACCTTAAACCACTCGACCAGTTTCATTTTTCTAATCAAATATACCTTTTATATTTATATAACCCATTACTTTCCTGTTCTTACTCCTTCTTCTCCCTTTATAACTGATTCGACCAGAAGACCCAATATATAATACGAATTATCATAACAAAATTTAAAACTTTGCAAACAACTATGAACCTTAAATTAGTGTAATTGAAATAAAAAAAAAAAAAAAAACTCCAACAGCATACCTGTTCGTAAGTTTTTTTTTTTTAAAAGAAAATCTTGTGATTTCGATTTCAAGGACGTTTTACAATATAATTATAAAATGAAACATGTTTAAAATCATCACTAGAAACTTTTTGGATCGTTAATTTTAACAGAAACATCACAACAATTTCTAATTTCTTGATGAACAAAACTTTGACTTTTTTTGAAACTAAAGTTTGACTCAGAAATTCATACTTGATATTTAGAATTGGAAGTTGGGATTTTGAAGAAAGATTGACTAGTAATTTCCTAACCTAAGTGCATTAACACAATTTGCAATAATTTTCGAATTCAAGAATTTGCAATTTGGGTTTAGAAACAGAGGTAGCGAGCTGTAATGAAATTTGGGTTTAGTCTTTATGATTTTTCCACAGCCTCCTTCATGGTTTGCTCAATTCGTTTTTCAGTTCCAAACCTTCTCCTTTTCTGAGTTTTGCCAACACACTATTCTTTATCATTAAACTTTTGGCTGTTAAGGTCGTTTACAGTTTTTTTGCTGCTTCATCAGCATCCAAAGTTATCATAACTGAATCATCGGTTATCAATTAGAGGTGTTTTCAAAAGTTTGAAGGGTTTGCGTGAAGATTGTAACTGTCAAGATACATATGATGTTCTAGAATTTTGAATGATATAAATATTTTTCTGGGTTTTATGAATAAAAGTGATGTTCTAGCACAGTTTTGAAGTCAAAGTATAGCTTTGAAAGATGTAAGAATCTAAGAGTGATGTTTTCTATTAAATCTTGGCTTGGATTCTGATTTTTTTTCAAAATCAGAATATGTAATCAAATTTAGATGCGAATGGTTTTTTGATTTCTATGAAAGAATGTATATTGTTGTGAAAGTAGTGAATATAGTTGATGATTGCTGAATCAGATTCGAAGAATGTAATATATTATTTGTGAATTTATATTTCTTTTGGGTATTACCTACCCATTAAATGTTTCACAAATAATATTTTGTACAAGAGAATTTTATCACAATTTTTATGAAAATATTAGTATGTATATTTTCTTCAAATGTAATACAGATTTAATGAGTTAATATCATATTAAGCTCATTTAATTTTTAGCTGAAACTAGAAATGAATAATCTCTAAAACTTTAGAAATTTCGTAATCTTCTTGGATTATCTCTTCAACGTAAATGAAATTATGAATCAATACTTCGTTATTCATTTTTATTGATATTTCCTCGGTGAATGATGTTAGTGCTCGTAGAATTATTATGAACTTCATAAGATATAAATGATGTTTTCTAGAAAGTTTCGAGTACATCGAAGATAAAAGTGTAAAATCAAACATGTAGTTGATTAATACACTAAGTTCATTATGAAATGGAATTCATTGATTTGAAATAGATATTGTAGTTAACGATGGTTAAGTCATTAACGAAGGATGTACATCATAGCATATTAGTAATATGAATTAACCGAGTAGTACCTACTAGTTAAGATTCACACGTAATAGCTTAGTACGAAAAGATTTATTTTGATCTCAGAATTCATATATATATAAAATATACAAATAATTTCTTTAGAGGGAATGAGATAATACTTCATAACTCGTTGATACGATATATGCGTTGTTGATTAGTGATGATGTTTGCGGTGATTATGGATCTGGCGGAGCTTGTGGTTGTTGTAGATGCTGCTGATGCTGACGATGCTGATGGTACTGATGGTGCTGCTGCTAACAGATCTAGCTTGTAAATCGTGCACCATTCTGATTAGGGTTTTATTTCATCATTTCTACTCGCTCATTCATCTGGTTTACAAATAGAACTAGAATAAGTAATCTCTAAAACTTTTTAACACTACATATTCTCTGCAGAATATTTCTTCGATGAAGTTATGAATCAATACTTCATCGTTTGTTGTTGTTGGTATTCCTTGGTATCTATGGGGTGTATGACGTTGATGTTCGAGGTACAGATTGTGATGTTGAGGTGTGGGATGCGGATGTTATTGTTGGTGGTGGTGATGGTACTATTGGTATTGCTGATGGTGGTATTGTTGCTGCCGGTGCTGCTGCTGGTGCTTGTAACCTTTGCACCATGTTCTCCAAAGCCACTACCCGAGCACGAAGCTCGTTGACTTCTTCTATTACACCGGGATGATTGTCGGTTCAGACGAGCGGGTGAATGAGATTCAGAATTTGAGATAGTATATTATTGTGACGAGATACTCTAGAAATGAGAGAGAAAATGGTGTCTCGAACAGGTTCGCCGGTGAGTGCTTCAGGTTCTTTGCCAAGAGGGAAATGTGGTGGATGGAAGGGATAACCTTCTTCTTGTCTCCAATGACTAAGAAGGCTACGAACCCATTCCCAATTCATCTAGAATAGGTGATGGCTGATTAGTTGATCCATTCCGGTTACACTGTCTTCGGAATTCAGGTGAATATCCATATCGGAATAGCTGTCGGAGTTTAAGAAATTTGAACTAGGTACGGGATCCATCTTGTATAATTAGGGAGATAATTTTTGATATGAATTAGATTATAGAATTTAGTTTGGTATTCTTCAATACATAATTTACATATGTATATATAATACCAAATTCCATAAATCACGGAGAAATTTTTGGAAGATGTCAGGAAAAGTTTACAGTAACAGATATGCTAAGATATGAATTTTTGTCTATACACTATTTATACAATAAATGCAGGAAAACGTGTCTAGAATTAAGAATGATAAGCATGTAATTTCTGACAAGAAATGATAAGCAAAACTTTTAACATGCAGACACGGTCGAAGTCCAGACTTACTAATGCATCCTAACAACTACCAGTTAGACACACTCATGCAAGACCTGGTTCGCTAGGACCAACGCTCTGATACCAACTGTGACAATCGCTCCAAATCCATATGGACGAATACGTCATTCATCGATTTCATTGCGAGGTATTTGACCTCTATATGATACGTTTTATAAACATTGCATTCTTTGGAAAAGGTATACCATAATGAATATTTAAATCCAAGGTTTTCAACATCTGATGATTTCTACATATAGACAATCATCGTAAATAATAGTTTACAATGATACTTCCGTTGACAATGCAGTCAAAATAGATACATGATGATGGGTTTGTGAATGCAACGTTTTCTTGAATAAAGCATGTATGACTCCATGCACAAAGCTTGTCTAACATATAAGCAAACAGCGAAAGACTTCTAGGGAACCTGAGAATAAACATGCTAACAAGTGTCAACACAAAGGTTGGTGAGTTCATAGTTTTAATGTATCGTATAATCTGTATATAAAGGTGGATCACAAGTTTTCAGTTGTTTCATCCAGAAACATTTATCAAAATATTCTACGAAATTGAGCACCCTGGTAACTAAACTTAACGTATATATAATTTGTACCTTTGTATAATCATCTTAATAATACACGCAAACCAACGTGTACGCTTCTCAAATAGCATACGTCCGTTAAAAGGCTAGCGCTCTAGCTCGGACGGGGATATCAAGCCCTATGGATCCATATACTATTACTCGTGCCCACCAATTCTTATAACCGGCAGTTACTAGTTACCAAAGCTAAGGGATTTTCGGTTCAAACTCAGTATAGAATTTAGTATGTACTTGTGTCCATTGTTTTTAAAATAAAGTGCATGTATTCTCAGCCCAAAAATATATATTGCAAAATCATTTAAAAAGGGAGCAAATGAAACTCACCTTTGCAGCACATAAAGTCGTTCACCGAAATGTGACCGAAACTCGGAATACCAATTAACCGTAGATCTCAAACTAGAGAACATATGTTGGTCAATAAATGTCTTATCAAGCTAGGTCTGGTCATAGTGTATCACAATCCTAATGCTCGAGATCGACATACAAAAGTTATCAAAAGTCATTTCAAAAAGTCAATATGACTCAATACTATAATTGAATGATCATGGCAATCGAAATATTTTAACATTTCACATAGTTTTCCAATTCTTGTAAAATTAGACTATAGTTTTTATAAGGCTTTAGAATATGATAAAACAATCAATTTTGACAATTGCTCAACAAGACGAGACGTGTCTTATATAGAAATTCATTTACTCGATTAGTAATATTTAAAAATTCAATTAATCAATCTTATAAACAAGTTGTTTAAATCTTAATTACAGATTCAAAAGTAATTTCAATTAACGTTAATCATAATTTAGTTGACCATATCTTTTAATTCGTTCATCAAAATTACGCGATTTCTAAATGAAAAGTTATTGATTTTTCGCCAGTTTTCCAAAAACATGCATATCATATACCTTTTATCAGTAATATATGTATTAAATTTGTGATTCATCATAAACTGTTTAACAATGAAATTTAGCATACAAACATGCATAAATATATATACTCGAGCACTAGACATAGATACACTATTAATATATAAAAGATAAGATATGAATGCTCACGTATCAATATTGTGATTCAATATTGCAGGAAAGTACGTAGATGCAACAAAGATGATAAATACTAGGTTTGACTTGCAAATAATACCCACAAACATTACCCATAACCTCCATAGCTATAACTCATAGTTTTCTTAGCTCTATCTCGTTTGAAAACCCATTTTGAAAGTGACACGCTCATAACCTCGTCGTAGTATTTTATGTATAATACTACTAATAATAATAATATTAATATTAATAATATTAATCTTAATAATAATAATAATAATAATAATAATAATAATAATATAAATAATAATGCATACGGAGGAAGTATATGTGTGTGTTATAAGCCAGAAATGATCGAGCTTTTATAGGCAATTCCTGAAATCCCCTGCCATGCGATCGCATGGGTTGTAGGGTATTTGGCCAGGCGATCGCATGGCCTAGCTGTCCAGCACCCATCGTTTTGTTTTCTTGCATATTGACATATTTAAATATAATATATAATATATTTAATTTATATAATTAATTATATATTATATTATATTCACGTGCATAGTTGACTTGTAATTTTTGGTCCGCTGACTCGTACGTTGTCACTCGACTTATGTCCCGGTTCCGGTTTCTCGAATGCATTTTCGTACGCTTAGAAAACTAGTACTTTTCGTTACGCGACGTGTACCTTTATCAAAAATTAAACTTAATCATTGATAAACTATGTCACTCGAAGTGTAGCTTTAATCAATTAAGTGTTTTGGTTATTTGCTTCTATAAATCATCGTCTCGTAGTATATACATATACATATATACATTTTCATTTTAAAATAGTGTTTTACTGTAGCAAAGTTACTGTAGCAAAGTTTTTTACTGTAGCAAATAGTGATTTTCAAAAACACTGTAGCTTTTCGGATACTGTAACAATTCGAAAATACTGTAGCAAATTAGTGTTTTACTGGTTCATCTTAAACGTTTTAGTTAACTTATCTAAATATTAATCGAATCAATAATCGAATGTTACTATCGTTTACTAAATAACTTAAAATCATATATATATGCACATTAAGTTATATATATATATATATATATATATATATATATATATATATATATATATATATATATATATATATATATATATATATATATATATATATATATATTGTTCGTGAATCATCGAGAACAGTCAAAGAATAATTGATTACATGAATATAGTTCCAAAACTTTCGTGACGCAACATTACAGACTTTGCTTATCATGTCGAAAATATTAAATCATTTAAAGATAAAGTTTAAATTTGGTCAAAAATTTCCGGGTTGTTACAGTACCTTCCCGTTAAAGAAATTTCGTCCTGAAATTTGGTTGAGATGGTCATGGATGACAATAAGTATGTTTTCATGACTCATACGAGTTGAAAATTAGAATTTTATCATCATTGAGTAATATGGATAAAACAATTTGTTTATGTGAAGTGTACGAGTGAAGTTATCACAAAAGAGTGAAATGAGAAAAAGTAAGTTTCGTCATATCTTTTGACGTAGATGGGTTGATTTCCGGAGTTCAAGAGATTCGAAGAAAATCTTCGTAATAAGATTTGATTCTTCGGTAATTAAGGAAATTATGATTCTTTTCGATTTAATGCGATGATCTATCTCGATTTTCCTGTCTGATATTATACTATAAATCTATCCCCTTCGTTTCCTTATTTTCCACAGCTCATACCATTTATTCTTTCTCCCTCAATTCTTATTTTAAAGCATTCGTCAATATGCTCCATCCAGTTTTGATTCTTGATATACTTCTAACCTTCATATCCGTCATTCTTCTTTTCCATCTGCTGCCAGAAGAATCTATTCACTTCTATTATACTCTTGGTTTTATAGTGTTTTTAGTCCTCCATTGTCTTTATATTGCTATATTCATCGATATATACGGTTTATAATTTCTGGGTGGTTGTTGGGTTTTATATCTTCCCTTATATTTCGATGTCTCTGCTTCTGTCTTTGCATAATCATTGACATCCACAGTTAATACTCTCTCCAATTTACTGTGATTTATATATACTCTCATTGATATTTTGAAGCTTCATGCTTTTATTTTATCTTCCCGACTTTAAATCAAGCTAATAATGGTCTAGAATTCGTAGGTATGAATTTCGGAATGAACATAATTAATGTTCTAAGAAAGAAATGGTAATAGCACAATCTGACTTGTCAAATTACCAGAATACCTCGAAAAAGACCGAATCATTAAGAAAATATTTTCTTGATAGTTTAGAGGTTAAATAGAATGAAAGAGTTATGTAACATGGTTCATAATGAGGGTATGATCAGTGAACCTTTATTACGTTCCATTAGAAACTCAGCATGACTTACTGTAATATAATCACGTTGATCAAGTGTCATTATATTATACTAACTCATGCTTCAATTCCCAACATTACTTCAAAAACATTCAAATTTTAATTCGAATTTTTCATAATCTTGAAACTAAAACAGTTTTCATTATGATGTAACAGAGATAGCGCGAGGAGATAAATGATTTCAGATAAGGATAGTTATGAAAATATCTTCAGAAATATCGAGAATATTTATAATGAAAGATGCAATGATATCTTAGAATTTCTAATATCGAAAGATGATAAAGAAGATTTGTCCGTAAAGGTTTAGAGTCAGGAGCAAGGTATTCGTTAATGACTTCTGCAGATACTGAATTATTTGGATTCTTTGAAGGCAGGTTTAGTCTTTATGATTTTTCCACAGCCTCCTTCATGGTTTGCTCAATCCGTTTTCCAGTTCCAAACCTTCTCTTTTTCTGAGTTTTGCCAACACACTATTCTTTATGATCAAACTTTTGGCTGTTAAGGTCATTTACAGTTTTTTTGCTGCTTCATCAGCATCCAAAGTTATCATAACCGAATCGTCGGTTATCAATCCGAGGTGTTTTTAAAAGTTTGAAGGGTTTGCATGAAGATTGTAACTGTCAAGATACATATGATGTTCTAGAATTTTGAATGATACAAATATTTTTCTGGTTTTTATGAATAAAAGTGATGTTCTAGCACAGTTTTAAAGTCAAAGTATAGCTTTGAAAGATGTAAGAATCTAAGAGTGATGTTTTCTATTAAATCTTGGCTTGGATTCTGATTTTTTTTCAAAATCAGAATATGTAATCAAATTTAGATGTGAATGGTTATTTTGATTTCTATGAAAGAATGTATATTGTTGTGAAAGTAGTGAATATAGTTGATGATTGCTGAATCAGATTCGAAGAATGTAACATATTATTTGTGAATTTATATTTCTTTTGGGTATTACCTACCCGTTAAAAGTTTCACAAATAATATTTTGTACAAGAGAATTTTATCACAATTTTTATGAAAATATTAGTATGTATATTTTCTTCAAATGTAATACAGATTTAATGAGTTAATATCATATTAAGCTCATTTAATTTTCAGCTGGAACTAGAAATGAATAATCTCTAAAACTTTAGAAATTTCGTAATCTTCGTGGATTATCTCTTCAACGTAAATGAAATTATGAATCAATACTTCATTATTCATTTTTATTGATATTTCATCGGCGAATGATGTTAGTGCTCGTGGAATTCTTATGAACTTCATAAGATATAAATGATGTTTTCTAGAAAGTTTCAAGTACATCGAAGATAAAAGTGTAAAATCAAACATGTAGTTGATTAATACACTAAGTTCATTATGAAATGGAATTCATTGATTTGAAACAGATATTGTAGTTAACGATGGTTAAGTCGTTAACGAAGGATGTACATCATAGCATATTAGTAATATGAATTAATCGAGTAGTACCAACTAGTTAAGATTCACACATAATAGCTTAGTACGAAAAGATTTATTTTGATCTCAGAATTCATATATATATATAAAATATACATATAATTTTTTTAGAGGGAATGAGTTAATACTTCTTAACTCGTTGATACGATATATGCGTTGTTGATTAGTGATGATGTTTGCGGTGATTATGGATCTGGTGGAGCTTGTGGTAGCTAATGTGTAGTGCAATGACAAAATCATCTCACCGTGGTAGTTAATACATTATAATTTATACAACGGGAGCTAATGCGTACGCAATGCAAAATCATCTCCCGAGGGTAGCTGAAACGGGGGCTAATGCATACGCAATGCAAAATCATCCCTCCGTTACCAACTACAAAGTCGACCATAATACAATACAATACATCGGGGGCTAGTGCGTGTGTGCAATACAAAATCATCTCGCCGATGGTAGTTAAAACGGGAGTTAATGCGTACGCAATGCAAAATCGTCTCTCCGTTAACTACTAAATCGAACCTCTGAATCCAAATAATTCTATCATACAATGTAGTTTTGAATATTTGTGTCTATTCCGTCAATCATTTATAAAAACAGTTCATGTATTCTCAGTTCTAAAATATATCTCAAAAATATTTAGGAAACAGTTATAAAAACAGCGCATGTATTCTCAGTCCCAAAATTGTAAAGAGTAAAAGGGAATCAAATGAACTCACAATAATGTATTTTGTAGTAAAAATACATATGAAGATATTGAACAATGCAGGGTTGGCCTTGGATTCACGAACCTATATCATTTGTATATATATTAATACACATATTTGCAATCGAGCAATTATTTATATGTGAATTTCTTAATTATATCATATTCATATTAGTAATATATATATATATATATATATATATATATATATATATATATATATATATATATATATATATATATATATATATATATATATATATATATATATATATATATATATATATATATATGTTTCATATATTCATATTGTATAAAAAATATTAATTTGGTTATGTTATATGTATTAAATATATTTGTATATATATATATATATATATATATATATATATATATATATATATATATATATATATATATATATATATATATATTATTTGTTTGTTAATGAAAATTATAATAATGTTAAAATAATGTTAAGTATGATAATAATTATAATACTTAAGATTTATAAGAAAAGTAATAATGTTAATAATTCTATTAGTGATAATAATAACGGTATTAATGATAATAACTATAAAAATATTAATTTTATTGTTAATGATAGTTATGGTAATGATTTTCGTAATTACATAATAATAATATTCATGATAATATAAATAATAATACTTATAATCCTATTAATGGTAATAATAATAACAATTTTAAAATTAATATTAATGATGATAATAATATTTATAGTTACGTTAATAATACTCATTTTAATGATAATAATATGTAATTGCATTATTATAGTATTACTATTAATTAGCTTAACCATAATAATAATAATAATAATAATAATAATAATAATAATAATAATAATAATAATAATAATAATAATAATAATAATAATAATAATAATAACCATATTGATAATGATAATCATGTTAATAATAATAATTGTAATATTAATACTAACACTTATAGTAATGATAATAAAAATTGTAAATATAATGATAACACTAATATTTAATGCTAGTAATAACTATACATATTATAATAATGCTAATATTAATGATACCAATAACAATTTGCGTATTAATAATACTTTATAATCATACTTAGTAATAACTATAATGATATTAATCCTAATTATATTATTGATAGTAATAATAATAATAATAATATTTCTATAACTCTAACTAATAACAATAAATGATAATAATAATAATAAGCAATAATAATAATAATAATAATAATAATAATAATAATAATAATAATAATAATAATAATAATAATAATAATAATAATAATAAAAATAAAAATAAAATGTATACCCTTTTTTAAAAAGAATTGCCCGAGACCGGGCTCGAACCCGTGACCTTTCGTTACCCGCCAACACTCCTAACCCACTGCTCCATTACATTTTTTCCTGATTATATCCCTCTTTAATTTTAATTAAATCGTTTCTGTTAACCCTCATCTTCTCCAATACTATGATCGACCAGATACAACTCCATCAAGGTTTGAATCTAAATTCAATCTAAATATATAAATTATGAACTTTAATTGAAACGTAATCATCTGTTTTAGAACAATTTGTTTTAATCAGAACAATTAAATAAAAAAAGAAAAACAGTCTGAAGAACACGTTATGAAACTCAAATTCACTTTCGAATTTCTAGAACGTTTTAGCTAAACTTTATAATATGAAAAAGGTTTTAAATCACTTCTATAAACTTTCTGTAACCTCAATTGGATCCAAAACATCGTATTAAACTCGAATTTTAAGATGAACACTGAGTTGACTTTTTGAAAAATTAAGTTTGACCTCAAAATTTGAATTCAATATGTCAAATTAGGATTTGTAACTTTCCAGAATGCTTAATTGAAAGATTTATAACGAAATTGCATTAAAGGATTTTGAAGTTAAACTCAAATTTGAGGTTTTGGAAAAAAAAAAGATGAAGAACATGGGTCAACAATGGGATTATCTGTTAAATTTCGTTTTTGTGGTGATAATTGAATTAGTCTGAATCATTGAGTGAATTATATTACTTACCATCGATCCTATATTGTTGTGTACTGAATTGAGATGTGGACATATAAAAATTTCTGACATTAAATTGACAGAAGAAGAAATCTGAAGAAGAAGAAAAATAAAAAAATTCGATATTGATTTGTACATGTGATTTGATGATGTCGATATATTTACCAATTAAGGAGACAAATTTAACAGAAGGATAGAGATTAGGAACTGAATACGCAAGTAGGCAAATTATTTGTAATGTATACGTATATATTTCTGTATATATAATAATAACTGAATTCTTTTATATCTGATTATATATAAATTAGTATTTATTTATATGTATATGTATTTATATATATAATTATATATGTATATCTGTAATCATATATAATTTAAATCTAATTAATGTTAATAATTATCAATGTTTTAATAATAATAATATTATTATCATTTATATTAATAAGAATCCTAATATTAATAATAGTAATTGATAATAATAAAATAATAATAATAATAATATCATTACTAAATATAATAGATTATATATTTCAATTAAAAATACAATTAATAATTTTTAATAATACTGATACGATAATAATAATACTAATTATAATAATACTAATGGTAATAATCATATTTGTAATAACAATGCTATAACAATAGAATTCATATCTATAGATTATATATATTTACATATTTAAATTAATATGAATACTAATAATACTATAATAGTTTGTACATAACAAATTACATATTTATATCATAATATTATAATTATTGATATTAATATTAAGATTTATTTTTATAATAATATTAAAAGTAATAATATTATTATAACAACTATATTTTAACTTGTATTATATATTATTAGTTGTGCAATATTTAATAATTAATAATCATTTATTATATGATAACCCTTATAGAATATTTATTATTTATAAGTTATATATATATATATATATATATATATATATATATATATATATATATATATATATATATATATATATATATATATATTACAAATGATAATAATTATACATAGAAATCATATATATTTATATATAGATTCATTTTAAATTACATTTAATTATTTTATATTCTATTTTACATATTTAATTCTAATGTTTAAATTATATATTACAATTCCAAATTATTATATATATAATTACATTTATATATATATATATATATATATATATATATATATATATATATATATATATATATATTTATTTATTTATTTATTTTTTATTAATAACAATTGTTCGTGAATCGTCGGAATCAGTCAAAGGTCAAATATATACATGAACACAGTTCAAAGTTTTTGAGATTTAATTAAACAGACTTTGCTTATCATATCGTAACCATATTAGAATAAAGTTTAAATTTGGTCAGAAATTTCCGGGTCGTCACAAATTCAAGGTGGAATACAAACAAATTCACACCAACAGAGAGGAAAAGTAGCTTCAAGAAGGGAGTCTTCTTTGATAACTGTGGATTTGAAGGTCAATTGAAGGTTGAATGTTATAAACTGGTTGGTTATCCCATTGGACATCCACTCCATGGAAAGTTTCCAGCAAACAACAAGGTTAATCAACCTTTTACACAAACTACAAGGAAAGTCAACATGGTGATAGGCAATGAATCTTGCAGCAACATGGACCTGGCAGTAGAGGCTAGGATGGATCAACTCCAAAACCAGCTCAATCAAGTACTCATCATGCTCCAAACTTCTCAACAAAACTCAGAAAATGGTATGAATCCTCCACAAGTTAATCACAGAACTATTACCTCTCATATCACTAGTCAAAAGTACATGTTTATTGCTTTCATAGTTTCTCATTTAAAAGATGTTTGGGTTATTGATAGTGGAGCCACAGACCATGTTTCCACTTCTTTAACACACATGCATAATATTCAAACCTACACTACACCTATCTTTGTCACACTACCAAATGGACATAACACAATAGTCTCCAATTATGGCTCAGTCACAATTACTCCTAACATCACCCTTCATGAAGTCCTATACATTCCAACCTTTGCCTACAATCTCTTATCTGTAAGCAAGTTAGGAACACATCTCCCACTCTTTGTTCTCTTTACACCTCTATCCTGTCATTTTCAGGATCACAACAAACAGATTGCTCATGGCACCCTCTGTAATGGCCTGTACATCATCAAGCAGGACAAGACAGTACATACTCACACCATCAATCACATCTCTACAACTCCAACCTGCAACAATGAGGAAGCTCATCTCTGGCATTCTAGATTAGGTCACCCTTCTATACATGTAATGAAACAAATTAAAAACATTCCTTCTGTAACAAAGTGCAATGACACTATAAATACTTGTAATATCTGTCCTTTATCAAAGCAACATGCTTTACCCTTTCCTGTTAGTTCTTCTCATGCTAAATCTTTATTTGCTTTAATTTACATTGATGTATGGGGTCCTTACAAACACTGTACAATGAATAATTGCAAGTATTTTCTCATAATTGTGGATGACTATTCTAGAGCAACCTGGACATATCTCCTTCCTAGCAAACATCATGCTATCACTCAAATTAAAACCTTCCATGCATACATTCAAAATCAGTTTAAAACCATAATTCAAACAATTAGGACATATAATGGGACCGAATTCACCAACTCCAGCCTCACATAATTCTTTAACCAACATGGTATCACACACCAAACTTCATGTTCCTACACTCCCCAACAAAATGCAAGGGTAGAAAGAAAACACAAACAACTTTTGGAGGTTGCTAGAGCTATAAGGTTTCAATCCCACATACCTATCCACCTTTGGGGTTATTGCATACAAACTGCCACATACCTCATCAATAGACTACCCTCAAAACCCTTACAAAATAGGAGTCCTTATGAACTTGTTTACAACACACCACCATACCTAACACACCTCAAAATCATAGAAAAACAAGCCAATGCTCATCAACATTCCACAGACAATTTTGCAGCTAGGTCTACACCATCTGTTCTACTAGGTTACCCATCTACTCAAAAGGGTTACATTCTTTACAATCTTCTTACACACAAAATCTTTATTACAAGAGATGTAACTTTCAATGAAAAAGTCTTCCCATTCAAGCTCAACCAATCATATCAATCATATCATGACCCTACACCATCTACAAATTTCATCCAAACTCTATCTGATAACACATCCACAACCTATCCAATTCCAGTGCAGCCATCAACCACACCAACTACATCCACCACCTCTACACCCACCAACAACACACCAGAAAAATAACATCCCACAGCATTAAATGAATCCACATCTACACACACTCAAACAGAATCTCTAAACACAACTCAATCCATACCACAACACACTATAAATCAACAACCTTTAAACCCTAGAAGATCCAATAGAACACATAACCCACCCATCAAACTTAAAGACTACCTATGTCAAATTCTACACAAATCAATTAATTCCATATCCAAATTTCACTATTCAAAATACATAAATTACACCAACATTCACACACAACTCACCAGAAAACTCATTTACACAATCAACTCCTTAACTGAACTACACACATACAATCAAGCATCCAAAAATGAGAAATGGAAAGAAGCAATGAACATTGAACTTAAGGCTCTTGAAAATAATGACACTTGGGAGATCACAACTTTACCACCCAACAAATATGTGGTTGGTAACAAATGGGTTTATAGAATCAAACTCAAAGCTGATGGTTTTGTAGAAAGATATAAGGCAAGATTAATAGCAAAAGGGTACACTCAACAAGAAGGATTGGATTACAAAGAAACCTTTGCTCCAGCTGCAAAAATGGTCACCATTAGGGCACTTCTTGCCACAGCAGTACACCACAATTGGCATGTTGAACAATTAGATATCAACAATGTCTTTCTCCATGGTGACTTACATGAAGAGGTTTATATGCAGATTCCTCAAGGTTATAATAAACATGTTCCACCCAACTTTGTATGCAGGTTAAAGAAATCATTGTATGGACTCAAACAGGCAAATAGACAGTGGTTCAACAACCTTACTGAATTCTTACTCAACTTTGGTTTCAAACAAAGTTATGCTGACACATCTCTCCTTACTTATAATCATGGTTCAATATTCCTGGCTATAGTCATCTATGTAGAAGATCTCATACTCACAGGTAATGACAATGCAACAATTAAAGCAGTCAAACACCAACTTGATGAGACCTTCAGCATAAAAGATCTTGGAGCAATTCACTATTACCTGGGAATAGAATTTCTCAGGAACACCAATGGCATCACAATGACCCAACAAAAATATGCCCTTGAGCTTCTAAATGTGGCAGGGGTTTTAGATGACAAACCTTCAAACATCCCACTTGACCCCAACATTAATCTTTCAAACAATGATGGTGAACTCTTACAAGATGCTACTTTATACAGAACATTGGTAGGTAAATTAATTTACCTAACCATAACCAGGCCAGATCTATCGTATGCTGCACAAGCCCTCAGTCAACATACTCAACAACCTAGAACAAGCCACCTACAAGCCCTTTACAAAGTGCTCAGATACATCAAACTTTGCCCAGGCCAAGGTCTACACTTTCCCAGCTCAACCACACTTACACTCCAGGCTTTCTGTGACAGTGATTGGGCTAAATGCACCACTTCTAGAAGATCTATAATAGGCTATTGCATCTATCTGGGATAATGTCTTATCTCCTGGCAATCAAAGAAGCAGAATGTGGTCTCCAGATCTTCCACAGAGGCAGAATATATGGCACTTGCAGATACTACTTGTGAGATTACATGGTTACAGAGTTTACTGCATGATCTACACATACCAAAAACAACTCATGTTCCAATACTTTGTGACAATGCCTCCTCCATTGCCCTAGCAACTAATCTAGTTCAGCATACCAGGACAAAGCACATTGAAATTGATTGTCATTTTGTAAGGGACAAAGTCAAAGCAGGTCAAATAGCTACCTATTTCATCTCTTCTCAATCACAAGTAGCTGATATGTTCACCAAACCACTCAGCAAATTGCCATTTCATAATTGCATCTCCAAGTTTGGCATATGTAATCCATACACATTGCCAACTGTGGGGGGATAAAGAGATGACCAAAGTCAACAATACAGTTAAACCTATGGTCAACATGGTCTCCTCTCAATATCTCCAAAGGCACAAATACTTAATGGCTTGTAATTATATTTAGTATAAGGTAGTTAGTGGATGGTTAGTTAGTTAGAGAAGTTGTTAATTAGTTAATTGTATTTTTGTCTTCTAGTATGGCATATATATAGGCGTATTTTGTACAGTTCATGTAAGCTTTTTCAGTTCAATGAAATCCTATTCAATTTGATCTCTCAATCTTATAGAAATGTTAGTTTTCAAGGTGTTCATTTGTGAATTTAACGAAAGCTTGTCAAACTTGTTGAACAATAGAAATCTCGTAAGTTGTTATGTTTTATTGACCCATTATTATTTATAAGATTAGATAGTGAAGAAATCTATGATTTAAAGAAGTTATAAAACAAAATCAAAAATAGTTCACCAATTATTATCAAATGAATAAGAATAAATTAACAATTTATAAGAGAAAAGAGAAATCAATCTCTTATTACAAAAAAGAATGAGATCGTAAGAATACTCGTGTAGAAGACAATAGAAAAAATATGATGTTAACCTTAAGAGAGGTTTTCTTAAGGATTATGTTGTGATGAATAAAGGTGTATGCTCTAAGTCACTCAGTTTAATTGGTATGCATCATACCGAGTCTTCAATGCAGTGATGGTGTAAAGAGTTTACTCTTAACTCTCATGTGTTGGTGATAAATGAGAGTATTCAATTTCGAAATAGCCGTTAAAAAAAACTTATAAAGTATGTGAAATGTCCTGTTCTTATTGATTAAAAACGTTCCATATTAATTGATTTCGTTGCGAGGTTTTGACCTCTATATGAGACGTTTTTCAAAGACTGCATTCATTTTAAAACAAACCATAACCTTTATTTCATCAATAAAGGTTTAAAAAGCTTTACGTAGATTATCAAATAATGATAATCTAAAATATGCTGTTTACACACGACCATTACATAATGGTTTACAATACAAATATGTTACAACAAAATAAGTTTCTTGAATAAAGTTTTTACACAATATCATACAAGCATGGACTCCAAATCTCGTCCTTATTTAAGTATGCGACAACGGAAGCTCTTAATAATCACCTGAGAATAAACATGCTTAAAACGTCAACAAAAATGTTGTTGAGTTATAGGTTTAACCTATATATATCAAATCATAATAATAGACCACAAGATTTCATATTTCAATACACATCCCATACATAGAGATAAAAATTATTCATATGGTGAACACCTGGTAACCGACATTAACAAGATGCATATATAAGAATATCCCCATCATTCCGGGACACCCTTCGGATATGATATAAATTTCGAAGTACTAAAGCATCCGGTACTTTGGATGGGGTTTGTTAGGCCCAATAGATCTATCTTTAGGATTCGCGTCAATTAGGGTGTCTGTTCCCTAATTCTTAGATTACCAGACTTAATAAAAAGGGCATATTCGATTTCGATAATTCAACCATAGAATGTAGTTTCACGTACTTGTGTCTATTTTGTAAATCATTTATAAAACCTGCATGTATTCTCATCCCAAAAATATTAGATTTTAAAAGTGGGACTATAACTCACTTTCACAGATTTTTACTTCGTCGGGAAGTAAGACTTGGCCACTGGTTGATTCACGAACCTATAACAATATATACATATATATATCAAAGTATGTTCAAAATATATTTACAACACTTTTAATATATTTTGATGTTTTGAGTTTATTAAGTCAGCGGTCCTCGTTAGTAACCTACAACTAGTTGTCCAAAGTTAGATGTACAGAATTAAATCGATAAATATTATCTTGAATCAATCCACGACCCAGTGTATACGTATCTCAGTATTGATCACAACTCAAACTATATATATTTTGGAATCAACCTCAACCCTGTATAGCTAACTCCAACATTCACATATAGAGTGTCTATGGTTGTTCCGAAATATATATAGATGTGTCGACATGATAGGTCAAAACATTGTATACGTGTCTATGGTATCTCAAGATTACATAATATACAATACAAGTTGATTAAGTTATGGTTGGAATAGATTTGTTACCAATTTTCACGTAGCTAAAATGAGAAAAATTATCCAATCTTGTTTTACCCATAACTTCTTCATTTTAAATCCATTTTGAGTGAATCAAATTGCTATGGTTTCATATTGAACTCTATTTTATGAATCTAAACAGAAAAATTATAGGTTTATAGTCGTAAAAATAAGTTACAAGTCGTTTTTGTAAAGGTAGTCATTTCAGTCGAAAGAACGACGTCTAGATGACCATTTTAGAAAACATACTTGCACTTTGAGTTTAACCATAATTTTTGGATATAGTTTCATGTTCATAATAAAAATCATTTTCTCAGAATAAAAACTTTTAAATCAAAGTTTATCATAGTTTTTAATTAACTAACCCAAAACAGCCCCGGTGTTACTACGACGGCGTAAATCCGGTTTTACGGTGTTTTTCGTGTTTCCAGGTTTTAAATCATTAAGTTAGCATATCATATAGATATAGAACATGTGTTTAGTTGATTTTAAAAGTCAAGTTAGAAGGATTAACTTTTGTTTGCGAACAAGTTTAGAATTAACTAAACTTTGTTCTAGTGATTACAAGTTTAAACCTTCGAATAAGATAGCTTTATATGTATGAATCGAATGATGTTATGAACATCATTACTACCTTAAGTTCCTTGGATAAACCTACTGGAAAAGAGAAAAATGGATCTAGCTTTAACGGATCCTTGGATGGCTCGAAGTTCTTGAAGCAGAATCATGACACGAAAACAAGTTCAAGTAAGATCATCACTTGAAATAAGATTGTTATAGTTATAGAAATTGAACCAAAGTTTGAATATGATTATTACCTTGTATTATAATGATAACCTACTGTAAGAAACAAAGATTTCTTGAGGTTGGATGATCACCTTACAAGATTGGAAGTGAGCTAGCAAACTTGAAAGTATTCTTGATTTTATGTAACTAGAACTTGTAGAATATATGAAGAACACTTAGAACTTGAAGATAGAACTTGAGAGAGATCAATTAGATGAATAAAATTGAAGAATGAAAGTGTTTGTAGGTGTTTTTGGTCGTTGGTGTATGGATTAGATATAAAGGATATGTAATTTTGTTTTCATGTAAATAAGTCATGAATGATTACTCATATTTTTGTAATTTTATGAGATATTTCATGCTAGTTGCCAAATGATGGTTCCCACATGTGTTAGGTGACTCACATGGGCTGCTAAGAGCTGATCATTGGAGTGTATATACCAATAGTACATATATCTAAAAGCTGTGTATTGTACGAGTACGAATACGGGTGCATACGAGTAGAATTGTTGATGAAACTGAACGAGGATGTAATTGTAAGCATTTTTGTTAAGTAGAAGTATTTTGATAAGTGTATTGAAGTCTTTCAAAAGTGTATAAATACATATTAAAACACTACATGTATATACATTTTAACTGAGTCGTTAAGTCATCGTTAATCGTTACATGTAAGTGTTGTTTTGAAACCTTTAGGTTAACGATCTTGTTAAATGTTTTTAACCCAATGTTTATAATATCAAATGAGATTTTAAATTATTATATTATCATGTATGAATATCTCTTAATATGATATATATACATTAAATGTCTTTACAACGATAATCGTTACATATATGTCTTGTTTAAAAATCATTAAGTTAGTAGTCTTGTTTTTACATATGTAGTTCATTGTTAATATACTTTATGATATGTTTTCTTATCATAGTATCATGTTAACTATATATATATATATCCATATATATGTCATCATATAGTTTTTACAAGTTTTAACGTTCGTGAATCACCGGTCAACTTGGGTAGTCAATTGTCTATATGAAACATATTTCAATTAATCAAGTCTTAACAAGTTTGATTGCTTAACATGTTGGAAACATTTAATCATGTAAATATCAATCTCAATTAATATATATAAACATGGAAAAGTTCGGGTCACTACAGTACCTACCCGTTAAATAAATTTCGTCCCGAAATTTTAAGATGTTGAAGGTGTTGACGAATCTTCTGGAAATAGATGCGGGTATTTCTTCTTCATCTGATCTTCACGCTCCCAGGTGAACTCGGGTCCTCTACGAGCATTCCATCGAACCTTAACAATTGGTATCTTGTTTTGCTTAAGTCTTTTAACCTCACGATCCATTATTTCGACGGGTTCTTCGATGAATTGAAGTTTTTCGTTGATTTGGATTTCATCTAACGGAATAGTGAGATCTTCTTTAGCAAAACATTTCTTCAAATTCGAGATGTGGAAAGTGTTATGTACAGTCGCGAGTTGTTGAGGTAACTCAAGTCGGTAAGCTACTGGTCCGACACGATCAATAATCTTGAATGGTCCAATATACCTTGGATTTAATTTCCCTCGTTTACCAAATCGAACAACGCCTTTCCAAGGTGCAACTTTAAGCATGACCATCTCTCTAATTTCAAATTCTATATCTTTTCTTTTAATGTCAGCGTAGCTCTTTTGTCGACTTTGGGCGGTTTTCAACCGTTGTTGAATTTGGATGATCTTCTCGGTAGTTTCTTGTATAATCTCCGGACCCGTAATCTGTCTATCCCCCACTTCACTCCAACAAATCGGAGACCTGCACTTTCTACCATAAAGTGCTTCAAACGGCGCCATCTCAATGCTTGAATGGTAGCTGTTGTTGTAGGAAAATTCTGCTAACGGTAGATGTCGATCCCAACTGTTTCCGAAATCAATAACACATGCTCGTAGCATGTCTTCAAGTGTTTGTATCGTCCTTTCGCTCTGCCCATCAGTTTGTGGATGATAGGCAGTACTCATGTCTAGAAGAGTTCCTAATGCTTGCTGTAATGTCTGCCAGAATCTTGAAATAAATCTGCCATCCCTATCAGAGATAATAGAGATTGGTATTCCATGTCTGGAGACGACTTCCTTCAAATACAGTCGTGCTAACTTCTCCATCTTGTCATCTTCTCTTATTGGCAGGAAGTGTGCTGATTTGGTGAGACGATCAACTATTACCCAAATAGTATCAAAACCACTTGCAGTCCTTGGCAATTTAGTGATGAAATCCATGGTAATGTTTTCCCATTTCCATTCCGGGATTTCAGGTTGTTGAAGTAGACCTGATGGTTTCTGATGCTCAGCTTTGACCTTAGAACACGTCAAACATTCTCCTACTTATCTAGCAACATCGGCTTTCATACCCGGCCACCAAAAATGTTTCTTGAGATCCTTGTACATCTTCCCCGTTCCAGGATGTATTGAGTATCTGGTTTTACGAGCTTCTCTAAGTACCATTTCTCTCATATCTTCAAATTTTGGTACCCAAATCCTTTCAGCCCTATACCTAGTTCCGTCTTCCCGAATATTAAGATGCTTCTCCGATCCTTTGGGTATTTCATCCTTTAAATTTCCCTCTTTTAAAACTCCTTGTTGCGCCTCCTTTATTTGAGTAGTAAGGTTATTATGAATCATTATATTCATAGATTTTACTCGAATGGGTTCTCTGTCCTTCCTGCTCAAGGCATCGGCTACCACATTTGCCTTCCCCGGGTGGTAACGAATCTCAAAGTCGTAATCATTCAATAATTCAATCCACCTACGCTGCCTCATATTCAGTTGTTTCTGATTAAATATGTGTTGAAGACTTTTGTGGTCGGTATATATAATACTTTTGACCCCATATAAGTAGTGCCTCCAAGTCTTTAATGCAAAAACAACTGCGCCTAATTCCAAATCATGCGTCGTATAATTTTGTTCGTGAATCTTCAATTGTCTAGACGCATAAGCAATCACCTTCGTTCGTTGCATTAATACACAACCGAGACCTTGCTTTGATGCGTCACAATAAATCACAAAATCATCATTCCCTTCAGGAAATGACAATATAGGTGCCGTAGTTAGCTTTTTCTTCAATAACTGAAATGCTTTCTCTTGTTCATCATTCCATTCAAATTTCTTCCCTTTATGCGTTAATGCAGTCAAGGGTTTTGCTATTCTGGAAAAGTCTTGGATGAACCTTCTGTAGTAACCAGCTAGTCCTAAAAACTGGCGTATGTGTTTCGGAGTTTTCGGGGTTTCCCACTTTTCAACAGTTTCTATCTTTGCCGGATCCACCTTAATACCTTCTTTGTTCACTATGTGACCGAGGAATTGAACTTCTTCCAACCAAAATGCACACTTTGAAAACTTAGCGTACAATTCTTCCTTCCTCAATACTTCTAACACCTTTCTCAAATGTTCACCGTGTTCTTGGTCATTCTTTGAGTAAATAAGTATGTCATCAATGAAAACAATGACAAACTTATCAAGGTATGGTCCACACACTCGGTTCATAAGGTCCATGAACACAGCTGGTGCATTAGTTAAACCAAATGGCATGACCATAAACTCGTAATGACCGTAACGTGTTCTGAAAGCAGTCTTTGGAATATCATCTTCTTTCACCCGCATTTGATGATACCCGGAACGTAAGTCAATCTTTGAATAAACAGACGAGCCTTGTAGTTGATCAAATAAGTCGTCGATTCTCGGTAGTGGGTAGTGATTCTTGATGGTAAGTTTGTTCAACTCTCGGTAGTCGATACATAACCTGAATGTACCATCTTTCTTCTTGACAAACAAAACAGGAGCTCCCCACGGTGATGTGCTTGGTCGAATGAAACCACGCTCTAAAAGTTCTTGTAATTGGTTTTGCAGTTCTTTCATCTCGCTGGGTGCGAGTCTGTAAGGAGCACGAGCTATTGGTGCAGCTCCTGGTACAAGATCTATTTGAAATTCAACGGATCGATGTGGGGGTAATCCCGGTAATTCTTTCGGAAATACATCGGGAAATTCTTTTGCAATGGGAACATCATTGATGCTCTTTTCTTCAGTTTGTACTTTCTCGACGTGTGCTAGAACAGCATAGCAACCTTTTCTTATTAGTTTTTGTGCCTTCAAATTACTAATAAGATGTAGCTTCGTGTTGCCCTTTTCTCCGTACACCATTAAGGGTTTTCCTTTTTCTCGTATAATGCGAATTGCATTTTTGTAACAAACAATCTCTGCTTTCACTTCTTTCAACCAGTCCATACCGATTATCACATCAAAACTCCCTAACTCTACTGGTATCAAATCAATCTTAAATGTTTCGCTAGCCAGTTTAATTTCTCGATTCCGACATATATTATCTGCTGAAATTAATTTACCATTTGCTAATTCGAGTAAAAATTTACTATCCAAAGGCGTCAATGGACAACTTAATTTAGCACAAAAATCTCTACTCATATAGCTTCTATCCGCACCCGAATCAAATAAAACGTAAGCAGATTTATTGTCAATAAGAAACGTACCCGTAACAAGCTCCGGGTCTTCCTGTGCCTCTACCGCATTAATATTGAAAACTCTTCCGCGGCCTTGTCCATTCGTGTTCTCCTGGTTCGGGCAATTTCTAATAATGTGGCCCGGTTTTCCACATTTATAACAAACTACATTGGCATAACTTGCTCCGACACTACTTGCTCCGCCATTACTCGTTCCGACACCATTTGTTCCTTTCGTTCTATTAACCCCTGGTCCGTAGACCTCACACTTCGCCACGCTATGACCATTTCTTTTACACTTGTTGCAAAATTTGGTGCAGAACCCCGAGTGATACTTTTCACACCTTTGGCATAGCTGCTTCTGATTGTTGTTGTTGTTGCGGTTATTATTGTTATTGGGATGATTGTTGTAGTTGGTGTTGTTGTTGTTGTTGTTGTTGTTGTTGGGCCGTTTGTTGTAGTTGCGATTGATGTTGTGATTGTTGGGATAATTGTTGCGATTATTGTTGTAATTGCCGTTGTTGTTGTATTGGTGATTCTTATCACCATTTTCCTCCCACTTTCTTTTGACTTGCTTCACATTGGCCTCTTCAGCAGTCTGTTCTTTAATTCTTTCTTCAATCTGGTTCACTAGTTTGTGAGCCATTCTACATGCCTGTTGTATGGAGGTGGGCTCGTGTGAACTTATATCTTCTTGGATTCTTTCTGGTAATCCTTTCACAAACGCGTCGATCTTCTCTTCCTCATCTTCGAATGCTCCCGGACACAATAGGCACAATTCTGTGAATCGTCTTTCGTACGTGGTAATATCAAATCCTTGGGTTCGTAACCCTCTAAGTTCTGTCTTGAGCTTATTGACCTCGGTTCTGGGACGGTACTTCTCGTTCATCAAGTGCTTGAATGCTGACCACGGTAGTGCGTACGCATCGTCTTGTCCCACTTGCTCTAGATAGGTATTCCACCATGTTAACGCAGAACCTGTGAAGGTATGCGTAGCGTACTTTACTTTGTCCTCTTCAGTACACTTACTTATGGCAAACACCGATTCGACCTTCTCGGTCCACCGTTTCAATCCGATCGGTCCTTCAGTTCCATCAAATTCCAAAGGTTTGCAGGCAGTGAATTCTTTATAGGTGCATCCTACACGATTTTCTGTACTGCTAGATCCAAGGTTATTGTTGGTATGTAGCGCAGCCTGTACTGCGGCTATGTTTGAAACTAGAAAAGTACGGAATTCCTCTTCATTCATATTCACGGTGTGTCGAGTAGTCGGTGCCATTTCCTTCAAAATAGTCAAATGGAACAAGTTAATCATACAGAATATTAAGAGTAGTTAATAGTATTTCATAGCATAATATGAACTCATTTATAAAAGCTTTTTCTTCATATTAGCGTTTTATAAGTTTAAATTCGGGTAGTACCTACCCGTTAAGTTCATACTTAGTAGCTAATATACAATTCAACTACTACAATTCTATATGAAAAACTGATTATAATAATATTTCGCGTTCAAACTTTTACACAATAATTTACAAACTTACAATACCGCTTATTTTACATATAGCATGAAATATAGCACACAATAAATTTGATACAAGATGGTTGTGAAGATAATTCTAGCTAGTACACAAGTCGTTCAGCAAAGGCAATAAAGACACGTAATTCATACGTCCAGAAACAAGTCATGCATTCTGGTTTTACTAGGACTACTTCCCATCCTTGGTCTTGTGGAACATAACCGTTATGGCCGTTGATAAGACAGCGTGTTGTAACGTCGTCAAAGGGACGAGGGTTACGTAATGTCCAACAGTCCCGTAACAATCTAAAAACCTCATTTCTTACCCCAATTACCGACTCCGTCACTTGTGGAAATGTTTTGTTTAATAGTTGTAGCTCGATGTTCTTGTTCTCACTTTGGTGAGAAGCGAACATTACTAATCCGTAAGCATAACATGCTTCTTTATGTTGCATGTTAGCCGCTTTTTCTAAATCACGAAGTCCAATATTCGGATATATTGAGTCAAAATAATTTCTTAACCCATTGCGTAAAATAGCATTTGGGTTCCCCGCAATATATGCGTCAAAGTAAACACATCGTAACTTATGGATTTCCCAATGTGATATCCCCCATCTTTCGAACGAAAGCCTTTTATAAACTAAGGCATTCTTGGAACGTTTTTCGAATGTCTTACAAACTGATCTCGCCTTAAATAGTTGTGCCGAAGAATTCTGACCGACTCTAGACAAGATTTCATCAATCATGTCTCCGGGTAGGTCTCTTAAAATATTGGGTTGTCTATCCATTTTGTGTTTTTATACTGTAAAATAGACAAGAGTTAGCTTCATAAAAAAAATACTTATTTAATACAAGCAATTTTTACATATATCATAAAGCATAAGCACACTATATTACATATATTACACCACACGAATACAACTATCTTATTCCGACTCGCTTATTTCTTCTTCTTCGGTTTTGGTTCGTTTTGCCAAGTTTCTAGGGATATATGATGTTCCCCTAATACGAGCCGTAATTTTCCACATTGGTTTAGAAAAACCTGGTGGTTTAGAGGTTCCCGGGTCATTGTTACAACTTAAGGACTTCGGGGGTTGACGATACATATAAAGTTCATCGGGGTTGGAATTAGATTTCTCTATTTTTATGCCCTTTCCCTTATTATTTTCTTTTGCCTTTTTAAATTCAGTTGGGGTAATTTCTATAAGATCATCGGAATTCTCGTCGGAATCCGATTCATCGGAGAATTGGTAATCCTCCCAATATTTTGCTTCCTTGGCGGAAACACCATTGACCATAATTAACCTTGGTCGGTTGGTTGAGGATTTTCTTTTACTTAACCGTTTTATTATTTCCCCCGCCGGTTTTATTTCTTCATCTGGTTCCGATTCTTCTTCCGGTTCCGATTCTTCTTCCGGTTCCGACTCTTCTTCCGGTTCCTCTTCGGGAACTTGTGAATCAGTCCACGAATCATTCCAATTTACATTTGACTATTCATTATTATTAGGTGAGTCAATGGGACTTGTTCTAGAGGTAGACATCTATCACATAATATCAAACGCGTTAAGAGATTAATATATCACATAATATTCACATGTTAAAAATATATAGTTTCCAACAAAATTTGTTAAGCAATCATTTTTCAAGTAAACACGGTCGAAGTCCTGACTCACTAATGCATCCTAACAAACTCGATAAGACACACTAATGCAAAATTCTGGTTCTCTAAGACCAACGCTCGGATACCAACTGAAATGTCCCGTTCTTATTGATTAAAAACGTTCCATATTAATTGATTTCGTTGCGAGGTTTTGACCTCTATATGAGACGTTTTTCAAAGACTGCATTCATTTTAAAACAAACCATAACCTTTATTTCATCAATAAAGGTTTAAAAAGCTTTACGTAGATTATCAAATAATGATAATCTAAAATATCCTGTTTACACACGACCATTACATAATGGTTTACAATACAAATATGTTACAACAAAATAAGTTTCTTGAATGCAGTTTTTACACAATATCATACAAGCATGGACTCCAAATCTCGTCCTTATTTAAGTATGCAACAGCGGAAGCTCTTAATAATCACCTGAGAATAAACATGCTTAAAACGTCAACAAAAATGTTGGTGAGTTATAGGTTTAACCTATATATATCAAATCATAATAATAGACCACAAGATTTCATATTTCAATACACATCCCATACATAGAGATAAAAATCATTCATATGGTGAACACCTGGTAACCGACATTAACAAGATGCATATATAAGAATATCCCCATCATTCCGGGACACCCTTCGGATATGATATAAATTTCGAAGTACTAAAGCATCCGGTACTTTGGATGGGGTTTGTTAGGCCCAATAGATCTATCTTTAGGATTCGCATCAATTAGAGTGTCTGTTCCCTAATTCTTAGATTACCAGACTTAATAAAAAGGGCATATTCGATTTCGATAATTCAACCATAGAATGTAGTTTCACGTACTTGTGTCTATTTTGTAAATCATTTATAAAACCTGCATGTATTCTCATCCCAAAAATATTAGATTTTAAAAGTGGGACTATAACTCACTTTCACAGATTTTTACTTCGTCGGGAAGTAAGACTTGGCCACTGGTTGATTCACGAACCTATAACAATATATACATATATATCAAAGTATGTTCAAAATATATTTACAACACTTTTAATATATTTTGATGTTTTGAGTTTATTAAGTCAGCGGTCCTCGTTAGTAACCTACAACTAGTTGTCCACAGTTAGATGTACAGAATTAAATCGATAAATATTATCTTGAATCAATCCACGACCCAGTGTATACGTATCTCAGTATTGATCACAACTCAAACTATATATATTTTGGAATCAACCTCAACCCTGTATAGCTAACTCCAACATTCACATATAGAGTGTCTATGGTTGTTCCGAAATATATATAGATGTGTCGACATGATAGGTCGAAACATTGTATACGTATCTATGGTATCTCAAGATTACATAATATACAATACAAGTTGATTAAGTTATGGTTGGAATAGATTTGTTACCAATTTTCACGTAGCTAAAATGAGAAAAATTATCCAATCTTGTTTTACCCATAACTTCTTCATTTTAAATCCGTTTTGAGTGAATCAAATTGCTATGGTTTCATATTGAACTCTATTTTATGAATCTAAACAGAAAAATTATAGGTTTATAGTCGTAAAAATAAGTTACAAGTCGTTTTTGTAAAGGTAGTCATTTCAGTCGAAAGAACGACGTCTAGATGACCATTTTAGAAAACATACTTGCACTTTGAGTTTAACCATAATTTTTGGATATAGTTTCATGTTCATAATAAAAATCATTTTCTCAGAATAAAAACTTTTAAATCAAAGTTTATCATAGTTTTTAATTAACTAACCCAAAACAGCCCCGGTGTTACTACGACGGCGTAAATCCGGTTTTACGGTGTTTTTCGTGTTTCCAGGTTTTAAATCATTAAGTTAGAATATCATATAGATATAGAACATGTGTTTAGTTGATTTTAAAAGTCAAGTTAGAAGGATTAACTTTTGTTTGCGAACAAGTTTAGAATTAACTAAACTTTGTTCTAGTGATTACAAGTTTAAACCTTCGAATAAGATAGCTTTATATGTATGAATCGAATGATGTTATGAACATCATTACTACCTTAAGTTCCTTGGATAAACCTACTGGAAAAGAAAAAAATGGATCTAGCTTCAACGGATCCTTGGATGGCTCGAAGTTCTTGAAGCAGAATCATGACACGAAAACAAGTTCAAGTAAGATCATCACTTGAAATAAGATTGTTATAGTTATAGAAATTGAACCAAAGTTTGAATATGATTATTACCTTGTATTAGAATGATAACCTACTGTAAGAAACAAAGATTTCTTGAGGTTGGATGATCACCTTACAAGATTGGAAGTGAGCTAGCAAACTTGAAAGTATTCTTGATTTTATGTAACTAGAACTTGTAGAATATATGAAGAACACTTAGAACTTGAAGATAGAACTTGAGAGAGATCAATTAGATGAATAAAATTGAAGAATGAAAGTGTTTGTGGGTGTTTTTGGTCGTTGGTGTATGGATTAGATATAAAGGATATGTAATTTTGTTTTCATGTAAATAAGTCATGAATGATTACTCATATTTTTGTAATTTTATGAGATATTTCATGCTAGTTGCCAAATGATGGTTCCCACATGTGTTAGGTGACTCACATGGGATGCTAAGAGCTGATAATTGGAGTGTATATACCAATAGTACATATATCTAAAAGCTGTGTATTGTACGAGTACGAATACGGGTGTATACGAGTAGAATTGTTGATGAAACTGAACGAGGATGTAATTGTAAGCATTTTTGTTAAGTATAAGTATTTTGATAAGTGTATTGAAGTCTTTCAAAAGTGTATAAATACATATTAAAACACTACATGTATATACATTTTAACTGAGTCGTTAAGTCATCGTTAGTCGTTACATGTAAGTGTTGTTTTGAAACCTTTAGGTTAACGATCTTGTTAAATGTTGTTAACCCAATGTTTATAATATCAAATGAGATTTTAAATTATTATATTATCATGATATTATCATGTATGAATATCTCTTAATATGATATATATACATTAAATGTCTTTACAACGATAATCGTTACATATATGTCTTGTTTAAAAATCATTAAGTTAGTAGTCTTGTTTTTACATATGTAGTTCATTGTTAATATACTTTATGATATGTTTTCTTATCATAGTATCATGTTAACTATATATATATATATCCATATATATGTCATCATATAGTTTTTACAAGTTTTAACGTTCGTGAATCACCGGTCAACTTGGGTGGTCAATTGTCTATATGAAACATATTTCAATTAATCAAGTCTTAACAAGTTTGATTGCTTAACATGTTGGAAACATTTAATCATGTAAATATCAATCTCAATTAATATATATAAACATGGAAAAGTTCGGGTCACTACAGTATGTATTCAACTTTCCACCAGGTATATATTATATCAAATTTACATAACAATTACCCATACTTGGTTAATATTTACACTTTAAACCTTCAACTTTAGAATACAGGTTGAACGGGCCTTGCAAATAGCTTCTTGAGCATCAGCAACACAACTAGTATTATACTTCACACTTTTACCATTAACACATCAACTAGTATTAACTGCACCATAACCCTAACACTGAAGTTTTCTCAAGGATTCCGTTGTGGTGAATAATGGTGTATGCCTAAGCCACCCAGTTTAATCCAAAGCACACCGAGTATTCACTGCGATGGTGTGTGAAAATTTTTCTCCTAACGTGTGTGTTGATGAAAAATGAGAGTATTCGATTTCAAAATAACCGTTAAAAAAAGTATAAATATGTATTCAACTTTCCACCGTATACACTATATCAAATATACATGCCCATACTTGGTTAATATTTGCACTTTGAACCTTCAACTTTAGAATACAGGTTGAACGGGCCTTGCAACTAGCTTCTTGAGCATTAGCAACTCAACTAGTATTATACTTCACACTTTAACCACTAACACGTCAACAAGCTTTCACTCCAAGTCCTTATCCTTTATAAAGTTAGTCCTTTTATTAACTGCACTTAAACAAGCCAACTCAGGAATAACTATACAGATAAGATTGACATATGTTGGGGTGTAAACCCAATCCTACATAGGAAGGAGATAAATTCCAAGGGCAATATATAAGTTAGTGGGCTACTCCCTCTATCACCAATTGGTATCAGAGCTGAGGTTACGTGATCCAGCTTTGAATTTGATTGAAGATTTCACAGAAGAAGTTTTTCGAATCGTTTTTGTTTCTGTTTCAATAGTTAATTGTAATCAGTTTGTTTTCTGATTTGTAATTCGATTAATAAGAACATCAAAGTTGATTGTTGCTTAAATTTGATTCAATTAATCTGTGAAATCGTTCAATTGTTTTTCAACAACTGGTATCAGAGCTATGGTGAGCCCAATTATAATGTGGAAGATAAATCCTCGGTCCCTCATTTTGCCAACGATAATTGAGTCATGGTGCCTTATATCGAAAGTCTTCCTTCCCAAGGCATGGAAGTGCGGCGTGTCCCGATGGTGAAAGAAAAGTGAAAGAAAGAGATCGGTTGTATAAGAGGTGTGTCCCGTTAGTGAAAGAAAAGTGAAAGAAAAAGAGATCGGCGATATAAGATGACGAGAGTATCGTTGAAGGGGAGGCTCGGTGAGGTGGTCTTCGGTTTGAGGGGAGGATTGTTGGGGTGCAAACCCAATCCCACATAGGAAGAAGATAAATTCTAAGGGCAATATATAAGTTAGTGAGCTACTCCCTCTATCACCAATTGATTTTAGAGTGGAACCTCATTAGCTTATATGATTGTGATACTTGGTGGTTAATTGGGCTAGTAAAAAGGATCCTAACAACATAAAACTTTTTTTTTTAGGTATACATAAGTTTTCAACCCGCTTTGTGAGTAGTCCGGAGTCAACGCGGTTGAACCACCTTGTCAACGAGGAAGATTAATTTTTTTCAGTTGTGGAATCGAACCCACAACCTTCACTTTAACAGGATAAGCCCCCCGGTTTAAAAAACTATCTTTTTATCACTTAGATACCTGAAAACCCTAAATAAACCGTGTTGAAACCTAAGCTCACAGTCGAAATTGATGTCTAATCTCTCGTAGTTCGAGACGGTTGGAAAATGCTAATTAAAAAATAAAAAGTAATATCTATTTTTCTTCATTATATTGACTAGTTGACTGTAGTGACCCGAACTTTTCCATGTTTATATATATTAATTGAGATTGATATTTACATGATTAAATGTTTCCAACATGTTAAGCAATCAAACTTGTTAAGACTTGATTAATTGAAATATGTTTCATATAGACAATTGACCACCCAAGTTGACCGGTGATTCACGAACGTTAAAACTTGTAAAAACTATATGATGACATATATATGGATATATATATAGTTAACATGATACTATGATAAGTAAACATATCATTAAGTATATTAACAATGAACTACATATGTAAAAACAAGACTACTAACTTAATGATTTTTAAACGAGACATATATGTAACGATTATCGTTGTAAAGACATTTAATGTATATATATCATATTAAGAGATATTCATACATGATAATATCATGATAATATAATAATTTAAAATCTCATTTGATATTATAAACATTGGGTTAACAACATTTAACAAGATCGTTAACCTAAAGGTTTCAAAACAACACTTACATGTAACGACTAACGATGACTTAACGGCTCAGTTAAAATGTATATACATGTAGTGTTTTAATATGTATTTATACACTTTTGAAAGACTTCAATACACTTATCAAAATACTTCTACTTAACAAAAATGCTTACAATTACATCCTCGTTCAGTTTCATCAACAATTCTACTCGTATGCACCCATATTCGTACTCGTACAATACACAGCTTTTAGATGTATGTACTATTGGTATATACACTCCAATGATCAGCTCTTAGCAGCCCATGTGAGTCACCTAACACATGTGGGAACCATCATTTGGCAACTAGCATGAAATATCTCATAAAATTACAAAAATATGAGTAATCATTCATGACTTATTTACATGAAAACAAAATTACATATCCTTTATATCTAATCCATACACCAATGACCAAAAACACCTACAAACACTTTCATTCTTCAATTTTCTTCATCTAATTGATCTCTCTCAAGTTCTATCTTCAAGTTCTAAGTGTTCTTCATAAATTCCAAAAGTTCTAGTTTCATAAAATCAAGAATACTTTCAAGTTTGCTAGCTCACTTCCAATCTTGTAAGGTGATCATCCAACCTCAAGAAATCTTTGTTTCTTACAGTAGGTTATCATTCTAATACAAGGTAATAATCATATTCAAACTTTGGTTCAATTTCTATAACTATAACAATCTTATTTCAAGTGATGATCTTACTTGAACTTTTTTCGTGTCATGATTCTGCTTCAAGAACTTCGAGCCATCCAAGGATCCATTGAAGCTAGATCCATTTTTCTCTTTTCCAGTAGGTTTATCCAAGGAACTTAAGGTAGTAATGATGTTCATAACATCATTCGATTCATACATATAAAGCTATCTTATTCGAAGGTTTAAACTTGTAATCACTAGAACATAGTTTAGTTAATTCTAAACTTGTTCGCAAACAAAAGTTAATCCTTCTAACTTGACTTTTAAAATCAACTAAACACATGTTCTATATCTATATGATATGCTAACTTAATGATTTAAAACCTGGAAACACGAAAAACACCGTAAAACCGGATTTACGCCGTCGTAGTAACACCGCGGGCTGTTTTGGGTTAGTTAATTAAAAACTATGATAAACTTTGATTTTAAAGTTGTTATTCTGAGAAAATGATTTTTATTATGAACATGAAACTATATCCAAAAATTATGATTAAACTCAAAGTGGAAGTATGTTTTCTAAAATGGTCATCTAGACGTCGTTCTTTCGACTGAAATGACTACCTTTATAAAAATGACTTGTAACTTATTTTTCCGACTATAAACCTATACTTTTCTGTTTAGATTCATAAAATAGAGTTCAATATGAAACCATAGCAATTTGATTCACTCAAAACGGATTTAAAATGAAGAAGTTATGGGTAAAACAAGATTGGATAATTTTTCTCATTTTAGCTACGTGAAAATTGGTAACAAATCTATTCCAACCATAACTTAATCAACTTGTATTGTATATTATGTAATCTTGAGATACCATAGACACGTATACAATGTTTCGACCTATCATGTCGACACATCTATATATATTTCGGAACAACCATAGACACTCTATATGTGAATGTTGGAGTTAGCTATACAAGGTTGAGGTTGATTCCAAAATATATATAGTTTGAGTTGTGATCAATACTGAGATACGTATACACTGGGTCGTGGATTGATTCAAGATAATATTTATCGATTTATTTCTGTACATCTAACTGTGGACAACTAGTTGTAGGTTACTAACGAGGACAGCTGACTTAATAAACTTAAAACATCAAAATATATTAAAAGTGTTGTAAATATATTTTGAACATACTTTGATATATATGTATATATTGTTATAGGTTCGTGAATCAACCAGTGGCCAAGTCTTACTTCCCGACGAAGTAAAAATCTGTGAAAGTGAGTTATAGTCCCACTTTTAAAATCTAATATTTTTGGGATGAGAATACATGCAGGTTTTATAAATGATTTACAAAATAGACACAAGTACGTGAAACTACATTCTATGGTTGAATTATCAAAATCGAATATGCCCCTTTTTATTAAGTCTGGTAATCTAAGAATTAGGGAACAGACACCCTAATTGACGCGAATCCTAAAGATAGATCTATTGGGCCTAACAAACCCCATCCAAAGTACCGGATGCTTTAGTACTTCGAAATTTATATCATATCCGAAGGGTGTCCCGGAATGATGGGGATATTCTTATATATGCATCTTGTTAATGTCGGTTACCAGGTGTTCACCATATGAATGATTTTTATCTCTATGTATGGGATGTGTATTGAAATATGAAATCTTGTGGTCTATTGTTATGATTTGATATATATATAGGTTAAACCTATAACTCACCAACATTTTTGTTGACGTTTAAAGCATGTTTATTCTCAGGTGAATATTAAGAGCTTCCGCTGTTGCATACTAAAATAAGGACAAGATTTGGAGTCCATGTTTGTATGATATTGTGTAAAAACTGCATTCAAGAAACTGATTTCGATGTAACATATTTGTATTGTAAATCATTATGTAATGGTCGTGTGTAAACAGGATATTTTAGATTATCATTATTTGATAATCTACGTAAAGCTTTTTAAACCTTTATTTATGAAATAAAGGTTATGGTTTGTTTTAAAAATGAATGCAGTCTTTGAAAAACGTCTCATATAGAGGTCAAAACCTCGCAACGAAATCAATTAATATGGAACGTTTTTAATCAATAAGAACGGGACATTTCAGTTGGTATCCGAGCGTTGGTCTTAGAGAACCAGAATTTTTCATTAGTGTGTCTTATCGAGTTTGTTAGGATGCATTAGTGAGTCTGGACTTCGACCGTGTTTACTTGAAAAATGATTGCTTAACAAATTTTGTTGGAAACTATATATTTTTAACATGTGAATATTATGTGATATATTAATCTCTTAACGCGTTTGATATTATGTGATAGATGTCTACCTCTAGAACAAGTCCCATTGACTCACCTAATAATAATGAAGAGTCAAATGTAAATTGGAATGATTCGTGGACTGATTCGCAAGTTCCCGAAGAGAAACCGGAAGAAGAGTCGGAACCGGAAGAAGAATCGGAACCGGAAGAAGAATCGGAACCGGATGAAGAAATAGAACCGGTGGGGAAAATAATAAAACGGTTAAGTAAAAGAAAATCCTCAACCAACCGACCAAGGTTAATTATGGTCAATGGTGTTTCCGCCAAGGAAGCAAAATATTGGGAGGATTACCAATTCTCCGATGAATCAGATTCCGACGAGAATTCCGATGATGTTATAGAAATTACCCCAACTGAATTTAAAAAGGCAAAAGAAAATAATAAGGGAAAGGGCATAAAAATAGAGAAATCTAATTCCAACCCCGATGAACTTTATATGTATCGTCAACGCCCGAAGTCCTTAAGTTGTAACAATGACCCGGGAACCTCTAAACCACCAGGTTTTTCTAAACCAATGTGGACAACGACGGCTCGTATTAGGGGAACATCATATATCCCTAGAAACTTGGCAAAACGAACCAAAACCGAAGAAGAAGAAACGAGCGAGTCGGAATAAGATAGTTGTATTCGTGTGGTGTAATATATGTAATATAGTGTTCGTATGCTTTATGATATATGTAAAAAGTGCTTGTATTAATAAGTATTTTTTTATGAATCTAACTCTTGTCTATTTTACAGTTTAAAAACACAAAATGGATAGACAACCTAATATTTTAAGAGACCTACCCGGAGACATGATTGATGAAATCTTGTCTAGAGTCGGCCAGAATTCCTCGGCACAACTATTTAAGGCGAGATCAGTTTGTAAGACATTCGAAGAACGTTCCAAGAATGTCTTGGTTTATAAGAGACTTTCGTTTGAAAGATGGGGGATATCACATTGTAAAACCCATAAGTTACGATGTGTTTACTTTGACGCATATATTGCGGGGAACCCAAATGCTATTTTACGCAACGGGTTAAGAAATTATTTTGACTCAATATATCTGAATATTGGACTTCGTGATTTAGAAAAAGCGGCTAACATGCAACATAAAGAAGCATGTTATGCTTACGGATTAGTAATGTTCGCTTCTCACCAAAGTGAGAACAAGAACATCGGGCTACAACTATTAAACAAAACGTTTCCACAAGTGACGGAGTCGGTAATTGGGGTAAGAAATGAGGTTTTTAGATTATTACGGGACTGTTGGACATTACGTAACCCTCGTCCCTTTGACGACGTTACAACAAGCTGTCTTATCAACGGCCATAACGGTTATGTTGCACAAGACCAAGGATGGGAAGTAGTCCTAGTAAAACCAGAATGCATGACTTGTTTCTGGATGTATGAATTACGTGTCTTTATTGCCTTTGCTGAACGACTTGTGTACTAGCTAGAATTATCTTCACAACTATCTTGTATCAAAGTTATTGTGTGCTATATTTCATGCTTTATGTAAAATAAGCGGTATTGTAAGTTTGTAAAATATTGTATAAAAGTTTGAACGCGAAATATTATTATAATCAGTTTTTCATATAGAATTGTAGTAGTTGAATTGTATATTAGCTACTAAGTATGAACTTAACGGGTAGGTACTACCCGAATTTAAACTTATAAAACGCTAATATGAAGAAAAAGCTTTTATAAATGAGTTCATATTATGCTACGAAATACTATTAACTACTCTTAATATTCTGTATGATTAACTTGTTCCATTTAACTATTTTGAAGGAAATGGCACCGACTACTCGACACACCGTGAATATGAATGAAGAGGAATTCCGTACTTTTCTAGCTTCAAACATAGCCGCAGTATAGGCTGCGCTACATACCAACAATAACCTTGGATCTAGCAGTACAGGAAATCGTGTAGGATGCACCTACAAAGAATTCACTGCCTGCAAACCTTTGGAATTTGATGGAACCGAAGGACCGATCGGATTGAAACGGTGGACCGAGAAGGTCGAATCGGTGTTTGCCATAAGTAAGTGTACTAAAGAGGACAAAGTAAAGTACGCTACGCATACCTTCACAGGTTCTGCGTTAACATGGTGGAATACCTATCTAGAGCAAGTGGGACAAGACGATGCGTACGCACTACCGTGGTCAGCATTCAAGCACTTGATGAACGAGAAGTACCGTCCCAGAACCGAGGTCAATAAGCTCAAGACAGAACTTAGAGGGTTACGAACCCAAGGATTTGATATTACCACGTACGAAAGACGATTCACAGAATTGTGCCTATTGTGTCCGGGAGCATTCGAAGATGAGGAAGAGAAGATCGACGCGTTTGTGAAAGGATTACCGGAAAGAATCCAAGAAGATATAAGTTCACACGAGCCCGCCTCCATACAACAGACATGTAGAATGGCTCACAAACTCGTGAACCAAATTGAAGAAAGAATTAAAGAACAGACTGCTGAAGAGGCCAATGTGAAGCAAGTCAAAAGAAAGTGGGAGGAAAACGGTGATAAGAATCACCAATACAACAACAACAGCAATTACAACAATAATCGCAACAATTATCCCAACAATCGCAACATCAATCGCAACTACAACAAACGGCCCAACAACAACAACAACAACAACAGCAACTACAACAATCATCCCAACAACAATAATAACCGCAACAACAACAACAATCAGAAGCAGCTATGCCAAAGGTGTGAAAAGAATCACTCGGGGTTCTGCACCAAATTTTGCAACAAGTGTAAAAGAAATGGTCATAGCGCGGCGAAGTGTGAGGTCTACGGACCAGGGGTTAATAGAACGAAAGGAACAAATGGTGTCGGAACGAGTAATGGCGGAGCAAGTAGTGTCGGAGCAAGTTATGCCAATGTAGTTTGTTATAAATGTGGAAAACCGGGCCACATTATTAGAAATTGCCCGAACCAGGAGAACACGAATGGACAAGGCCGTGGAAGAGTTTTCAATATTAAAGCGGCAGAGGCACAGGAAGACCCGGAGCTTGTTACGGGTACGTTTCTTATTGACAATAAATCTGCTTACGTTTTATTTGATTCGGGTGCGGATAGAAGCTATATGAGTAGAGATTTTTGTGCTAAATTAAGTTGTCCATTGACGCCTTTGGATAGTAAATTTTTACTCGAATTAGCAAATGGTAAATTAATTTCAGCAGATAATATATGTCGGAATCGAGAAATTAAACTGGTTAGTGAAACATTTAAGATTGATTTGATACCAGTAGAGTTAGGGAGTTTTGATGTGATAATCGGTATGGACTGGTTGAAAGAAGTGAAAGCGGAGATCGTTTGTTACAAAAATGCAATTCGCATTATACGAGAAAAAGGAAAACCCTTAATGGTGTACGGAGAAAAGGGCAACACGAAGCTACATCTTATTAGTAATTTGAAGGCACAAAAACTAATAAGAAAAGGTTGCTATGCTGTTCTAGCACACGTCGAGAAAGTACAAAGTGAAGAAAAGAGCATCAATGATGTTCCCGTCGCAAAAGAATTTCCTGATGTATTTCCGAAAGAATTACCGGGATTACCCCCACATCGATCCGTTGAATTTCAAATAGATCTTGTACCAGGAGCTGCACCAATAGCTCGTGCTCCTTACAGACTCGCACCCAGCGAGATGAAAGAACTACAAAGCCAATTACAAGAACTTTTAGAGCGTGGTTTCATTCGACCAAGCACATCACCGTGGAGAGCTCCTGTTTTGTTTGTCAAGAAGAAAGATGGTACATTCAGGTTGTGTATCGACTACTGAGAGTTGAACAAACTTACCATCAAGAACCGCTACCCACTACCGAGAATCGATGACTTATTTGATCAACTACAAGGCTCGTCTGTTTATTCAAAGATTGACTTACGTTCCGGGTATCATCAAATGCGGGTGAAAGAAGATGATATTCCAAAGACTGCTTTCAAAACACGTTACGGTCATTACGAGTTTATGGTCATGCCGTTTGGTTTAACTAATGCACCAGCTGTGTTCATGGACCTTATGAACCGAGTGTGTGGACCATACCTTGACAAGTTTGTCATTGTTTTCATTGATGACATACTTATTTACTCAAAGAATGACCAAGAACATGGTGAACATTTGAGAAAGGTGTTAGAAGTATTGAGGAAGGAAGAATTGTACGCTAAGTTTTCAAAGTGTGCATTTTGGTTGGAAGAAGTTCAATTCCTCGGTCACATAGTGAACAAAGAAGGTATTAAGGTGGATCCGGCAAAGATAGAAACTGTTGAAAAGTGGGAAACCCCGAAAACTCCGAAACACATACGCCAGTTTTTAGGACTAGCTGGTTACTACAGAAGGTTCATCCAAGACTTTTCCAGAATAGCAAAACCCTTGACTGCATTAACGCATAAAGGGAAGAAATTTGAATGGAATGATGAACAAGAGAAAGCGTTTCAGTTATTGAAGAAAAAGCTAACTACGGCACCTATATTGTCATTGCCTGAAGGGAATGATG
Organism: Rutidosis leptorrhynchoides; assembly: GCF_046630445.1. Classification (NCBI taxonomy): domain Eukaryota; kingdom Viridiplantae; phylum Streptophyta; class Magnoliopsida; order Asterales; family Asteraceae; genus Rutidosis; species Rutidosis leptorrhynchoides. The sequence goes on along the minus strand of NC_092337.1, from coordinate 447,241,238 downwards.
ATTTTGTGATTTATTGTGATGCATCAAAGCAAGGTCTCGGTTGTGTATTAATGCAACGAACGAAGGTGATTGCTTATGCGTCTAGACAATTGAAGATTCACGAACAAAATTATACGACGCATGATTTGGAATTAGGCGCGGTTGTTTTTGCATTAAAGACTTGGAGGCACTACTTATATGGGGTCAAAAGTATTATATATACCGACCACAAAAGTCTTCAACACATATTTAATCAGAAACAACTGAATATGAGGCAGCGTAGGTGGATTGAATTATTGAATGATTATGACTTTGAGATTCGTTACCACCCGGGGAAGGCAAATGTGGTAGCCGATGCCTTGAGCAGGAAGGACAGAGAACCCATTCGAGTAAAATCTATGAATATAATGATTCATAATAACATTACTACTCAAATAAAGGAGGCGCAACAAGGAGTTTTAAAAGAGGGAAATTTAAAGGATGAAATACCCAAAGGATCGGAGAAGCATCTTAATATTCGGGAAGACGGAAACCGGTATAGGGCTGAAAGGATTTGGGTACCAAAATTTGGAGATATGAGAGAAATGGTACTTAGAGAAGCTCATAAAACCAGATACTCAATACATCCTGGAACGGGGAAGATGTACAAGGATCTCAAGAAACATTTTTGGTGGCCGGGTATGAAAGCCGATGTTGCTAAATACGTAGGAGAATGTTTGACGTGTTCTAAGGTCAAAGCTGAGCATCAGAAACCATCAGGTCTACTTCAACAACCCGAAATCCCGGAATGGAAATGGGAAAACATTACCATGGATTTCATCACTAAATTGCCAAGGACTGCAAGTGGTTTTGATACTATTTGGGTAATAGTTGACCGTCTCACCAAATCAGCACACTTCTTGCCAATAAGAGAAGATGACAAGATGGAGAAGTTAGCACGACTGTATTTGAAGGAAGTCATCTCCAGACATGGAATACCAATCTCTATTATCTCTGATAGGGATGGCAGATTTATTTCAAGATTCTGGCAGACATTACAGCAAGCATTAGGAACTCGTCTAGACATGAGTACTGCCTATCATCCACAAACTGATGGGCAGAGCGAAAGGACGATACAAAAGCTTGAAGACATGCTACGAGCATGTGTTATTGATTTCGGAAACAGTTGGGATCGACATCAACCGTTAGCAGAATTTTCCTACAACAACAGCTACCATTCAAGCATTGAGATGGCGCCGTTTGAAGCACTTTATGGTAGAAAGTGCAGGTCTTCGATTTGTTGGAGTGAAGTGGGGGATAGACAGATTACGGGTCCGGAGATTATACAAGAAACTACCGAGAAGATCATCCAAATTCAACAACGGTTGAAAACCGCCCAAAGTCGACAAAAGAGCTACGCTGACATTAAAAGAAAAGATATAGAATTTGAAATTGAAATTGGAGAGATGGTCATGCTTAAAGTTGCACCTTGGAAAGGCGTTGTTCGATTTGGTAAACGAGGGAAATTAAATCCAAGGTATATTGGACCATTCAAGATTATTGATCGTATCGGACCAGTAGCTTACCGACTAGAGTTACCTCAACAACTCGCGGCTGTACATAGCACTTTCCACGTCTCGAATTTAAAGAAATGTTTTGCTAAAGAAGATCTCACTATTCCGTTAGATGAAATCCAAATCAACGAAAAACTTCAATTCATCGAAGAACCCGTCGAAATAATGGATCGTGAGGTTAAAAGACTTAAGCAAAACAAGATACCAATTGTTAAGGTTCGATGGAATGCTCGTAGAGGACCCGAGTTCACCTGGGAGCGTGAAGATCAGATGAAGAAGAAATACCCGCATCTATTTCCAGAAGATTCGTCAACACCTTCAACAGCTTAAAATTTCGGGACGAAATTTATTTAACGGGTAGGTACTGTAGTGACCCGAACTTTTCCATGTTTATATATATTAATTGAGATTGATATTTACATGATTAAATGTTTCCAACATGTTAAGCAATCAAACTTGTTAAGACTTGATTAATTGAAATATGTTTCATATAGACAATTGACCACCCAAGTTGACCGGTGATTCACGAACGTTAAAACTTGTAAAAACTATATGATGACATATATATGGATATATATATAGTTAACATGATACTATGATAAGTAAACATATCATTAAGTATATTAACAATGAAATACATATGTAAAAACAAGACTACTAACTTAATGATTTTTAAACGAGACATATATGTAACGATTATCGTTGTAAAGACATTTAATGTATATATATCATATTAAGAGATATTCATACATGATAATATCATGATAATATAATAATTTAAAATCTCATTTGATATTATAAACATTGGTTTAACAACATTTAACAAGATCGTTAACCTAAAGGTTTCAAAACAACACTTACATGTAACGACTAACGATGACTTAACGACTCAGTTAAAATGTATATACATGTAGTGTTTTAATATGTATTTATACACTTTTGAAAGACTTCAATACACTTATCAAAATACTTCTACTTAACAAAAATGCTTACAATTACATCCTCGTTCAGTTTCATCAACAATTCTACTCGTATGCACCCGTATTCGTACTCGTACAATACACAGCTTTTAGATGTATGTACTATTGGTATATACACTCCAATGATCAGCTTTTAGCAGCCCATGTGAGTCACCTAACACATGTGGGAACCATCATTTGGCAACTAGCATGAAATATCTCATAAAATTACAAAAATATGAGTAATCATTCATGACTTATTTACATGAAAACAAAATTACATATCCTTTATATCTAATCCATACACCAACGACCAAAAACACCTACAAACACTTTCATTCTTCAATTTTCTTCATCTAATTGATCTCTCTCAAGTTCTATCTTCAAGTTCTAAGTGTTCTTCATAAATTCCAAAAGTTCTAGTTTCATAAAATCAAGAATACTTTCAAGTTTGCTAGCTCACTTCCAATCTTGTAAGGTGATCATCCAACCTCAAGAAATCTTTTTTTCTTACAGTAGGTTATCATTCTAATACAAGGTAATAATCATATTCAAACTTTGGTTCAATTTCTATAACTATAACAATCTTATTTCAAGTGATGATCTTACTTGAACTTGTTTTCGTGTCATGATTCTGCTTCAAGAACTTCGAGCCATCCAAGGATCCATTGAAGCTAGATCCATTTTTATCTTTTCCAGTAGGTTTATCCAAGGAACTTAAGGTAGTAATGATGTTCATAACATCATTCGATTCATACATATAAAGCTATCTTATTCGAAGGTTTAAACTTGTAATCACTAGAACATAGTTTAGTTAATTCTAAACTTGTTCGCAAACAAAAGTTAATCCTTCTAACTTGACTTTTAAAATCAACTAAACACATGTTCTATATCTATATGATATGCTAACTTAATGATTTAAAACCTGGAAACACGAAAAACACCGTAAAACCGGATTTACGCCATCGTAGTAACACCGCGGGCTGTTTTGGGTTAGTTAATTAAAAACTATGATAAACTTTGATTTTAAAGTTGTTATTCTGAGAAAATGATTTTTATTATGAACATGAAACTATATCCAAAAATTATGATTAAACTCAAAGTGGAAGTATGTTTTCTAAAATGGTCATCTAGACGTCGTTCTTTCGACTGAAATGACTACCTTTACAAAAATGACTTGTAACTTATTTTTCCGACTATAAACCTATACTTTTCTGTTTAGATTCATAAAATAGAGTTCAATATGAAACCATAGCAATTTGATTCACTCAAAACGGATTTAAAATGAAGAAGTTATGGGTAAAACAAGATTGGATAATTTTTCTCATTTTAGCTACGTGAAAATTGGTAACAAATCTATTCCAACCATAACTTAATCAACTTGTATTGTATATTATGTAATCTTGAGATACCATAGACACGTATACAATGTTTCGACCTATCATGTCGACACATCTATATATATTTCGGAACAACCATAGACACTCTATATGTGAATGTTGGAGTTAGCTATACAGGGTTGAGGTTGATTCCAAAATATATATAGTTTGAGTTGTGATCAATACTGAGATACGTATACACTGGGTCGTGGATTGATTCAAGATAATATTTATCGATTTATTTCTGTACATCTAGCTGTGGACAACTAGTTGTAGGTTACTAACGAGGACAGCTGACTTAATAAACTTAAAACATCAAAATATATTAAAAGTGTTGTAAATATATTTTGAACATACTTTGATATATATGTATATATTGTTATAGGTTCGTGAATCAACCAGTGGCCAAGTCTTACTTCCCGACGAAGTAAAAATCTGTGAAAGTGAGTTATAGTCCCACTTTTAAAATCTAATATTTTTGGGATGAGAATACATGCAGGTTTTATAAATGATTTACAAAATAGATACAAGTACGTGAAACTACATTCTATGGTTGAATTATCGAAATCGAATATGCCCCTTTTTATTAAGTCTGGTAATCTAAGAATTAGGGAACAGACACCCTAATTGACGCGAATCCTAAAGATAGATCTATTGGGCCTAACAAACCCCATCCAAAGTACCGGATGCTTTAGTACTTCGAAATTTATATCATATCCGAAGGGTGTCCCGGAATGATGGGGATATTCTTATATATGCATCTTGTTAATGTCGGTTACCAGGTGTTCACCATATGAATGATTTTTATCTCTATGTATGGGATGTGTATTGAAATATGAAATCTTGTGGTCTATTGTTACGATTTGATATATATATAGGTTAAACCTATAACTCACCAACATTTTTGTTGACGTTTAAAGCATGTTTATTCTCAGGTGAATATTAAGAGCTTCCGCTGTTGCATACTAAAATAAGGACAAGATTTGGAGTCCATGTTTGTATGATATTGTGTAAAAACTGCATTCAAGAAACTGATTTCGATGTAACATATTTGTATTGTAAATCATTATGTAATGGTCGTGTGTAAACAGGATATTTTAGATTATCATTATTTGATAATCTACGTAAAGCTTTTTAAACCTTTATTTATGAAATAAAGGTTATGGTTTGTTTTAAAAATGAATGCAGTCTTTGAAAAACGTCTCATATAGAGGTCAAAACCTCGCAACGAAATCAATTAATATGGAACGTTTTTAATCAATAAGAACGGGACATTTCATTGACTGCATTCAACATGCTCCTTTTCTTTGACGTTTTTTTTTTTTAAATTTATGGTTTGTTTTGTCTATAAATTGAGTAGGACTTACGCACACAATTTTTATGGATGATTACAATATTGTTTAAGGCTACAAAAAAAATTCTTTTATTTTTTTAGGGTTTGAAACCTACTCAAGTTGACGTTATGGTTTGCTTTGTCTAAAAAATGAATAGCACTTACGCATACAATTTTTATGGATGAATACAATATTCTTTAAGGCTACAATTTTTTATTTTTTATTTTTTAGAATTTGAAACCTACTTAAGTTACATATTCGGGTTGTATGAAGATATCGAGTACAAAGCAAAATCTCTTGAATCTTCAATTTCTTCACAGCATACAATAAATCAAACAACCAACCTTGTGAAGAACTTTTTAATCCAAGCAATTAAACCGTTGACTTGTAAGTGGGTTGCGGCTCATGTTGCTGTTACTTTGCTGCTACAGAAAGTTGTTGGGCTTCTATCATCTACAATAAATGGGCCTCAGTGACTTGGGCTGATGATTGCCAGATTCGTTTGGCATAACTGATTTATTTGCTGCTTGACAAAAAAGAAAAAATAAAGCAATAAATAATAAAGGGTGTTGCGGCAGAAAAAATGGTTAAAAGCGGTGGTTTCGATTGTAACTTTGTAAGGTGATTTAAGGTGTAAGGATGTCTGGGATAAAAAATGAAAAAAGAAGGAAAAGAATAATAATAAAAATGGCGACAAGGTTTTTGTTTAAACATGACAGGTGCGTCCTGATCTTATGTTGTTTTAAAGACCTCGCATTTTGTGAAGAACTGAGAGATTGTCATGGAAAAAAGAAAAAAATATAGAAAATGTACACCACTTTAATGTATCTTTTACTTTAATTTTATTATTTGTATTTAATTTAACAAGTTAAGGAGCCCGCGCTTCGCAGCGGAACTCTAAAGCAGGTTCTAATGGTAAATTCAGTGTTTGAAAAAAAGAAAAAACCAACGTGTAGCGTTTTCTAAAAATCATCCGTTTTGCGGGTAGTTAGTTGCGTTGTGTTAGTAAAATTATTTCGAGTTGAACGCTATTGTTGGAAAAATTTAACTCGCGGCGAGTGAGAAGATATGGCCCGTTGACAATTTGAGTGGAGTTTATTTAAGATTTTTTGTGAGAATTTTGGTTTGACATTTTGCCCCCTGGTTGGGGGGCCGATTTGTATTTTGACCAAAGTTGAAGGGTCATTTTGGAAAATCGAATTTTAGCATTAAAATAATGCTATGAATAGTAAAAACATAGTTTCTATTGAATATATTTATATTTATAATTATAATTATAATTGTAATATAATTGTTGTAATTTAGTAGTTAGTAACTACTTTCATGGCATATATTATATACTGTATAAGATTAGAAACTTCAGTATTATATAAAGTTTAGAAAATGAATGGAGAATAAGAGTAACACTTGTGTTTGCGAAATAATGGTACTTTGTTTGCTTACACTCAATGAATATTTATACTACAATACAAATACTATATGCGTTCAATTTTCAATGAGGAATAGTAAAGATATGGAGTGATATAATTGATCATTCAAATCTTGGACTTTAGAGAACACATATCTTGACTTTTAGGATACTTGTATATTCAAGATATTATAACACTCCCCCTTGAATGATAATTTTATTATAGAGTAACCATTACTGCCTCGTTAAAAACCTTGTTAAAGAAAATCCAGTGGGAAAAAACTTTAGCTAAGGGAAAAAGAGTGCAGCATAGAGTTGGCTCCCCCTCATGTAGACATTGCTGAGCTGTTACACCTTTTGAACATGCCTCATGCCAATATTGTGAGTATGCGTTCTGAAAATAGTAGTTGGAAGTGCTTTGGTGAAAAGATCAGTAGAGTTTTAGCTGGATTGAACAGATCTCATTTCAATCTGGTTGTCCTTAATGAGATCTTGAGTGTATGAGAAGAATTTAGGAGGTATGTGTTTTGTTCGGTCACTTTTGATATACCCTTCTTTCATATGTGCTATGCAAGCTGCATTATCTTCATAGATAGTTGTTGGGCTTTTATTGCGTTCTAGTCCACAAGAATCGGTAATGATTTGTGTCATTGATCTCAACCAAAAACATTCCTGAGTAGCTTCATGTAATGCAATCACTTCGGCATGATTTGATGATGTTGCAACAAGTGTTTATTTTTTAGAACGCCATGATATTACAGTACCTCCATTTAGAAATACATATCCAGTTTGAGATTTAGCTTTATGTTGATCAGATAAATAACCTGCATCTGCATAACCAACCAAATCTTGTTTTGATTCGTTAGAATAAAATAATCCTAAATCAGTAGTTCCTTGAAGGTATCGAAATATGTGTTTGATCCCATTCCAGTGTCTTTTGGTAGGAGCTAAGCTGAACCTTGCCAACAAATTAACTGCAAAAGAAATGTCAGGTCTTGTACAATTTGTAAGATACATAAGAGCTCCAACTGCACTAAGATATGGCACTTCTGGTCCCAGAATATCTTCATGATCTTCACAGGGACGAAATGGATCAGTGTCAACATTAAGTGATTTAACAACCATAGGAGTACTTAATGGTTTTGCCTTGTCCATATTGAAATGTTTTAAAATCTTTTCTGTATATGTTTTTTGATGTACAAGTAAACCATTAGGCATATGCTCAATCTGCAAACCAAGACAATACTTGGTTTTTCCGAGATCTTTCATTTCAAATTCTTTCTTTAGAAGTTGAATGGCTTCATGGATCTCTTTATTTGTACCTATGATGTTAAGATCATTGACATAAACGGCTATGATCCATATCCGGATGTTGTTTTCTTAATGAATACACATGGGCAAATAAGATTATTTGTATACCCTTTGCTTATCAAGTAATCACTTAATCGTTTATACCACATGCGACCCAATTATTTTAACCCATATAAAGAACTTTGTAACTTGATTGAGTACATTTCTTTAGGTTTTGCATTGGATGCTTCTGATACCTTAAATCCTTTAGGTATCTTCATATACATATATATATATATATATATATATATATATATATATATATATATATATATATATATATATATATATATATATATATATATATATATATATATGTATATATATATATATATATATATATGTATATATATATATATATATATATATATATATATATATATATATATATATATATATATATATCACTATCAAGTGATCCATATAGATAAGCATTCACAACATCCATGAGATGCATTTCTAAATTTTTAGAAACTGCCAGGCTGATTAAGTATCTAAGAGTAATTGCATCCATAACAGGAGAATAATTTTTCTCATAATCAATTCCTGGTTTTTGAGAAAAACCTTGAGCTACAAATCTAGCTTTATACCTTGTAACATCATTTTTCTCATTTCGTTTTCGTACAAAAACCCATCTATATCCCACAGGTTTCACATATTTAGGTATGAGAATGATAGATCCGAAAACTTTTCTTTTATTGAGCGATTCAAATTCAGCTCGTATTGCTCCTTTCCAATGATCTCAATCATGTATATATTTTGACATTCCATGACAGATTTTGGTTCTGGATCATCATCATCATTCATGATGTCATATGCAACATTATATGAAAATATCTCATCAATATTTTTCATTTCATTTCGATTCCATAATATTTTTGAATGTGCATAATTGATTGAAAATTCCGTATTGACATCATCAATCTCCTCTGCAGAAGGAGTATTGATTTGCGGTTCTTCTTGAACACTTTCTTTTACCTCATTATCAGCTGATTTTCTTTTTTGAGGATTTTTATCTTTTGAACCAATTAGTCTCCCACGTTTCTGGCGTGGCAAAGACTCAAGAGTGACATTATTGCCAGCTTTTGGAATTTCAATTCGAGCTGGAGCATTTGCTGCTGGTATATATGATTTAGTCACTCTTTTTGTATCTGTAAATGCATCAGGAAATTTATTCGCAAGTTCTTGCATATGCATTTTTTTTTGCTTCGCATTCTTTTGTGCGAGTATCAAGATACATTAATTGATGTTCATATCATGAAACATTATTTTATTTATTTTTTCATTTCTCCCCCTAATCTAGGGAACAATTTTTCATTAAAATGACAATCAGCAAAAACGTGCTATAAAAACATCACCCGTCATGGATTTAATATATCTTATGATTGAAGATGTGTCATATCCAACATATATTTCAATCCTTCTTTGAGGAACCATTTGTTATGGTGGTGCAATTAAAAATACACTGCACAACCAAATGTTCTAAGATGAAAAATATTTGGCTCTCGACCAAAATTAAGTTGGTAATGGAGAATATTTATGACTTGCACTTGGTTTAATGCGAATTAATGTCGCATCATATAAATTTACATGTCCCCATATAAATATTGAGAGTTTTATACTCATTACCAATTGTCTAGTTATTAGCTGCAAGCGTTTATCTATTGATTCAGCTAAACCAATTTTGTGTATGCACATGAGCAACTGTATGTTCAACAACAATCCCTGTAGACATATAATAATCATTAAATTCTTGAGATGTTAACTCACCAGCATTATCAAGTCTCATCCTTTTAATAGTGTAATCAGAATAATGTGTTCTCAATTTAATAAATTGTGCAAGAAACTTTGCAAATGCCATATTACGACTTGATAACACACAAACATGAGACCATCCGCTAGATGCGTTTATTAGAACCATGAAATATCAAAATGGTCCACATGATGGATGAATTGGTCCTTATATATATCCTTGAATTATTTCAAGAAACATTGGTGATTCTTTCTCAATATTATTTTCATTAATCACCATATGTGCTTTTCATTAATCACCATATGTGCTTTTTCATTAATCACCATATGCGCTTTTCATCATATATCCTTTTCACCATATACGCTTTTAATCATATGCGATGTGCTTTTCATCATATGCACTTTTCATCATATGCGCTTTTAATCATATGTGCTGCGCTTTTCATCATATGTGATTTTCATCATATGCGCTTTTTATCATATGCACTTTTAATCATATGCACTGCACTTTTCATCATATGTGCTTTTTATCATATGCACTTTTAATCATATGCGCTGCGCTTCTCATCATATGCACTTTTCGGTGTTACATAGATATTTCTCATTTCCGGTTATCATTGACTGATAATCATATCCATTATGATATATATCAGAAACTTAACAAATTTCTCTTTGATTTGGGAGAAAACAAGGCATTGTTTATCAGAAAATTCGTACCATTTGGTAATATGAATTTTTGCATTTTCCTTTCCTTATATCAATTTTGCAAGACCTGATATAGTATTTACAATTCCTTCATTTGATTTAAATCAATGAAATATTTCTTAGATTTGATCATAATGTGTATGTTACCACTATCTGCAATACATAGATCTTTACCATTTAATTGATGTTGTATTTCAGCAGGATTCATACTAAAACTTCAAATAAGATAAGTAAATAATGAGTTATATTTCAGCAAGATAATCAAATTATATTACCTGCAAACAAGTTACAATCTGAAGTACATAAAAGATAACACTTAATAAAACATATGCGTTATGGTCTAAAACAATTTATTTATGAGTGATACATAACAAGCTAGGCATCTTAGAAAATTCAAACCATTCAAGTCTCAAGGTAGCTCAGGGTTTATTTAATCAAGATTTTTCAACAGATTCACTCTCGTTTTCTTTTCTTTTGGGACTTATTTGTAGAGCTAAACAAGATGTTCATGTATTCAAAAAATACTAGACTGATGATCCACGTTACCAGATCATTAATAAGAATCTCTGGGATTCTTATAAGAGCGTCTACTAACATCTTCAATTTTATTCTTTCATGGATCACCGTTATTTCTTGATAATTAATATCGCATCTATCTTTGAGTATTTTCCATAATACACTTGCATCTTCGATCATATAATATGTAGATTCTAAGGACTCGTCAATATGTTTGCTAAGAAAAATACTTGCTATTGCTTTCTCTTGTTCGAAACAATTGTTATTTTCATTCAGGATTTCTAAAATACCGATTGATTCGAGATGTTTCTCTACATTCATAACCCATGTTAAGTAGTTGTTCCCACTTGATTCTAAAGGCGCAAATTTAAGCCTTTTCAAATTCGACATTTTCTATTATCAAAAAGATGAACAACATAAATCATAATCATAATCAACTTCTATTCATAGACAAATAATAAAATGAAATTAGAATTATTTTAAATTCATAAGTAGCAAACAACAGAATAATGGCATGATTACAAATGATAAAACCACAAGAGCAGGATAGAATATAGGTTCACCCGGTAGTATATTAGCAATAATGATGATAGTTAGTATGACCAATACAATAGGAAAAATCATCCTTGTGTGAATCATCTTTACAAAAAACTTTTTGAGAGTGGTAATCTGAGAAAATGAAGATTGATTTGTGAAAATGTGAAAACGGAGATGTTTATTTTATATTTGAAAAATATAGTCGTTGTAATGTCGTCAGTTGACGTTAACAACCGTTATGTATATATGACCGTTGTAACGTCATTAGTTGACGTTTAACGACTATTATGTACTCGTTGTATTAATAATAATTTTAAAAAAAGAATTTTATTAGTACAAATACGATTACTATAAATACATTTAGTATAAATACGTTTAGTATAAATACGAAGATTAAGAGAATAAACATATTATGCATAAATAATAAATTTTAAGAATAAACATTAGTGTGCATGAAATAAATAATGATTAATTGCATAAGTAATCATAAATGTTAGATAACATAAATATAAATGTTAGTAAAGTTAATAAGAGTTAGATTACAGAAATATAATTCAGGCGGTATAACCGACCATATATAACTTAAATAACATAAATATAAATGTTAGTGAAGTTAATAAAAGTTAGATTACATAAATATAATTCAGGCGGTATAACCGACCATATATAACTTAAATAACATAAATATAAATGTTAGTGAAGTTAATAAAATTTAGCTTACAGAAATATAATTTTACTTATGGTGATAATAATATTTACCTTACAAATAAATAATAGAAGATATCGTTAAAGAATTTCTTACCTTGATTAGTGACTTGTGCTTGCTTAGATAAACCTTGATTATACGGAGCACTTCGTGCTGATAACGTATTGTAATTTAGTAGTTAGTAACTACTTTCATGGCATATATTATATAAGATTAAAAACTTTTGTACTATATAAAGTTTAGAAAATGAATGGAGAATAAGAGTAACACTTGTGTTTGAGAAATAATGGTACTTTGTTTGTTTACACTCGATGAATATTTATACTACAATACAAATGCTATATGCGTTCAATTTTCAATGAGGAATAGTAAAGATATGGAGTGATATAATTGATCATTCAAATCTTGGACTTTAGAGGACACATATCTTGACTTTTAGGATACTTGTATATTCAAGATATTATAACAATAATGTATTTGTATGTTTAAAGAACATTAGAATTAAATTTTAGTTAAAGGACATTGCACACCACTTTTTTATCCATGTACATACTACATTTTGACACCACTTTAAATTTAGTTAAATGTCACATCAGCAACATTACTTGCCACAACACTCACTACAACATTATCATAAGAACCCTCTTTCTCACAACATTGTTACTTCAGCATAATTACTCATACAACTACACATTATCTACAACACACACCAAACCATTACAAATAGTGTAAAGAAATATTTGAATTCCTATATTTTAGTTAATTAATCTTCATATAAAATGATTAATATATGAAGACCTGGTTGAACGTCGTATTTACTTTTGCTTTTCTTGTTTTGTTTTCTTTTCTTAGTTAGGCCTAAGAAAGTGCCCTGTCAAAAAAGAACTGATCTTCTCTTTATCCATCTGAATCACACCCTTGCTGATCTAATGGCCAAGAAATTGCACTTTAGTTTGTGTAACCTTTCATGTAGAGCCTCTTTTCACTCTACACTGGAACGTGGGAATTCGAAGTCTCATGAACTACTTCTCGGCCAAAATAGTTAGGGAATAAGTGTGATGACCCAGAAAATTTCATATTAATAAATTAATTACAGGATGAATGTGTCCGACACGATAAGCGAACCTATTATGTTGAGTCTTAAAACTTTTTGAACTAGTTTACACATTCATGTACCTTTCGATTTATTTTCGACGATTCACGAACGTCATAACCGTGATAATTATAAAAATCACTTTGCTACAGTAAAACACTATTTGCTACAGTGAAACCGACTTTGCTACAGTAAAACACTATTTGCTACAGTAACCCGACTTTGCTACAGTAAAACACTATTTGCTACATTGAATAATATGTCGATAAACTAGATAACAAAAGGCCAGACAAGCCATGCGATCGCATGGCAGATACATCAAAAGCCCATGCGATCGCATGGGGACCAAATGTAGTGACCCGAAATTTTCCATGTTTATATATATATTAAATGAAATTGTTATTTACATGATTAAGTGTTTCCAACATGTTAAGCAATCAAACTTGCTAAGACCTGATTAATTGAAATAGGTTTCATATAGACAATTGACCACCCAAGTTGACCGGTGATTCACGAACGTTAAAACTTGTAAAAACTATATGATGACATATATATGGTTATATATATAGTTAACATGATATTATGATAAGTAAACATATCATTAAGTATATTAACAATGAACTACATATGTAAAAACAAGACTACTAACTTAATGATTTTGAAACGAGACATATATGTAACGATTATCGTTGTAACGACATTTAATGTATATATATCATATTAAGAGATATTCGTATATCATAATATCATGATAATATAATAATTTAAAATCTCATTTGATATTATAAACATTAGGTTAACAACATTTAACAAGATCATTAACCTAAAGGTTTCAAAACAACACTTACATGTAACGACTAACGATGACTTAACGACTCAGTTAAAATGTATATACATGTAGTGTTTTAATATGTATTCATACACTTTTGAAAGACTTCAAGACACTTATCAAAATACTTCTACTTAACAAAAATGCTTACAATTACATCCTCGTTCAGTTTCATCAACAATTCTACTCATATGCACCCGTATTCGTACTCGTACAATACACAGCTTTTAGATGTATGTACTATTGGTATATACACTCCAATGATCAGCTCTTAGCAGCCCATGTGAGTCACCTAACACATGTGGGAACCATCATTTGGCAACTAGCATGAAATATCTCATAAAATTACAAAAATATGAGTAATCATTCATGACTTATTTACATGAAAACAAAATTACATATCCTTTATATCTAATCCATACACCAATGACCAAAAACACCTACAAATACTTTCATTATTCAATTTTCTTCATCTAATTGATCTCTCTCAAGTTCTATCTTCAAGTTCTAAGTGTTCTTCATAAATTCTACAAGTTCTAGTTTCATAAAATCAAGAATACTTCCAAGTTTGCTAGCTTACTTCCAATCTTGTAGAGTGATCATCCAACCTCAAGAAATCTTTCTTATTTACATTAAGATATCTTTCTAATATAAGGTAATACTCATATTCAAACTTTGATTCAATTTCTATAACTATAACAATATTATTTCGAGTGGAAATCTTACTTGAACTTGTTTTCGTGTCATGATTCTACTTCAAGAACTTTCAAGCCATCCAAGATCCTTTGAAGCTAGATCCATTTGTCTCTTTTCCAGTAGGTTTATCTACAAAACTTGAGGTAGTAATGATGTTCATAAGATCATTCGATTCATACATATAAAGCTATCTTATTCGAAGATTTAAACTTGAAATCACTAGAACATAGTTTAGTTAATTCTAAATTTGTTCGCAAACAAAAGTTAATCCTTCTAACTTGACTTTTAAAATCAACTAAACACATGTTCTATATCTATATTATATGCTAACTTAATGATTTAAAACCTGAAAACAAGAAAAACACCGTAAAACTGGACATACGCCGTCGTAGTAACACCTCGGGCTGTTTTGGGTTTGATAATTAAAAACTATGATAAACTTTGATTTAAAAGTTGTTTATCTAGGAAAATGATTTTTCTTATGAACATGATACTATATCCAAAAATCATGGTTAAACTCAAAGGGGAAGTATGTTTTTCAAAATGGTCATCAAGACGTCGTTCTTTCGACTGAAATGACTACCTCTTACAAAAATGACTTGTAACTTATATTTACGACTATAAACCTATAAATTTCTATTTATATTCATAAAATAGAGTTTAATATGAAACCATTGCAATTTGATTCACTCAAAACGGATTTAAAATGAAGAAGTTATGGGTAAAACAAGATTGGATATTTTTTTTATTTTTGTAGCTACGGGAAATATTAACAATTCTATACAAATCATATCCTAGCTAACTTATATTGTATTATACATGTATTCTAATATATTATGTAATCTTGGGATGCCATAGACACGTATGCAAATATTTTGACATATCATATCGACCCATGTATATATATTATTTGGAACAACCATAGACACTCTATATGCAGTAATGTTGGAGTTAGCTATACAGGGTTGAGGTTGATTCCAAATAAATATATACTTTGAGTTGTGATCTAGCCTGAGACGTGTATACACTGGGTTGTGGATTGATTCAAGATAATATATATCGATTTATTTCTGTACATCTAACTGTGGACAACTAGTTGTAGGTTACTAACGAGGACAGCTGACTTAATAAACTTAAAACATCAAAATGTATTAAAAGTGTTGTAAATATATTTTGAACATACTTTGATATATATGTACATACTTGTTATAGGTTCGTGAATCGACCAGTGGCCAAGTCTTACTTCCCGACGAAGTAAAAATCTGTGAAAGTGAGTTATAGTCCCACTTTTAAAATCTAATATTTTTGGGATGAGAATACATGCAGGTTTTATAAATGATTTACAAAATAGACACAAGTACGTGAAACTACATTCTATGGTTGAATTATCGAAATCGAATATGCCCCTTTTTATTAAGTCTGGTAATCTAAGAATTAGGGAACAGACACCCTAATTGATGCGAATCCTAAAGATAGATCTATTGGGCCTAACAAACCCCATCCAAAGTACCGGATGCTTTAGTACTTCGAAATTTATATCATATCCGAAGGGTGTCCCGGAATGATAGGGATATTCTTATATATGCATCTTGTTAATGTCGGTTACCAGGTGTTCACCATATGAATGATTTTTATCTCTATGTATGGGATGTATATTGAAATATGAAATCTTGTGGTCTATTGTTACGATTTGATATATATAGGTTAAACCTATAACTCACCAACATTTTTGTTGACGTTTTAAGCATGTTTATTCTCAGGTGATTATTAAGAGCTTCCGCTGTCGCATACTTAAATAAGGACAAGATTTGGAGTCCATGCTTGTATGATATTGTGTAAAAACTGCATTCAAGAAACTTATTTCGTTGTAATATATTTGTATTGTAAACCATTATGTAATAGTCGTGTGTAAACAGGATATTTTAGATTATCATTATTTGATAATCTACGTAAAGCTTTTTAAATCTTTATTGATGAAATAAAGGTTATGGTTTGTTTTAAAATGAATGCAGTCTTTGAAAAACGTCTCATATAGAGGTCAAAACCACGCAACGAAATCAATTAATATGGAACATTTTTAATCAATAAGAACGGGACATTTCAGTTGGTATCCGAGCGTTGGTCTTAGAGAACCAGAATTTTGCATTAGTGTGTCTTATCGAGTTTGTTAGGATGCATTAGTGAGTCTGGACTTCGACCGTGCTTACTTGAAAAATGATTGCTTAATAAATTTTGTTGGAAACTATATATTTTTAACATGTGAATATTATGTGATATATTAATCTCTTAATGTGTTTGATATTATGTGATAGATGTCTACCTCTAGAACAAGTCCCATTGACTCACCTAATAATAATGAAGAGTCAAATGTAAATTGGAATGATTCGTGGACTGGTTCACAAGTTCCCGAAGAGGAACCGGAAGAAGAGTCGGAACCGGAAGAAGAATCGGAACCGGAAGAAGAATCGGAACCGGAAGAAGAAATAGAACCAGTGGGGGAAATAATAAAACGGTTAAGTAGAAGAAAATCCTCAACCAACCGACCAAAGTTAATTATGGTCAATGGTGTTTTCGCCAAGGAAGCAAAGTATTGGGAGGATTACCAATTCTCCGATGAATCGGATCCCGAAAAGGATTCCGATGATGTTATAGAAATTACCCCAACACAATTTAATAAGGCAAAAGAGAACAATAAGGGAAAGGGCATAAAAATAGAGAAATTTGAATCCAAACCCGATGAACTTTATATGTATCGTCAACACCCGTATTTTTTAAGTTGTGACAATAACCCGGGAACCTCTAAACCACCAGGTTTTTCTAAACCAATGTGGAAAACGACAGCTCGTATTAGGGGAACATCATATATCCCTAGAAACTTGGGAAAACGAACCAAAACCGAAGAAGAAGAAACGAGCGAGTCGGAATAAGATAGTTGTATTCGTGTGGTGTAATATATGTAATATAGTGTGCTTATGCTTTATGATATATGTAAAAATTGCTTGTATTAATAAGTATTTTTTTTTTATGAATCTAACTCTTGTCTATTTTACAGTATAAAAATACAAAATGGATAGACAACCCAATACTTTAAGAGACCTACCCGGAGACATGATTGATGAAATCTTGTCTAGAGTCGGTCAGAATTCCTCGGCACAACTATTTAAGGCAAGATCAGTTTGTAAGACATTCGAAGAATGTTCCAAGAATGCCTTGGTTTATAAAAGGCTTTCGTTCGAAAGATGGGGGGTATTACATTGGGAAATACATAAGTTACGATGTGTTTACTTTGACGCATATATTGCCGGGAACCCAAATGCTATTTTACACAACGGGTTAAGAAATTATTTTGACTCAATATATCCGAATATAGGACTTCGTGATTTAGAAAAAGCGGCTAACATGCAACATAAAGAAGCATGTTATGCTTACGGGTTAGTAATGTTCGCTTCTCACCAAAATGAGAACAAGAACAAGAACATCGGGCTACAACTATTAAACAAAACGTTCTCACAAGTGACAGAGTCGATAATTGGGGTAAGAAATGAGGGTTTTAGGTTATTACAAGACTGTTGGTCATTACGTAACCTTCATCCTTTTGACGACGTTACAACACATTGTCATACTATCGGTCACAACAGTTATGTTCCACAAAACCAAGGATGGAAAGTGGTATTAGTAAAACCAGAATGCATGACTTGTTTCTGGACGTATGAATTACGTGTCTTTATTGCATTTGCTGAACGCCTTATTTATTAACTAGAATTATCTTCGCAACTACTTTGTATCAAAGTTTTATGTGCTATATTTCATGCTATATGTAAAATAGCGGTATTGTAAGTTTGCAAGTAATTGTATAAAGGTTTGAATATGATATTATTATTATTTTTGATTAGTTTTTCATATAGAATTGTAGTAGTTGAAATGGTATGTTAGCTACTAAGTATGAACTTAACGGGTAGGTACTACCCGAATTAAAGAGTATAAAACGCTAATATGAAGAAAGAGCTTTTATAAATAAGTTCATATTACGCTACGAAATACTATTGACTACTCTTGATATTCTATATGATTAACTCGTTTCATTTGACTATTTTGAAGGAAATGGCACCGACTACTCGACACACCTTGAATATGAGCGAAGAGGAATTTCGTGCCTTTCTTGCTTCAAACATAGCCGCAGTACAGGCCGCGCTACATACCAACAATAACTCTGAATCTAGCAATACAGCTAACGGCGCAAGAAATCGTGTAGGATGCTCCTAGAAGGAATTCACTGCCTGCAAACCTTCAGAATTTGATGGGACTGAAGGACCAATCGGATTGAAACGGTGGACCGAGAAAGTTGAATCGGTCTTTGCCATAAGTAAGTGTGTTGAAGGAGACAAAGTGAAGTACGCTACGCATACCTTCACAGGTATTGCGTTAACATGGTGGAATACCTTTCTAGAGCAAGTGGGACAAAATGCTGCTTATGCGCTACCGTGGTCAGCATTCAAGCACTTGATGAACGAGAAGTCCCGTCCTAGAACCGAGGTCAATAAGCTCAAGTCAGAACTTAGAGGGTTACAAACACAGGGATTCGATATTACTTCGTACGAAAGACGATTCACAGAATTGTGCCTATTGTGTCCGAGAGCGTTCGAAGATGAGGAAGAGAAGATCGACGCGTTTGTGAAAGGGTTACCGGAGAGAATCCAAGAAGATATAAGTTCACACGAGCCTGCCTCCATGCAAAAGGCATGTAAAATGGCTCACAAACTAGTGAACCAGATTGAGGGAAGAATTAAAGAACAGGCGGCCGAAGAGGCCAACGTGAAGCTAGTCAAAAGAAAGTGGGAGGAAAACGGTGATAAGAGTCACCAAAACAACAACAACTATCCCAACAATCGCAACATCAATCGCAACTACAACAAACGGCAAAACAACAACAACAACAACTACAACAATCATTCCAACAACAAAAACAACCGCAACAACAACAACAACAATCAGAAGCAGCTATGCCAAAGGTGTGAAAAGTATCACTCGGGGTTCTGCACCAAATTTTGCAACAAGTGTAAAAGAAATGGTCATAGTGAGGCGAAGTGTGAGGTCTACGGACCAGGGGTTATGTGACGACCAGGAAAATTTCGACTAATTTTAAACCAAACTCTCGATATGATTTAATATTGTTGACACGATAAGCAAAGTCCGATAGGTTGAGTCTCAAAATTGTTGAACTATTTTCATACAAGCATTTAACCCTGACTATTCCCGACGATTCACGAACAATTATTTGTAAATAGATATGTATATATATTTATATAAATGTAAGTACATATAATAATTGGAGCTAATGAAATATAAATAATTAAATTGTTATATTAATATTATTACTTTCATTATTAGTAAAATAAATATCTGTATTAATAATATTATGTTATAAATATAAAATTTGATATTAATATTATTATTATCATTAATGATATTAATGTTGTTATAATTAGTAGTATTATTAGTATTATAATTATGAATGATATTATTATGACTATTTTTATTATTAATATCATTATTATTTATTATTAATATAATTATTAATATTAATAATACATTTACTAGTTTTTAGAATTTGTTATATAAACTATAAATCAAAGCATAATCGTACGAATCTGTTTCTTGTTGCTATCATACAATATCCAAATTGATTCCCTATCTCTTAATTGATTAACAAAATGAATTCAAATCCAAGAACCCAACAAAATTAGTTGAGGGTTGTTATCAGCTTTTTATTTTTTTTATTTTCTTTATCTTCTTCTTTTCTTCTGATTGAACAATTTATGTACTTCTTGTCTGACCAAGTTGAGTAGAGGCCAACTTCACAAATCAACTAGAATCAATTTAACTATTAAATCACGTACTCAGTCTTGATTACAAACAAAATTGTTAACTACATAAATCAGATATAATCAAATTCGAACAAATCACAATTCAATCAAAGGAACAATCCAAGAATCTGTTAGCTATCTAAATCACCTTCGCTTCAACTTGATAAATCTGATAGATATTAAATTCAGATAAATACAAACTTTAAAGAATGAATTATTCCATTCTGTTAGCTATCACCATCGGCTTTTAAAATTATGCTCTGTATTTTGTTTCCTTTCTGACTCCTGTCTGCATTCTGTTAGACGTCGAATTCAATCATAGATACAAAACAAAATTTTTATGAAATAAATATCGAATAAATGTACGAATTTGTTACCTGTCATAATCTGAATTATTCTTCTTGTTTTCTTTTTCTTGTTTGAAGAACCCCGTCTGCGTTCTATTACCAGTCGACATCAATAAGCATTACACATCAACTCGATCGATTATAAGTATTAACATTAATCCCATCTATTTCTCCTGCAAAAAATGACACCAACACCTGTAACATTACCTATGGAAACCACACTTTGAACTATCTCTTTCTCTTTATTTTTTTTAGACACATATAAGATTACCACCTTTAAACCATTTAACCTTCATCTTATCAATCACCATATCCGCCACCACTACACCTACTCGGATTGCAGTTTCAGTTGAGAATCACCAACACCACAACCGAGCACCTTCGAAAACAACCATCACCTTATCAATTTTTTTATCACCACCTTTATACAATAACCTCAATCTCTCGATACCTCCCTCCATTATTTCCTTTCGTTGAAAAACACAAAACAAATCCCCCATGATGCTCGTGTACTTCTGTTTTTCTCTTGTGATCAACTAACAATAAAACAACGTAGATAAATCATGGCCAAATCGGAGACACCCTAACCATTTTTTCTTCTTTTTATTCACTGCCTTTTTATATTATTTTTTTTCTCTCGTGTTCAACTTAAACTGTCGCAGCTATAATTTTTTTTCCTTCTCCTATTGCTGCTCGATCCAAACAAGAACCAAACACCGTGTTTTCTTTCTTAGGTGGAGCAAGTTATTGAATTTAAAAGAAAGTTGATATGCCGTAGTTTAAATTACAAATGGGATATCATTAATAACATTATATAATGCTTTATCAAAATGGTGGGACAGTTTGTACCAACAAATTGGGAACAAATGGGATTTTGATTGCTTGATGTTTTTGGACGTAAATTAGAATTTGAGTGGGAAGTGGGGTTCAAGATGGGGATGTATTGGATTCTAAATCCAACAATTTATTGAAACAACTTCCTTACTTCTTTGTTTCGGACTAATTGTGGTGATTAACATCTATTTGGGTTTGTGAAACAACATAGGCCTTTACAGCTCCTCATCACCTTTCATTATACTTTGTCTTCATCACATATCCTTACATCATCGAGTCCCTACCACTTCTCAACTTGGTTATTAAAAAAAAGAAAACGAATTATTGCTGAGAACCCTACTCGTTTTTTTTTTCTTCTTTTCTTTTCTGTTGCTAATGGTTCCATCACCGCACCCTTTTTACTTAATGGAACAAGGGCCAAATTAAATTAACTATAGTGGGGCCAATGATACATAATTAATCGGAGTAGATCATGAGGATGAAATGGGTTTTATTTGTGGTCTACCATATTTATTTTCTATCTTGGGCCGTGAATTGGTGAGGATGTTATAGATGATTTAGATGATGATTGTGAAGACGGTAATGAGGTACATGATGATGATGGATGTTTGATGATATTAGTTTGATATGATGCGAAATTCTTTTTATGTTTCCCTACATCTCTGACGACAGAACCCACCACCAAACGGGTGCTAATCGACTATGTGTTAAATCATTAAATGGATTTATAGTATTAGGCTTGATCAATTGATATTTGGGCCGTTATTTGTAACACTTTGTAAAATTGGGCTGCCATACATATTTGTCTTGGGCCTGTGTAAATCAATGAAGGAGAAATAAGAGAATAATTAATACGGGTTATAGAGATATGGAACGGGAATTATAACAGAAAAATGGAACAGATTATATGGTTAAGAAGTGTTATGGGTTAGCGGGAGGTTGCGGGTTCAAGCCCTGGCATGGGCATTATTTTTGTCAAAAAACCAATTCATTGAGGTAGTTATCATTATTATTATTATTATTATTATTATTATTATTATTATTATTATTATTATTATTATTATTATTATTATTATTATTATTATTATTATTATTATTATTATTATTATTATTATTAAGTATTATTAGTATCATCTTATAATTTTTAGTAATATTAGTATTATCATTATTGGTAATATTAGTATTATCATTATTGTTACTATTAGTAGTATTATCATTAAATATTAGTAGTAGTATTATTATTATTATCATTACTAAAAGTATCATTATTTCTAAATTTATCATTTTTATTAAAATTTGAATTGTTTTTATCATTATTATTATTAGTATTAATATATTAAATAAATATTTTCTATATAAAAATATATTTATGACATAAAACATAATTATATTAATATTTTTGTGATAAATATTAATTATCTATTTAAAGTATATAAAAAATACATTTATTACAAAGTAGCTATATAAAATATATAAATTAAGAATAAATTTGTTTGATTACATTATATGTTTTAATATATATAACTGATATAGGTTCATGAATTCGAGGCCAACCCTGCATTGTTCAGTTCAGTCGTATACATATTTTTACTACAAAATATCGTATAGTGAGTTCATTTGATTCCCTTTTACTCTTTATATTTTTGGGACTGAGAATATATGCGCTGTTTTTACAACTACTTTATTAAATTCTTTTGAAATATATTTTGAACTGAGAATACATTAAATGCTTTTATAAATGTTTGACTAGATAGACACAAGCAAAACATTCCTCGAATGAATTATTATGCAGACAGAAGTTCTGCGGATTATTATTAAATTATGTGGACATGATAATTGCCACCATTGAATTATGTGGACATGATAATTGCCACCATTGAATTATGTGGACATGATAATTGCCACCAGTTGATATGAATATTATGTATCGAGAGAATGATTTTTATACACAGGTTATGTGTATGTTATTTTTGTGCACAAGATATGTGTACGGTTACTAAGATTTATGAAAGATGATTTCGTACACAAGAAAGGTGTACTGTATTTAAAATATATAGCATGTACATTACAGGTGGGTATAGGATTCGGGCTCATTTGTACCATGCAGCATTTAAATCTTGTGGTCTATCAAAATGATGAATTTTATTGTTTTATGATAAACCTATGAACTCACCAACCCATTTTGGTTGACACTTGAAAGCATGTTTATTCTCAGGTATGAAAGAAATCTTCCGTTGTGCATTTGCTCATTTTAAAGATATTACATGGAGTCGTTCATGGCATATAGAGGTCCGTTCATCGCGATGGTACCATATGTTATTGTATTCGTTCGGAAGATTTTGGACGGGGTATGACATGTGGTATCAGAGCGATGGTCTTAGCGAACCAGGTCTGTATTAGTGTGTCTAACAGGTAGTTGTTAGGATGCATTAGTGAAGTCTGGACTTCGACCTAGTAGTTGTTAGGTTATATTAATGAGTCTGGACTTGAACCTGGTCTGCATGTTAAAAAGTTTTGCTTATCATTCGTTGTCGAAATTTACCTGCTTATCATTCTTAGTCTAGACATACCTTACTGCATCGACCGCATAGATGGTGTACAGACAAAATTCATATCTTAGCGTATCTGCTAATTCATATCTTAGCGTATCTGTTACCGTAGACTTAATCTGACACGTTTCCTTAATTCCCTTCGTAATCTACGGGATCTTCTGTACTATACATAGATATTCTATGTAATTAGAATATCATCCGATATCCGAAAATCATTTCATATCGAAAAATCCTTTATTCAATCGTACGCAATGGAACTCACCACTAGTTCAAGTCCCTCGGATTCCGATATGGATTCCCACTCCAGCTCCAAAAGCAGAGTCACCAGAATGAATCCATCAATCAGCCATCCCCAATTCATCTGATGGGTTCGTAGTCGACTTAATCAATGAAGACGAGAATAAGTCGATCCTTTCCACCAACCGAATTCACCTCTTGACGAAGAACCTGAAGCACTTACCGGTGAACCTATTCGTAATACCATTTTCTCTCTCATTTCCAGAATATCTCGTCACAATTATATACTATCTCGAATTGTAGATCTTATTCATCCGCTCGTTCCGACCGACAATCATCCCGGAGTAATAGCAGAAGCCAACGAGCTTCGCACTCGAGTTGTAGCTTTGGAAAATATGGTGCAAAACGTACCAGCTTCAGCAACATCACCGGCATCAACAGTACCATTACCACCAGCAACAACATCCGCATCACACGTCTCGACATCACAATCTATACCTCGAACATCAACATCATATGCACCATAGATACCAAGGAGTACCAACAACAATGAACGATGAAGTATTGATCCATAACTTCATTGAAGAAATATTCTGCGAAGAATATGTGGTTCCTAATAGTTTTAGAGATTACTTATTCTAACTCAAACCGAAAATCATATGAGTTTAATATCATATTAACTCATTAAATCCATGATTAAATCTGAAGAAAATATATATGTATATATATTTTCATAAAGATTGTATTTAAAAGTTCTTTTGTACAAACTGTTAATGGTGAAAATATTTTAACGGGTAAGTAATACCCGAGGAATATTTAAATTTCACATTAATAAGTCACACCGTACATTCTTCAAATCTGATTCAACGGTCATTTACTATCCTACTTACAACCACAGATATACGTATCCGTTCACCAAAGAATAACCAATTTCATTCAAATTTAATTTCATATTTGGATTTTGACCGATCAAAATCCAAGTCAAGATTTAACAGAACACATCACTTTTAGATTCCTACATCTTTCAAAGCCATACTTTGAATTCAAAACTGTGCCAGATCCAGTGGCGTGTTATTACCGAAAATAACTATACAATACCTTTCCAAAATTAGCCAATTTTGTCACAGCTCCAGCAAATCAACTTCGACTTTCACTCAGATTAGCCTTATTATAAGTTTGATATATAGGTTTATCACTTAATTTCATCTTAAACAATCTTTTGTATCTTGACGATTACAATCTTCATTCAAATCCTTCGAAACTCTTGAAAACACCTCAGATTGATAACCAATGATTCAGATATGGTAGCATTAAATACAGAGGAAACAACAAAATTGTAGATGGTCTAAATGGCTAAAAGTTTGATAATAAAGAATAGAATGTTGGGAACGCTCGATAGAAAGTTTGGTACTGAAAAACTAATTGAACTAACCATGAAGGAGACCAAGTACAAATACAAGGACCAAACCATATATTCAAAGAATCCAGGTAATTCTAGATCCGATGAAATCTTTAGAGAATATCTTGCTCCGTAGTCATGTTAAAATCTTGCGGAAAATTTTCCTTCATCAATTTTCGAACTTAGAAATTCCAAAATATCATCATAAATATCTTTGATATTTCTGAGGATATTTTCATAATTATTCTCGTATGAAATTATATACCTCTTCGCACTATCTGTATTACATCATATTGAAAACTGTTTTAGTTTTCAATATTCTGTAAAATCTAAGTATAAATTATGAATGGATTCTGGAGAAATGTTAAGAAGTTGAGCATGAGTTAGTATAATATAATGACACTTGGCCAACGTGATTATATTACAGTAAGTCATGCTGGAAGTTCTAATGAAACATGATGATTCACAGATCATAACGTCATCATGTGCCATGTTACACGACTCGTTCAATCTGTTCAATCTCCGAACATATCAAGAAAATATATTCTTGATAGTTCTATCCTCAGCGAATCTGGTAATTTGACAAATAAAATCGTGAGAATACGTTCCTTCGTGCTTAGAACGTTATAATCATTCGAAACTCTATATCTACGAATTCTGGACCATTATTCGCTTTACTTGAAGTCGGGAAGAGAAAACAAGAGCATGGAGCTCCGAAACATAACAAGAAATATAAGGCCGATCAAAAACACATATGTTACAAACTGTGTATATCAATGCGTATAGCAATATAAAGACTCGGGAGAACTAAAGACACTATAAACCCAAGAGTATAGTAGAAGTAAACAGATTCCTCCAGTGGTAGATGAAAAAGGAGAATGATCGATATGAAAGTCAGGAATATATCCAAAATTAAAACTGGATGAAGCATATTAACTGATGAATTGGAAGTATGAATTAAAGTATAGAAAATGGGAGTGATGGGAAATAGTGGAACGGAAGAGGTAAATTTATAGCAAAATATCAGACAGAGTAATCGAGGCAGATCATCGCATTTAATTAAAGAGATCTTAATTTCTTTATTCATCAAAGAATCAAATCTTATAAATTTCGAAGATTTTCTTTAAATTCTTTGAATTCCGAAATTCAACCATGACTAATCAAAAGTTATGATGAAACTTGTCTTTCTCATTTCACTATTTAGTGATAGCTTCATTCGTACTCTTAGAGTAATCGAATTGTCTTATTCATATTACTCGATGATGACAAAACTCTATTTATCAACTCATAATCGTCATGAAAACATTTTTATTGTTAACCATGACGACCTCGATCAAATTTCGGGACGAAATTTCTTTAACGGGTAGGTACTGTGACGACCCGGAAAATTTCGACTAATTTTAAACCAAACTCTCGATACGATTTAATATTGTTGACACGATAAGCAAAGTCCGATAGGTTGAGTCTCAAAATTGTTGAACTATTTTCATACAAGCATTTAACCCTGACTATTCCCGACGATTCACGAACAATTATTTGTAAATAGATATGTATATATATTTATATAAATGTAAGTACATATAATAATTGGAGCTAATGAAATATAAATAATTAAATTGTTATATTAATATTATTACTTTCATTATTAGTAAAATAAATATCTGTATTAATAATATTATGTTATAAATATAAAATTTGATATTAATATTATTATTATCATTAATGATATTAATGTTGTTATAATTAGTAGTATTATTAGTATTATGAATTATGAATGATATTATTATGACTATTTTTATTATTAATATCATTATTATTTATTATTAATATAATTATTAATATTAATAATACATTTACTAGTTTTTAGAATTTGTTTTATAAACTATAAATCAAAGCATAATCGTACGAATCTGTTTCTTGTTGCTATCATACAATATCCAAATTGATTCCCTATCTCTTAATTGATTAACAAAATGAATTCAAATCCAAGAACCCAACAAAATCAGTTGAGGGTTGTTATCAGCTTTTTATTTTTTTTTATTTTCTTTATCTTCTTCTTTTCTTCTGATTGAACAATTTATGTACTTCTTGTCTGACCAAGTTGAGCAGAGGCCAACTTCACAAATCAACTAGAATCAATTTAACTGTTAAATCACGTACTCAGTCTCGATTACAAACAAAATTGTTAACTACATAAATCAGATATAATCAAATTCGAACAAATCACAATTCAATCAAAGGAACAATCCAAGAATCTGTTAGCTATCTAAATCACCTTCACTTCAACTTGATAAATCTGATAGATATTAAATTCAGATAAATACAAACTTTAAAGAATGAATTATTCCATTCTGTTAGCTATCACCATCGGCTTTTAAAATTATGCTCTGTATTTTGTTTCCTTTCTGACTCCTGTCTGCATTCTGTTAAACGTCGAATTCAATCATAGATACAAAACAAAATTTTTATGAAATAAATATCGAATAAATGTACGAATTTGTTACCTGTCATAATCTGAATTATTCTTCTTGTTTTCTTTTTCTTGTTTGAAGAACCCTGTATGCGTTCTATTACCAGTCGACATCAATAAGCATTACACATCAACTCGATCGATTATAAGTATTAACATTAATCCCATCTATTTCTCCTGCAAAAAATGACACCAACACCTGTAACATTACCTATGGAAACCTCACTTTGAACTATCTCTTTCTCTTTATTTTTTTAGACACATATAAGATTACCACCATTAAACCATTTAACCTTCATCTTATCAATCACCATATCTGCCACCACTACACCTACTCGGATTGCAGTTTCAGTTGAGAATCACCAACACCACAACCGAGCACCTTCGAAAATAACCATCACCTTATCAATTTTTTTTATCACCACCTTTATACAATAACCTCAATCTCTCGATACCTCCCTCCATTATTTCCTTTCGTTGAAAAACCCAAAACAAATCCCCCATGATGCTCGTGTACTTCTGTTTTTCTCTTGTGATCAACTAACAATAAAACAACATAGATAAATCATGGCCAAATCGGAGACACCCTAACCATTTTTTCTTCTTTTTATTCACTGCCTTTTTATATTTTTTTTTCTCTCGTGTTCAACTTAAACTGTCGCAGCTATAATTTTTTTTCCTTCTCCTATTGCTGCTCGATCCAAACAAGAACCAAACACCGTGTTTTCTTTCTTAGGTGGAGCAAGTTATTGAATTTAAAAGAAAGTTGATATGCCGTAGTTTAAATTACAAATGGGATATCATTGATAACATTATATAATGCTTTATCAAAATGGTGGGACAGTTTGTACCAACAAATTGGGAACAAATGGGATTTTGATTGCTTGATGTTTTTGGACATAAATTAGAATTTGAGTGGGAAGTGGGGTTCAAGATGGGGATGTATTGGATTCTCAATCCAACGATTTATTGAAACAACTTCCTTACTTCTTTGCTTCGGACTAATTGTGGTGATTAACATCTATTTGGGTTTGTGAAACAACATAGGCCTTTACAGCTCCTCATCACCTTTCATTATACTTTGTCTTCATCACATATCCTTACATCATCGAGTCCCTACCACTTCTCAACTTGGTTATTAAAAAAAAAAAACGAATTATTGCTGAGAACCCTACTCGTTTTTTTTTCTTCTTTTCTTTTCTGTTGCTAATGGTTCCATCACCGTACCCTTTTTACTTAATGGAACAAGGGCCAAATTAAATTAACTATAGTGGGGCCAATGATACATAATTAATCGGAGTAGATCATGAGGATGAAATGGGTTTTATTTGTGGTCTACCATATTTATTTTCTATCTTGGGCCGTGAATTGGTGAGGATGTTATAGATGATTTAGATGATGATTGTGAAGACGGTAATGAGGTACATGATGATGATGGATGTTTGATGATATTAGTTTGATATGATGCGAAATTCTTTTTATGTTTCCCTACATCTCTGACGACAGAACCCACCACCAAAGGGGTGCTAATCGACTATGTGTTAAATCATTAAATGGATTTATAGTATTAGCCTTGATCAATTGATATTTGGGCTGTTATTTGTAATACTTTGTAAAATTGGGCTGCCATACATATTTGTCTTGGGCCTGTGTAAATCAATGAAGGAGAAATAAGAGAATAATTAATACGGGTTATAGAGATATGGAACGGGAATTATAACAGAAAAATGGAACAGATTAGATGGTTAAGAAGTGTTATGGGTTAGCGGGAGGTTGCGGGTTCAAGCCCTGGCATGGGCATTATTTTTGTCAAAAAGCCAATTCATTGAGGTAGTTATCATTATTATTATTATTATTATTATTATTATTATTATTATTATTATTATTATTATTATTATTATTATTATTATTATTATTATTATTATTATTATTATTATTATTATTATTATTATGTATTATTAGTATCATCTTATAATTTTTAGTAATATTAGTATTATCATTATTGGTAATATTAGTATTATCATTATTGTTACTATCAGTAGTATTATCATTAAATATTAGTAGTAGTATTATTATTATTATCATTACTAAAAGTATCATTATTTCTAAATTTATCATTTTTATTAAAATTTGTATTATTTTTATCATTATTATTATTAGTATTAATATATTAAAAAAAGATTTTCTATATAAAAATATATTTATGACATAAAACATAATTATATTAATATTTTTGTGATAAATATTAATTATCTATTTAAAGTATATAAAAAATACATTTATTGCAAAGTAGCTATATAAGATATATAAATTAAGAATAAATTTATTTGATTACATTATATCTTTTAATATATATAACTGATATAGGTTCATGAATCTGAGGCCAACCCTGCATTGTTCAGTTCAGTCGTATGCATATTTTTAATGTAAAATATCGTATAGTGAGTTCATTTGATTCCCTTTTACTCTTTATATTTTTGGGACTGAGAATATATGCGCTGTTTTTACAACTGCTTTATTAAATTCTTTTGAAATATATTTTGAACTGAGAATACATGAAATGCTTTTATAAATCTTTGACGAGATAGACACAAGCAAAACATTCCTCGAATGAATTATTATGCAGACAGAAGTTCTGCGGATTATTATTGAATTATGTGGACATGATAATTGCCACCATTGAATTATGTGGATATGATAATTGCCACCATTGAATTATGTGGACATGATAATTGCCACCAGTTGATATGAATATTATGTATCGAGAGAATGATTTTTATACACAGGTTATGTGTATGTTATTTTTGTGCACAAGATATGTGTACGGTTACTAAGATTTATGAAAGATGATTTTGTACACGAGAAAGGTGTACTGTATTTAAAATATATAGCATGTACATTACATGTGGGTATAGGATTCGGGCCCATTTGTACCATGCAGCATTTAAATCTTGTGGTCTATCAAAATGATGAATTTTATTATTTTATGATAAACCTATGAACTCACCAACCCTTTTTGGTTGACACTTGAAAGCATGTTTATTCTCAGGTATGAAAGAAATCTTCCGCTGTGCATTTGCTCATTTTAAAGATATTACATGGAGTCGTTCATGGCATATAGAGGTCCGTTCATCGCGTTGGTACCATATGTTATTGTATTCGTTCGAAAGATTTTGGACGGGGTATGACAGGTTAACAGAACGAAAGGAACAAATGGTGTCGGAACGAGTAATGGTAGAGCAAGTAGTGTCGGAGCAAGTTATGTCAATGTAGTTTGTTATAAATGTGGAAAACCGGGCCACATTATTAGAAATTGCCCGAACCAGGAGAACATGAATGGACAAGGCCGCGGAAGAGTTTTTAATATTAATGCGGCAGAGGCACAGGAAGACCCGGAGCTTGTTACAGGTACGTTTCTTATTGACAATAAATCTGCTTACGTTTTATTTGATTCGGGTGCGGATAGAAGCTATATGAGTAGAGATTTTTGTGCTAAATTAAGTTTTCCATTGACGCCTTTGGATAGTAAATTTTTACTCGAATTAGCAAATGGTAAATTAATTTCAGCAGATAATATATGTCGAAATCGAGAAATTAAATTGGTTAGCGAAATATTTAAGATTGACTTGATACCAGTAGAGTTAGGGAGTTTTGATGTGATAATCGGTATGGACTGGTTGAAAGAAGTGAAAGCAGAGATCGTTTGTTACAAAAATGCAATTCGCATTATACGAGAAAAAGGAAAACCCTTAATGGTGTACGGAGAAAAGGGCAACACGAAGCTACATCTTATTAGTAATTTGAAGGCACAAAAACTAATAAGAAAAGGTTGCTATGCTGTTCTAGCACACGTCGAGAAAGTACAAACTGAAGAAAAGAGCATCAATGATGTTCCCGTCGCAAAAGAATTTCCCGATGTATTTCTGAAAGAATTACCGGGATTACCCCCATATCGATCCGTTGAATTTCAAATAGATCTTGTACCAGGAGCTGCACCAATAGCTCGTGCTCCTTACAGACTCGCACCCAGCGAGATGAAAGAACTGCAAAGCCAATTACAAGAACTTTTAGAGTGTGGTTTCATTCGACCAAGCACATCACCGTGGGGAGCTCTTGTTTTGTTTGTCAAGAAGAAAGATGGTACATTCAGGTTGTGTATCGACTACCGAGAGTTGAACAAACTTACCATCAAGAACCGCTACCCACTACCGAGAATTGACGACTTCTTTGATCAACTACAAGGCTCGTCTGTTTATTCAAAGATTGACTTACGTTCCGGGTATCATCAAATGCGGGTGAAAGAAGATGATATTCCAAATACTGCTTTCAGAACACGTTACGGTCATTATGAGTTTATGGTCATGCCGTTTGGTTTAAATAATGCACCAGCTATGTTCATGGACCTTATAAACCGAGTGTGTGGACCATACCTTGACAAGTTTGTCATTGTTTTCATTGATGACATACTTATTTACTCAAAGAATGACCAAGAACACGGTGAACATTTGAGAAAGGTGTTAGAAGTATTGAGGAAGGAAGAATTGTACGCTAAGTTTTCAAAGTGTACATTTTGGTTGGAAGAAGTTCAATTCCTCGGTCACATAGTGAACAAAGAAGGTATTAAGGTGGATCCGGCAAAGATAGAAACTGTTGAAAAGTGAGAAACCCCGAAAACTCCGAAACACATATGCCAGTTTTTAGGACTAGCTGGTTACTACAGAAGGTTCATCCAAGACTTTTCCAGAATAGCAAAACCCTTGACTGCATTAACGCATAAAGGGAAGAAATTTGAATGGAAAGATGAACAAGAGAAAGCGTTTCAGTTATTGAAGAAAAAGCTAACTACGGCACCTATATTGTCATTGCCTGAAGGGAATGATGATTTTGTGATTTATTGTGACGCATCAAAGCAAGGTATCGTTTGTGTATTAATGCAACGAATGAAGGTGATTGATTATGAGTCTAGACAATTGAAGATTCACGAACAAAATTATACGACGCATGATTTGGAATTAGGCGCGGTTGTTTTTGCATTAAAGACTTGGAGGCACTACTTATATGGGGTCAAAAGTATTATATATACCGACCACAAAAGTCTTCAACACATATTTAATCAGAAACAACTGAATATGAGGCAGCGTAGGTGGATTGAATTGTTGAATGATTACGACTTTGAGATTCGTTACCACCCGGGAAAGGCAAATGTGGTAGCTGACGCCTTGAGAAGGAAGGACAAAGAACCCATTCGAGTAAAATCTATGAATATAATGATTCACAATAACCTTACTACTCAAATAAAGGAGGCGCAACAAGGAGTTTTAAAAGAGGGAAATTTAAAGGATGAAATACCCAAAGGATCGGAGAAGCATCTTAATATTCGGGAAGACGGAACCTGGAATAGGGCTGAAAGGATTTGGGTACCAAAATTTGGAAATATGAGAGAAATGGTACTTAGAGAAGCTCATAAAACCATATACTCAATACATCCTGGAACGGGGAAGATGTACAAGGATCTCAAGAAACATTTTTGGTGGCCGGGTATGAAAGCCGATGTTGCTAAATACGTAGGAGAATGTTTGACGTGTTCTAAGGTCAAAGCTGAGCATCAGAAACCATCAGGTCTACTTCAACAACCCGAAATCCCAGAATGGAAATGGGAAAACATTACCATGGATTTCATCACTAAATTGCCAAGGACTGCAAGTGGTTTTGATACTATTTGGGTAATAGTTGATCGCCTCACCAAATCAGCACACTTCCTGCCAATAAGAGAAGATGACAAGATGGAGAAGTTAGCACGACTGTATTTGAAGGAAGTCGTCTCCAGACATGGAATACCAATCTCTATTATCTCTGATAGGGATGGCAGATTTATTTCAAGATTCTGGCAGACATTACAGCAAGCATTAGGAACTCGTCTAGACATGAGTACTGCCTATCATCCACAAACTGATGGGCAGAGCGAAAGGACGATATAAATACTTGAAGACATGCTACGAGCATGTGTTATTGATTTCGGAAACAGTTGGGATCGACATCTACTGTTAGTAGAATCTTCCTACAACAACAGCTACCATTCAAGCATTGAGATGGCGCTGTTTGAAGCACTTTATGGTAGAAAGTGCAGGTCTCCGATTTGTTGAAGTGAAGTGGGGGATAGACAGATTACGGGTCTGTAGATAATACAAGAAACTACCGAGAAGATCATCCAAATTCAACAACGGTTGAAAACCGCCCAAAGTCGACAAAAGAGCTACGCTGACATTAAAAGAAAAGATATAGAATTTGAAATTGGAGAGATGGTCATGCTTAAAGTTGCACCTTGGAAAGGCGTTGTTCGATTTGGTAAACGAGGGAAATTAAATCCAAGGTATATCGGACCATTCAAGATTATTGATTGTGTCGGACCAGTAGCTTACCGACTTGAGTTACCTCAACAACTCGCAGCTGTACATAACACTTTCCACGTCTCGAATTTGAAGAAATGTTTTGCTAAAGAAGATCTCACTATTCCATTAGATGAAATCCAAATCAACGAAAAACTTTAATTCATCGAAGAACCCGTCGAAATAATGGATAGTGAGGTTAAAAGACTTAAGCAAAACAAGATACCAATTATTAAGGTTTGATGGAATGCTCGTAGAGGACCCGAGTTCACCTGGGAACGAGAAGATCAGATGAAGAAGAAATACCCGCATTTATTTCCAGAAGATACGTCAACACCTCCAACTGCTTAAAATTTCGGGACGAAATTTATTTAACGGGTAGGTACTGTAGTGACCCGAACTTTTCCATGTTTATATATATTTTAAATGAAATTGTTATTTACATGATTAAGTGTTTCCAACATGTTAAGCAATCAAACTTGCTAAGACCTGATTAATTGAAATAGGTTTCATATAGACAATTGACCACCCAAGTTGACCTGTGATTCACGAACGTTAAAACTTGTAAAAACTATATGATGACATATATATGGTTATATATAGTTAACATGATATTATTATAAGTAAACATATCATTAAGTATATTAACAATGAACTAGATATGTAAAAACAAGACTACTAACTTAATGATTTTGAAACTAGACATATATGTAACGATTATCGTTGTAACGACATTTAATGTATATATATATCATATTAAGAGATATTCGTACATCATAATATCATGATAATATAATAATTTAAAATCTCATTTGATATTATAAACATTGGGTTAACAACATTTAACAAGATCGTTAACCTAAAGGTTTCAAAACAACACTTACATGTAACGACTAACGATGACTTAACGACTCAGTTAAAATGTATATACATGTAGTGTTTTAATATGTATTCATACACTTTTGAAAGACTTCAAGACACTTATCAAAATACTTCTACTTAACAAAAATACTTACAATTACATCCTCGTTCAGTTTCATCAACAATTCTACTCATATGCACCCGTATTCGTACTCGTACAATACACAGCTTTTAGATGTATGTAATATTGGTATATACACTCCAATGATCAGATCTTAGCAGCCCATGTGAGTCACCTAACACATGTGGGAACCATCATTTGGCAACTAGCATGAAATATCTCATAAAATTACAAAAATATGAGTAATCATTCATGACTTATTTACATGAAAACAAAATTACATATCCTTTATATCTAATCCATACACCAATGACCAAAAACACCTACAAACACTTTCATTCTTCAATTTTCTTCATCTAATTGATCTCTCTCAAGTTCTATCTTCAAGTTCTAAGTGTTCTTCATAAATTCTACAAGTTCTAGTTTCATAAAATCAAGAATACTTCCAAGTTTGCTAGCTTACTTCCAATCTTGTAGAGTGATCATCCAACCTCAAGAAATCTTTTTTATTTATAGTAAGATATCTTTCTAATATAAGGTAATACTCATATTCAAACTTTGATTCAATTTCTATAACTATAACAATCTTATTTCGAGTGGAAATCTTACTTGAACTTGTTTTCGTGTCATGATTCTACTTCAAGAACTTTCAAGCCATCCAAGATCCTTTGAAGCTAGATCCATTTGTCTCTTTTCCAGTAGGTTTATCTACAAAACTTGAGGTAGTAATGATGTTCATAACATCATTCCATTCATACATATAAAGCTATCATATTCGAAGGTTTAAACTTGAAATCACTAGAACATAGTTTAGTTAATTCTAAACTTGTTCGCAAACAAAAGTTAATCCTTCTAACTTGACTTTTAAAATCAACTAAACACGTGTTCTATATCTATATGATATGCTAACTTAATGATTTAAAACCTGGAAACAAGAAAAACACCGTAAAACTGAACATACGCCGTCGTAGTAACACCGCGGGCTGTTTTGGGTTTGATAATTAAAAACTATGATAAACTTTGATTTAAAAGTTGTTCTTCTGGGAAAATGATTTTTCTTATGAACATGATACTATATCCAAAAATTATGGTTAAACTCAAAGTGGAAGTATGTTTTTCAAAATAGTCATCAAGACGTCGTTCTTTCGACTGAAATGACTACCTCTTACAAAAATGACTTGTAACTTATATTTCCGACTATAAACCTATACTTTTTCTGTTTAGATTCATAAAATAGAGTTCAATATGAAACCATAGCAATTTGATTCACTCAAAACGGATTTAAAATGAAGAAGTTATGGGTAAAACAAGATTGGATATTTTTTTATTTTTGTAGCTACGGGAAATATTAACAATTCTATACAAATCATATCCAAGCTAACTTATATTGTATTATATATGTATTCTAATATATTATGTAATCTTGGGATACCATAGACACGTATGCAAATGTTTTGACATATCATATCGACTCATGTATATATATTATTTGGAACAACCATAGACACTCTATATGCAGTAATGTTGGAGTTAGCTATACAGGGTTGAGGTTGATTCCAAAAATATAAATACTTTGAGTTATGATATGTCAATATAATGTTGGAGTTAGCTACACTGGGTCGTGGATTGATTCAAGATAATGTATATCGATTTATTTATGTACATCTAACTGTGGACAACTAGTTGTAGGTTACTAATGAGGACAGCTGACTTAATAAACTTAAAACATCAAAATGTATTAAAAGTGTTGTAAATATATTTTGAACATACTTTGATATATATGTACATATTTGTTATAGGTTCGTGAATCGACCAGTGGCCAAGTCTTACTTCTCGACGAAGTAAAAATCTGTGAAAGTGAGTTATAGTCCCACTTTTAAAATCTAATATTTTTGGGATGAGAATACATGCAGGTTTTATAAATGATTTACAAAATAGACACAAGTACGTGAAACTACATTCTATGGTTGAATTATCGAAATCGAATATGCCCCTTTTTATTAAGTCTGGTAATCTAAGAATTAGGGAACAGACACCCTAATTGACGCGAATCCTAAAGATAGATCTATTGGGCCTAACAAACCCCATCCAAAGTACCGGATGCTTTAGTACTTCGAAATTTATATCATATCCGAAGGGTGTCCTGGAATGATGGGGATATTCTTATATATGCATCTTGTTAATGTCGATTACCAGGTGTTCACCATATGAATGATTTTTATCTCTATGTATGGGATGTATATTGAAATATGAAATCTTGTGGTCTATTGTTACGATTTGATATATATAAGTTAAACCTATAACTCACCAACATTTTTGTTGACGTTTTAAGCATGTTTATTCTCAGGTGATTATTAAGTGCTTCCGCTGTCGCATACTTAAATAAGGACAAGATTTGGAGTCCATGCTTGTATGATATTGTGTAAAAACTGCATTCAAGAAACTTATTTCGTTGTAATATATTTGTATTGTAAACCATTATGTAATAGTCGTGTGTAAACAGGATATTTTAGATTATCATTATTTGATAATCTACGTAAAGCTTTTTAAACCTTTATTGATGAAATAAAGGTTATGGTTTGTTTTAAAATGAATGCAGTCTTTGAAAAACGTCTCATATAGAGGTCAAAACCTCGCAACGAAATCAATTAATATGGAACGTTTTTAATCAATAAGAACGGGACATTTCACCAAAAACACTATTTGCTACAGTAAATATTATGTCGACAAAATTAGCAAACAAAAGCAGATCAGGCGGCCATGCGATCGCATGGCAAAAGCACTGAAAACCCATGCGATCGCATGAGGACCAAATTCAGGAAATGTGCCTATAAAAGCCAGCCTTGTTCTGCCGAATTAGGTACACCATATTGAACCAGAATTCAATATCACTCTTTCTTTCTTTCTATATTTATTTTATAATTATAAATTTAAATTAAGTTTAATAATAATAAGGTATATAGGAGGGTGTTTTTAATTCGGGTTTCAAACCGTTTTAAAATAAGGAAATATTGGGTATTGTTCGGGGTATTGTTCTTGAATCCAAGGCCAACCATACAGTCGTCTACTATCATTACGTCTACACAATTTGCCTACAATATTGAATCTCAATATTGAACCATGAGTTTATAGATCCCTTTTTAAATACTTTAAATATTTTTGGGCTGAGAATACATGCAATTTATTTTAAACGCAATAAGACACAAGTACATACTAAATTTTACACTGAGTTAAACCGAAAATTCCTTAGCTTTGGTAACTAGTAGCTACCAGTACATAGGATATGGACTGGTGGGCCCGAATAATTGTATATGGATCCATAGGGATTGACATCCCCGTCCGAGCTAAAGCGCTAGCCTTTTAACGGACGTATGTTATTTGAGTTTATGACATGTTGGTTTGCGTGTATTAAAACGAATGGGGTAATTATCATTATAACGTTAAAGTTTAGTTACCAGGGTGCTCTGTTACGTAGAATCTATTGATAAACTTTTGATGAAATCTTGTGGTCTATCTTTATATATATTTATGACTCGAGCAATTAAACCTATAACTCACCAACATTCGTGTTGACTTTTTAGCATGTTTTATTCTCAGGTCCTTAGACTGCTTCCGCTGTGATGTGCTTGTTGCCTGCATGGAGTCTCTCATGCTTTGTATAAAGTTTATTGCATTCGAAATAAAACTGCGTTGTGTAATAAATAATTTGACTGTGATGTCAAACTGTATGATAAAAACTTATGTATTTTGGGGATTTGCTTATACCTAAGCACTCACCCACATTTTTATAACTTTCTATGTTTAGAAAGTCACTTATTTTAATGAATGCAATATTTTATCAAAACGTATCATATAGAGGTCAAAACCTCACCGTGGAATCAATGATTAACGTGCCGTGTCAATAGCGATTTTTACGGGTCGTTACAATAAGGATACGACAAATGCAGAAGCGGGGAAGTCATAAGTGGCTAAAGAAGTCAGAGGTCTTCTAATGGCAATAACCGCGTTTTCCATATTAAAAGTTAACGGGTGTTCTCCCTACGCGGGTAACACCCTACTTGTATTACCATAGTCTTCCACTCTTTCGAGTAGGATATGTAATTGGCCTAACTCATGATTCTCATATGACATCATACCCATTGCGAAATAGAAAGCAATTATGATATGATGCCTAGACCAACATCAACCCTATAATTGACATTATTATTTATAACATTGCTACTGTTAAATTTAATTTTGGAGCTATGTATAACTTTATCATATTTAAATTTATAGGTTTAGTTAAATTGATTATAAAGTATAAATCTATTTTTATTATTGATTTTTATATATAAATTTTATATCAGTATTTATTTTGGTAACTATGAGTTATAAATAAGAAATGTTTACCTTTCTCTTGATACATTGACTCTAGTTTAATTTTTGTCACTAAGACCACCATTAACCCTGACTGTGACGTCAGAGGCAAATGGTGTACTTTTTAGAGATGTGACAAGGTTAGTATTTGACATTCGTTAACCCTAAGGTCAAGTTTTTGTGTCAAATATTGGTGAGGTGATGTGGTAAAATCTAATTGAAAATGGAGTGAGAAAAGTAAATTAATTAAATAAATATATTTAATACTAATTTCTGATTGGCTAATGAAAATGTTAAGCACCCGTCAAGTATTCGACTAACGCCCCTTTGTGTAACACCGTACTTTTCACGTACACATTTTTTTAAAGACACTCACAGCGGAAGACTTATTAATTAGTATTACACATCATATATTAATTACCGAAATATATGATTACACAAATCACAGGTGTTACGTTATTACTACGAAACATTTAAACATATTGTTTATTATAAAACATCAGAGTTATGCACTGTGTCAAACATCTTCAGTTGTCCCGCAAAATCCATCAAAACCTGCTAATACACCTGCAGGGCAAAACACTGTTGGGGAATTAGTATAACGCTAAGTGAATGACAATATCTAGGTGGACATCACTACAAGTATTAAGCACAGCTTAAAGGCACTGGTCACTAAGTCACTTAAAGCCATAAACAAGAGGACCGGCAACCCGTAGCTGATCAAGCTAGAATCCACCTATAGCCCCCATTACTGAATCACTGGTATAGTATTTCAGACGTGACGCACTCGTCATTCACACTATACCACCAATCAGTAACGCTTTGACCCAATACTATTACCCCAAACATAAGGTAAATAGCATTGACCTCTTACGTCGGGAACATCATCGACGTTACGTCGGAATTCACCCTTGACGTTAGCACTGGGTACGCACATAATCACATATAGTCACTGCACTGGTCACAGACTCCTAAACAGTCTAGTCATAAGAATGGCACAGATCACTATACTTGTCACTGTATAATCATATCCATAAAGATAATCCCACTCACCTGGAAGCACAAGTACTCAGTTGTCTTATATCACTGAGCCTTCACCTTTCCGTTTATCACCTGAGAATATCATTTCTCTAGTTAGTACACTTTTCAATCAAGTCAAATATTAGAATAAATAAACTTAGCAATACAATAATTGGGTCAGAATTGCACTTGACCCAAACATACAAACACTGTCACTCGCACGGATCACTCTCACTCGTGCAGCTGACTAGCTCACTCGTACGGGTGATTATCCTCACTCGCACGGCTCACTTATCACTTTTACGAGTGGTTTTCAAACTCATTCACACGGCTTAGTGTCTCACTCGCACGGATGGTGTGACGACCCGGAAATTTCCGATCAAATTTAAACTTGATTTTAATATGAACTCGACACGACAAACAAAGTCACTTTAGTTGAATCTCAAAATGTTTGGAACTGTTTACATAAATTCATTTACCCTTTGACTAATCCCGACGATTTACGAACAATTGTTAAAAATAAATATATATAAATATATATAAATATATATAAATATAAATATAAATATAAGTGTATATATATATATATATATATATATATATATATATATATATATATATTAACTTGGATTAACAAAATATAAATTAATCATTGGAAATCAATATGTAAAAATAAAATACAAGATAAGAAAGTTGTTATTAAAATAAATCTATGTATAGATATATATGAATTTTATACAAAATTATTAGATGTATATTGAGATATATAAAAGTTATAGATATTATGTAATTATTCAATATTATAAATAATATGAAATATTAATATATTAGATATAATCACAAATTAAGGATATAGTATCATAATATTTTTATTACCTTCATTATTATTAATAATACTAATATCAATACTAGTATTAATTATGTTATTATTATTGTTATAATTGTGATTAATAAATGTTAATAGTTTTAAGGTTATTATAATAAAGATTTTTAGTATAAATATTTTTTATGAGAAAGATTGAAATTACAAATTTGTTATGATCTAAATAAATTATTGATTATTATTATCTTTAAGATTATAATTCTTATTATTATGCTTATCATTATTATTAGTAAATATTATTAATATGATTATGTTAAAAATAAACATGAAATTGATATACATAAATATTATTATCAATATTAATAAAATTATTATTATTATTATTATTAATATTAGTATTCTTATCCTTATTAAAAATAAATGATATACTTAAAATTTATAATAGATTTATGTTGTTAAATAATATTACAAAAGTTAATATGTTATATATTCTGATGTATATCTGTATATATATATATATATATATATATATATATATATATATATATATATATATATATATATATATATATATATATATATATATATATATATATATATATATACAGATATACATCAGATCCATTATATAATAATATACAAATACGTACAGAATACTTATACATATACAGGTATATAAATATATATACACCATATACGTACCTAAACACAGATTAGAAAAAGGATTCAGTTTGCAGTCGTTGTCATGCTATAATAAATTTTGTTGCTGTCAAAACCCAGTACAAATTGATTCCAAACAAGCACTAGATAACAATATCAGTTAGTAAATTCGTACGCTCTTTTTATTTCTTTAATTCATTCTTCTGTTTCTGATTGCAAGCGAATCGAACCAATTAAGCTACCAAACAAACATAAATTTAGGTACATTAGCTGTAAATAAATCTGTTAATATGTAGATATTATCTTACATGTACAATTCTAATCAAAACAGCAAAATTAAAGTTCAATTTTTAACAACCCAGTACGTAACTCTGTTCTTGATCAATTTTTCAAATACTTCAAATTGAATGCCGTTTTAAAATCTATAAATGTGATTTTATTAGGAATTGGATACGTAATCTTTCTGCAAACTTTCAATTTGCAAATCTTAGTATCGTGTCTGAATTTTTGGAGTCAAAGTTCAATCCTAAAAGTCAAAACTGTGTTCATCACAAAATTGGAAATCGTTTTTATGTTTTAAGTCTAATTAAGAGTTTAGAAAGTTTCCAGAAGTGATTTGCAACTTATTTCATGTACAAAACTTTGTCTAAAACCTTTTAGAAATCAAAATCGATGTTGGATTTTATCTTGTTCTTCGTGAACTGCACAGAGGTTGTATAAATATTTTCTTTTTATCCTGTTGGTTCCAATTCACTTTAATCAGGTTGTTTTTGTTTCATTGCTTATATTAAATCAATGAATTAGTTGTTGTGGTGGTGATTGAATGTTTGTTCGATTGAATTTATATGAAGAAGATGAAGAAGCTGTTAAACAGGTTATATAAAATCAAGGGGTTTCTAAAACAGAAAAACGGGTTCGTTCTGATGGTTAAGGAGGTGTAGTATGAATGGGGTGGTCGTAGGATCGAGTCTGATTTGGGATTCTTTTTAGAAAGCTGAATTTTACTCAAAGTAGCTTAATTGCTTTATTATTTATTTGTTATTATTATTATTATTATTATTATTATTATTATTATTATTATTATTATTATTATTATTATTATTATTATTAATTATGTTATTAATATGTTAAAGATTGTTATCACTAGAATTAATAATATGAATATTGTTAGCATTATAGGTAATATCAATT
Source organism: Rutidosis leptorrhynchoides (assembly GCF_046630445.1). NCBI lineage: Eukaryota > Viridiplantae > Streptophyta > Magnoliopsida > Asterales > Asteraceae > Rutidosis > Rutidosis leptorrhynchoides. The sequence goes on along the minus strand of NC_092337.1, from coordinate 447,197,321 downwards.
AAAACTTATTAGTATTATCATTACTAAAATTATTATTATCAGTGTTATTATTATTGTTATTATTACTAGTATTATAATTGTTATCATTGTTATTATTAATATATGTATTGTTATTATTATCATTATCATTATTGCTATATTATTATTATTACTTACTAGTATTAGTATGTTACAAATTATTATCATTTATTAATATTATTAGTATTAACACTATTATTATTATTATTATCGATATTATTATTATTGTATCATTATTGTTATTATTAATTATTATGATTAAGATGATGGATATATTAATTATTGTTATTACTAACTAGTTATTGAACTCTCGCTTCGCGCCAGGGGTTCGATTTTTAATTTATTTTATTACGTTTAGTAAAAATTTTTTGTGGCTAACGATGATGTCGTTGAAGCGCAACTCGAGTCGAACTAAAAGGTATAACCCGTGAGAGATTTAAATATTATTTTAAATTAACAATATATGTGCATCTCCGCGTTTTGCTATGGAATTGTCGACTTTTAACAATTTAACGCAAAATCAACGTGTATGAAAAGTACCCCAAATATTTAGCGTTTTTTAAAAAGTGTCCGTTTTGCATATAGCTAGTGACACTGTGTTCCTAAAATTATTTTGAGTTTAACGATGGTGTTGGAAAAATTTAACTCGTTGCGAGCGAGAAGATATGGCCCGTTAAATACTTGGGTGGAGTTTAATTAAGATTTTTTATTAAATGGTTATTTGACACTTTACCCCCCTGTTTGGGGGGTCAATTTGAATTTTTCAAACAAATGTGGGGGCCTTTGTTGGTAAAACGAAATTTAGTTAAAATTACAAAACAAAAAAAGGTGAAAAGTCGAAAATGCCCCTAGCACTATTCATAAATTTTGTCTATTAGTTAATATGTAAATTTAGTATTATGAATATTATTATCACTAAAATAAGTAAAATTATTATTATCATTATTATTAAGACTAGTATTAATATTATCATTAGTATTAAAATGATCGATAAAAGTATTGTTATTATTATTACTAACAATAGTATTGTAATTAACATTATTATTTTCATTAATACAAGTATTAATATCATTATTATAGTTATTAAGATTATTATGATTATTATTAAGATAAGTATCATTATTAACAATATCACTATAATTTTTATTAACAAGATAGTAACTAAGCTATATATATAAAAAATATATCAATTAATATATACGTATATATATTTTATCATATATAAATCCTAAATAAATTATTATTATTAATATGTTATGGTGAAAGATAAACACTAGTTAAATAAAATATAACTATATCTATATAACCAATAATTTAACAAATATATTATTGGAACTAATATATATATTTATTCGATTACAATTATGTATATTAATAAATATACAAATGATATAGGTTCGTGAATCTGAGGCCAACCCTGCATTGGTCAGTGTCGTCATATGTATTTTTACTACAAAATACAGTATAGTGAGTTTCATTTGCTCCCTTTTTAAATGCTTTTGCAATATATATTTTTGGGACTGAGAATACATGCGCTTTTATAACTGTTTTACGAAATAGACACAAGTAATCAAAACTACATTATATGGTTGAATGATCGAAGCCGAATATGCCCATTTTCCTTGGTAATCTAAGAATTAGTAAACCATTCTACTAATTGACGCGAATCCTAAAGATAGATCTATCGGGCCCAACAAGCCCCATTCTGGAATTTGGAATGCTTTAGTACTTCAATTTTATCATGTCCGATGGGTGTCCCGGAATGATGAGGATATTCTATATGCATCTTGTTAAGGTCGGTTACCAGGTGTTCAATCCATATGAATGATATTTTTGTCTCTATGCATGGGACGTATATTTATGAGAAATGGAAATATGAAATCTTGTAGTCTATTAAAATTATAAAATGATTATTTATGATAAACTAATGAACTCACCAACTTTTTGGTTGATACTTTAAAGCATATTTATTCTCAGGTATTAAGGAAATTCTTCCGCTGTGCATTTGCTCATTTTAAAGATATTACTTGTAGTCATTCATGACAAATTTCAAAAGACGTTGCATTCGAGTTGCTGAGTTCATCAAGATTATTATTAAGTCAATTATAGTTGGATATATTATGAAATGGTATGCATGCCGTCAACTTTCGATGTAAAGAAAGTTTGTCTTTTGAAAACGAATGCAATGTTTGTAAAATGTATCATATAGAGGTCAAGTACCTCGCGATGTAACCAAATGTAATGTATTCGTCCAGATGAATTAGGACGGGTCCCTTCAGATGGACACTTCACTCGTACGGGTGAGTGCCTCAAATGCACGGTTGAGCAAGAACAGCAGCAGACCTGCAATTCGAGTATTTTACGCCCAACCCAAAGTTTGATTTAGTGTTTTAAGACTTTATCATTGGAAAGTAGAACTCAAGACGATTCCAACGATAGTTTATTTGTCAAAAACGGAGTTACAGTTTGAAAGTTACACCCTTTTCAATTTTACCAAAAGTTGACCACTGCTCAACCGCGTGGTTGTGCCCTCAAAAGTGTGCTCAACTGCGTGGTTGAGCTGTCACTCGTGTAGTGCTGAAAAACACCATCAACTCGCTGTTTTTGAGTTTTTGACACCCAAAACTCAATTTCTGCTTGTTTTGATCAATCCAAAGGCTCAAGAATAACACATAATACATATACATATATAACTTATTTCTAGCCTCAATCAATCATAATAAACACATTTAAAGCAAGAATCAAACATAAAAAGCTTACTTTTCAAAACACTCTCACAACCTTGTTTTGATTCAGAAATCATAGAGAATTAGATGCACACAATCACTAGCTTTGATTTGCACTTCTTGATTTTAGGATTTAGAGAGCAAAATGTTGATTAGGGTTGTTTTTTTTGCTAAAAATGGTAAGTCAAGAACGTATAGGCTTATATATCTCATTTTAGGTTTCTTCCCACTTAGGTAAGACTTCCGTCTAACACACGGGTATTTACCAGTTATCTGAAACCCAAAATCTTTAATAACTTATTCATTCTAAGTTCAATTCAAAAAAGGAAATATGTGCTATGACCCTTGTCACAAAACGCACATTATCCCATACACAATAATTATTAAACACATAATTATTAAAATTACTATACTAACCTATAAGGGTAAATGTGTCATTCCTACTAGACTCAAAGCGAGGCTGTTACACTTTGTGTCAAACTTTCATGTCCCGTTAATGGCGTCAGAGGCGTCAAAGCCCATTCCACCTCATCTGATGAACAAATCTGACGCCCCATTAATAGTGGTCTAGTTACATTATAATTCCACAATTAAATGCTAGATTGGCTCTCATAGCAAGTCGGTAAATAAAGCCCATTGGGGACACCAATATCCATCCCCGCATTCCACGGATAGAATGATTCTAGTCTCATGATTCACTGCATCATTTCATATGATTACTTATCATTAAAAATTTTTATCAGATATTTAATCTCTATTTTTTCTTCATATTCTTGCCCCATTAAATTTGAATATGCATTTGACTTTCCGTTTGTAGAAAGCTTAGCCCATCCAATGTTAGTGTTTGGAAGATTTGTTAAGCCGTAATTATGTATCCAAAAATTAAATAACAGTTAATTAATCAAGCATTTAAAATCATACGATCCTATGAGCATGATAGCATCCTATGAGCATGATGGCAATTTGATAACTTTGGTCCCACCTATTCTTTGGAGTTATCATTAGCAAATATGGCATTATTGGTGCAAATCGTTTCAATGAAACAATTTGCACCAATTCTTAAACAAACACTAGTTAAGCTTAATTAACCAACAACTCAAAATGTATGTAAAAATGGAAGATATCATATTGATCATTCTTCTCTGCTCATCTTTTTGTACTTATGCTCAAATCTCTGATGAAGCACTAGATGTTATTCTCCATGAACATACTCTCAAAACTCTGTTATCTCACAAGCAGAAACATGGAACCGGCACACTTTACGACGTCACGTTACCTGCAAATTTATCAGGCATTCATGTCTCTTATGTTAGACTCAGAAGCAAAACATTGTGGAATAAAGGTGCAAACTTTAGCAGTTTTCAAATTCCTTCAAGAACTCTCCCAGTGCCTTATGTTAAAAGAATTGTCATAATGTTTCAAGATTTTGGAAACTTGTCATCCAAGTTTTATAATCGTAAAGTTCCGGGGTATACGCTAATGTCGTCCGTTATGGGTTTTAAAGTTTATGATGCATCAAACCCAATAGCCACAAGTGTTAAACATCTTGACTTTAATATAAGTGATCATGCACCAATATTAGTTCATTTCCGGGGTTTGAAGTTTTCTCCAGGGGCTAAATGTGCTTATTTTGGTGGATCAAATGGTGAAGTTTTGTTGAGTGACATGAATGTTGGAAATGTGTGTTATGCAAGAAGCTATGGTCGGTTTTCGGTTGTTATGCCGAATAGGAAGAAGGGAAGAGTGTGGATTCGATGGGGGATTGGGGCTGCGTTTTTGACAATTTTGGTTTGTTTTATTGGTTTGATGGTTATGAAGATGAAGAAAGTGAAAAAATTAGATGAAATGGTTATGCAAATGGAAAATGGAAGTGAAGAGCTTGAAACAGTTTGGATTGGTTACAACAAAATGCCATGTGCTACACGTACAAGAACTCCCCCAAATCTTGAAAATGCAGGTGTTAGTACTTAAAAAGACCTCTTATAAATTATGTTATTTCGTTTGGTAATTAATGGAATTTTATTATCATTTATCAGTATGTAGATTGTGTCGTTATTAACTTGAAAGCATTTTTACTGCCTATAAGCAGGGTCCTCCTGTCAATTTGTAAACCTTGTTTAATAAATAAAAGTAGACTTTTTATATATGAAGGCTTTTCATATATAAAAAAGTTTTCCTTTCCGGTCACTAACTATATTAGATATTTTATTTTTTAATGTTTTAGTTTGTAATAAGTAAACGGATCTAGGTATATAAATCTTTGACATAACTAATTGTGGGCACACATAAGTAGTGATGGATTAAGAAAATAGTTGTTCCGCGGTGCATAAATATATAAGTCCTGATTACTATTTTATATGGTTTATCATTTAGTTAGTCATTGTATTTGAACTTTGATATATTAATGAACTTTGGTTATTGCGTATTTGATTGACTTGTATATTTAATACGTTTATTATATTGTTAGTTGATCAAATGTACCTCTGGTAATGTTTAAACTCAAGTTTATATCCGTACGGATAAGTATGTCATGTGTACGGATCAGTTCATTCTATGCGGATGAATGATACATCCAAACGGACTAGAAACACGTTCGTACAAATGGAGATCTGGATACGAGTTTCTCTCAAGGGTTACTCACTTTCCCCAAACCCTAACTGTTTGTGTGTATTGTTTTCATTCGCAATCACCTAGGAACTGTTACTATTGATTTCTAAGACTTCTAAGTCTACAAAGTTCATCTATACACTATACACTAGAATCAATTAGATATGTATTTTGTTGAAAACTTAATATTGAGTATTCGGAACTCAATATTGAAATTAACGATTAATTTATTTTGTTAAATCGATTCTATAATAGTCTCGGAAGGGCAGTGGCGGAACTTGAACCCGGATACAGATGGGGCGAGTTTAAAAATTTAATAAATTTTTCATTGTCAGCAGGGGTAAACACTAAAGAAAACCTTATTTTTTGATTAAAAAAAATAAAAAAATTAGTGAATAGTGTGTCGAAAACCACGTTCTTTTTGTATAGACCTCATGTTCTCATCCTAATGACAACAGTAACACTCTAAACTCACAATCTTCACTTCTAGTCTCTAACCCGCATCTAGTCTCTAAACCACGTCCTTTTTTTGAAAAGGCTGATATATATATAAAAAAACACCAAAGCCCAAATAGGGGATACAACAGCAGAATTTTTGAAGCAACACGTCTTGACTCCATCTTTTACCAATATACATGAACTATCAATTAATCATATAAAAAATAAATACAAATCAACCCAATAATTATTTATATTACTATTACTATTACTATTACTAATATAACTAATAAATAAAATTTGTCTTATAAATAGTACTATTTAATATTTCATTTTTCACACACCCAACCCTTTAACTTTCATTAAAATACAAATCGATCCCTCCATTTTATAGTACTATTTAATATTTCATTTTCCACACACCCAACCCCCTAACTTTCATTAAAATACAAATCGAACCCTCCCCCCATTTTATACCTATATTCTATAATATTATTTATCCCATCACTAACACTAAAAATATTGAATAATAACACTCACCACGCTAATACTGTATTACTTTTTTTTTTTGTCTCAAACGATAAAAAAGCCACTTTCATAAAAGAAACAACCCTTCAATGCTACCAAAAGATGTCGAAAAATATTCTTTTTTACAAAATAGATCAACTAACTTTAAATAAAAAAAACGAACGCTAAAAGAAGCAACTTTCACAAAGGAACAACCCTTCAATGTTAGATGTCGAAATTTTTTATTTTTTTTACAAAATAGATCAACACTTTTTTTTAACTCGCATTCAAAACGGAGCCCCCGGCGCGAAACGAGGGCTCCACAACTAGTATATATACTAATACACAAAACACTGTTTCACAATTAACCAATAGTAACCAGGGGTATTTTCGTCATTTTATTTTTTTTTGGGTCTTCTTTCACTCATCTCTCATCTATCTTCATACAACTCTTAATACATAGAGTACAAATTTTTTTTACGCAAACACAAAAAATCACTATTCACCAATAGTAATCAGGGATATTTTCGTCATTTCACTGTTTTTTTTTTGTCTTCTTTCACTCATCTCTCATCTACCTTCATTACAACTCTTAATACATAGAGTACAACTTTTTTTACGCAAACACAAAAACCACAAAGAAACAACAAATTAGAACATCCTTAAACAAGATACACAAGATCTTCAAGCCAAAAAATCACAACTAAACAACAAATTAGCAAATCCTTAAACATGATACACAAGATATTCTAACCACCATCGTAGACACAATACTAACCACCGACGGCCAACTCCGGCGACCATTTCCGGCACCACACCATCACTCACAACCACCACCAACTAGATCTAAAACATGACAAAATGAAGGTCTAAACATGAATCTTTTAAAGAAAATTAACTAATCAAATACAATAAATTTGTAACAAAAGATTAAAATAAATTTGGAAACAAACTACCAAATAAACACGGCTCGAATCGAGAAGCAGAAACCAAAAGAAATTATCCTGGCAAGCCACCACCATCAGTCACCAACCTCAGCCACCATCTAATAGACAAAACACTGTTTCACTATTCACCAATAGTAACCAGGGGTATTTTTGTCATTTCACTTTTTTTTTTGTCTTCTTTCACTCATCTCTCGTCTATCTTCATACAACTCTTAATACATAGAGTACAACTTTTTTTTACGCAAACACAAAAAACATTGTTTCACTATTCACCAATAGTAACCTGGAGTATTTTCGTCATTTCACTTTTTTTTTTTTTTGTCTTCTTTCACTCATCTCTCATCTGTCTTCATACAACTCTTAATACATAGAGTACAACTTTTTTTTACGCAAACACAAAAACCACAAAGAAACAACAAATTAGAACATCCTTAAACATGATACACAAGATCTTCAAACCAAAAAACCACAACTAAACAACAAATTAGCAAATCCTTAAACATGATACACAAGATATTCTAACCACCATCGTAGACACAATACTAACCACCGACGGCCAACTCCGGCGACCATTTCCGGCGCCACACCGTGACTCAACCACCACCAACTAGATCTAAAACATGACAACAACAAATAAATAAACAAAAATGAAGGTCTAAACATGAATCTTTTAAAGAAAATTAACTAATCAAATACAATAAATTTGTAACAAAAGATTAAAATAAATTTGGAAACAAACTACCAAATAAACACGGCTCGAATCGGGAAGCAGAAACCAAAAGAAATTATCCTGGGAAGCCACCACCATCAGTCACCAACCTCAGCCACAATCTAATAGACAAAACACTGTTTCACTATTTACCAATAGTAACCAGGGGTATTTTCGCCATTTCACTTTTTTTTTGTCTTCTTTCACTCATCTCTCGTCTATCTTCATACAAATCTTAATACATAGTGAAATGTCCCGTTCTTATTGATTAAAAACGTTCCATATTAATTGATTTCGTTGCGAGGTTTTGACCTCTATATGAGACGTTTTTCAAAGACTGCATTCATTTTTAAAACAAACCATAACCTTTATTTCATAAATAAAGGTTCAAAAAGCTTTACGTAGATTATCAAATAATGATAATCTAAAATATCCTGTTTACACACGACCATTACATAATGGTTTACAATACAAATATGTTACATCGAAATCAGTTTCTTGAATGCAGTTTTTACACAATATCATACAAACATGGACTCCAAATCTTGTCCTTATTTTAGTATGCAACAGTGGAAGCTCTTAGTATTCACCTGAGAATAAACATGCTTTAAACGTCAACAAAAATGTTGGTGAGTTATAGGTTTAACCTATATATATCAAATCGTAACAATAGACCACAAGATTTCATATTTCAATACACATCCCATACATAGAGATAAAAATCATTCATATGGTGAACACCTGGTAACCGACATTAACAAGATGCATATATAAGAATATCCTCATCATTCCGGGACACCCTTCGGATATGATATAAATTTCAAAGTACTAAAGCATCCGGTACTTTGGATGGGGTTTGTTAGGCCCAATAGATCTATCTTTATGATTCGCGTCAATTAGGGTGTCTGTTCCCTAATTCTTAGATTACCAGACTTAATAAAAATGGGCATATTCGATTTCGATAATTCAACCATAGAATGTAGTTTCACGTACTTGTGTCTATTTTGTAAATCATTTATAAAACCTGCATGTATTCTCATCCCAAAAATATTAGATTTTAAAAGTGAGACTATAACTCACTTTCACATATTTTTACTTCGTCGGGAAGTAAGACTTGGCCACTGGTTGATTCACGAACCTATAACAATATATACATATATATCAAAGTATGTTCAAAATATATTTACATCACTTTTAATATATTTTGATGTTTTAAGTTTATTAAGTCAGCTGTCCTCGTTAGTAACCTACAACTAGTTGTCCACAGTTAGATGTACAGAAATAAATCGATAAATATTATCTTGAATCAATCCACGACCCAGTGTATACGTATCTCAGTATTGATCACAACTCAAACTATATATATTTTGGAATCAACCTCAACCCTGTATAGCGAACTCCAACATTCACATATAGAGTGTCTATGGTTGTTCCGAAATATATATAGATGTGTCGACATGATAGGTCGAAACATTGTATACGTGTCTATGGTATCTCAAGATTACATAATATACAATACAAGTTGATTAAGTTATGGTTGGAATAGATTTGTTACCAATTTTCACGTGGCTAAAATGAGAAAAATTATCCAATCTTGTTTTACCCATAACTTCTTCATTTTAAATCCGTTTTGAGTGAATCAAATTGCTATGGTTTTATATTGAACTGAAAGGACCCGTTCATATACATTATAAACGATTCACAATAGTTGATTACATCGCGAGGTATTTGACCTCTATATGATACATTTTACAAACATTGCATTCGTTTTTAAAAGACAAACTTTCTTTACAACGAAAGTTGACGGCATGCACACCATTTCATAATACATCCAACTATAATTGGCTTAATAATAATCTTGATGAACTCAATGACTCGAATGCAACGTCTTTCAAAATACGCCATGAATGACTCCAAGTAATATCCTTAAAATAAGCTAATGCACAGCGGAAGATTTCTTTAATACCTGAGAATAAACATGCTTTAAAGTATCAACCAAAAGGTTGGTAAGTTCACAGGTTTATCATAACAATCATTTCAATATATTAATAGACCACAAGATTTCCGTTTATAAATATATGTACACTCGCAAGTGTATAAAAGTATTCTATAAGTTGTAGGCACCCGGTAACAAGCCTTAACGTTCATGTTTTACCCTCTGAAGTACACCAGATCAGGTGTGTTTAAAATAACCTCGAAGTACTAAAGCATCCCATAGTCAGGATGGGGTTTGTCAGGCCCAATAGATCTATCTTTAGGATTCGCGCCTACCGTACATAGACAAGTAGTTTAATGTTACCAAGCTAAGGGTATATTTCTGGTTTAAACCCACGTAGAATTAGTGTTAGTACTTGTGCCTATTTCGTAAAACATTTATAAAAACAGCGCATGTATTCTCAGTCCTAAAAATATATATAAAAGGGAGCAAATGAAACTCACAATACTGTATTTCGTAGTAAAAATACATATAACGTCATTTAATAAGTGCAAGGTTGGCCTCGGATTCACGAACGTATCAATATTGAGATTCAATATTGCAGGAAAGTACGTAGACGCAACGGAGATGATAAACACTAGATTGACCTCACGAGCATACCCATGAACCATACCCATCACCTCCATAGCTATAACCCATAATTTCCTTAGCTTCGACTCATTCAAAAAAACTATTTTGAAATCACTCGGACAGCACTCCGTCGTAATATTTTTATGTATACTAATAATATCTTGAAATAATACAGAGCAAATATATATATATATATATATATATATATATATATATATATATATATATATATATATATATATATATCAATTGAGAGAGTTTAGAGAAATATATTTTCAAGTTTCTATGAAATAATGAAACCTATTGAATTCTATTTATAATAGATTTTTGAATTATAAAAGTGAATTATTAAAGTATGAATTATTAAAGTGAATTATTAAAGTATGAATTATTAAAGTATGAATTATTAAACTGAATTATTAAAGTATGAATTATTAAAGTGAATTATTAAAGTGAATTATTAAAGTATGAATTATTAAAGTGAATTATTAAAGTATGAATTATTAAAGTTAAAGTAAAGTAAAAGGAAAGTAAAGGTAAAGTTAAAGTATAGTAAAAGTATAAAAAACTATGTATGTATAATACGCGTATAAATATATATAATATTAATTTAAATCGTTATATATATTTAATGAAATAAAATATAAATATCATTATATTTATTATACTGGTTAAGTAATGAGTTGTCAAAAGTGATTCTAGATATTTATAAAAGTTATATACGTTTTAATAATAAAGTTCTTTTTAAACTGAAAACGTCTTTATACGTTTGAAAATAGATTAATAGAATATTATGGAAACCAATTCTCCACTAACTTTTGTCTAACTTTCGTAAATGACACTTTTTGTTTTTATTTATAAATAGCTTTACAAATTATTCTGAATATCGTTAAGAGGAATAGATTTTCTCAAATCATAGTGGACCTCTCAACAGAGACCTGTAATCATAATTCAATGTTTCTGATAATTCAATCATTTAATATATTTTTTTTTCGTCGAAAATCATATTGAAACAAATACGTTCGTGTAAAGTATTATACGTTTAATACTTTATTAATATTCTCAAGTTATAATATATATATACATATACATATCTATTTATATATAACGGTTCGTAAATCGTCGGAATTTGGTCGAGGTTATAATGAATGTATGAACACAGTTTAAAATTCTTGAGATTTAACTTAACAAACTTTGCTTATCGTGTCTGAATAATATAAAGATTAAAGTTTAAATTTGGTCGGAAATTTCCGGGTCGTCACAGTACCTACCCGTTAAAGAAATTTCGTCCCAGAAATTTGATAGAGGTCGTCATGACTAACAATGAGAATGTTATTATAACGATTATAGAGTTTTATCATGTTCAAGAAGAATGGATAAAATAATTCGATTACTCGAAGCGTATGAGTGAAGTTATCGTAAATGAATGAAATAAGATAATAGTGATTCGTCGTATCTTTTGACGTCATCACGATTGATCTCCGAAAAGAAAATCTTTGTAATCTATATTGGATTTGATTATTCGGCGATTAAGGAAATTATGATCCTCTTCGAATTAATGCGATAATCCATTTTGATTTCTCTGTCGGATATTTCACTATAAATCCACCTCATTTGTTTTCTTACAACTCACACCTTCTCAACTCATATTTTAAAGTATTTGTCAATATGCTTCATCCAGTGCTGATTCTTGATATACTCCTCACTTTCATATCTGTCGCTCTTTTTTTTCATCTGCCTCCGGAAGAATCTATTTACTTCTACTATACTCTTGGTTTTATAGTGTTTTTAGTTCTCCCGTGTCTTTATATTGCTATATGAATTGATATATACGGTTTGTGATTTCTGGGTTGTTGTTGAGTTTTATATCTTCCATTATATTTCAAAGTCCTTGCTTCTTCTATAATCATTGTCATCCACAGTTAATGCTCTCTTCTATTTGCTATGATTTATACTCCCATTTCTAGTTCGGAGCTTTGTCCTTCCGTTTCTTCTTCTTGCGATTAAGCACCGCTTGTAATGGTCCAGAATTCGCAGATAAAAATTTCGGAATGAACATTGTTAATGTTCTAGGAAGGAAATTGTAATGACACGATCTTGACTTGTCAAATTACCAGAATACCTCGGAAAAGGCCGAATCATCAAGAAATATTTTCTTGATATTTAGAGATCAAAGAGAATACAAGAGTCGTGTAACATAGCACATGATGATGTTATGATCTGTGAGTCATCATGTTTCATTTAGAAACTCAGCATGAATTACTGTAATATAATCACGTTGATCAAGTGTCATTATATTATACTAACTCATGCTTCAGCTCCCAACACTTCTTCAAGAATATTCCTATTTTAAACTCGAATGTTTCAGAATTTAGAAACTAAAATAGTTTCTTTTATGATATAATACAGATAGCGCGAAGAGGTAAATGATTTCAGATAAGAATAATTATAAAAATATCTTCAGAAGTATGGATGATATTTATAATGAAAGATACGATGATATCTTAGAATGTCTAATATCAGAGGATGATGAAGGATATTGTCCGCAAGGGTTTAGAGTCAGGAGCAAGGTATTCGTTAATGACTTCAGCAAGTACTGAATCATTTGGATTCTTTGAAGGCAGGTTCAGCCTTTGTGATTTGTCCACAGCCTCATTCATACTTTGCTCAATCCGTTTTCCAGTTCCAAAGCTTCTCTTTAGCTTTGCCAATATACTATCCTTTATCATCCAACTTTTTACTGTTAAGGTCGTTTACAGTTTTTGCTGCTTCATCAGCATTTTTCAAAATTTCGAGAACTGGTTCGCAGTTTAGGGTGTTTTTCAGAAATTTCTCATTCAAAGAATGTAAGTCTTGGAGGTAGACGTTGTGTGTATATGTAATTGTTGATGTAGACATGCTGCGAGGTTTCAAAATACTGATTGCTGATTCTCAATAATTGGTATGGCAATTCTTGTTATAAGGTACGAATGAGTATATGATAGGGTTTCGATAATTATAATGATTTTTTTTTTTTTTTGGAAAGTCAAAGATCAATGAAGTTGTTGGTAAGTTTATTGCTAATGTGGTGAATATAAACGATTCCCCGGTAACGTTGGCGAAAGGGCAACGTATCTATCGAGGTTATAATAAGACTGTTTTGATTGAGAAGTCGAAGATGACTTACTGGAGCTGTGACAAAACTGTCTATTTTGAAACGGAATTGAAAAGTTATTTTAGCTAGTAAATGCCAAAGGGTCTAACACGGATACGTGTCGAACTATGACTTGGGTTTTGAGAGTTTTTCAGGTGTATAACTGTGGGTAACATGTGGTTGGATCATCATCTCGATTGTTCCTTAGTTGAAGTGTCTTCAGGAATTTCGAAGGGTTTGAGCACATATTGTAATCGTTAATACATATGATGTTCTAACACAGTTTTGAAGTCAAAGTATAGCTTTGAAAGATATAGGAATCTAAGAGTGATGATACTGGTTATATTTCGAATTGAATTATGCGATTTCAAAATCAGAATATGTAATTGAATTTGAATGAGTATGATTGTTTTGATTTATATGAAAGAATGGATATTGTTATGAAAGTAGGGAGTATAGTTGATGATTGCTGAATCAGTTTCGAAAAATGTAATATATTAATTGTGAATTTATATATCTCTCGGGTATTACCTACCCGTTAAAAAATTTTTCACAATTAATATTTTGTACAAAAGAAGTTTATTACAGTCTTTATGAAAATATATGTGTATATTTTCTTTAGATGTAATATAGATTTAATGAGTTAATATTAAATTAAACTCATTTGTTTTATGGTTGGAACTAGAATTGAGTAATCCCTAAAACTTTATAAATTGCATAAGTATTTCTTCAATAATATTGAAATTATGAATCATTACTTTGTTATTTGTTGGTTTTCGTGAAATTCTTGTGAACTTAGCAAGGTACGAATGATGTTATTTGAAAAGTTTCGAGTACATCGATGATGAAAGCGTAAAATCAAACATATATTCGAATAATACACTTGATTTATTATAAATTGGATTTTTTATTGAATTGAGACAGAGATTGTAATTAATGATGGTTAAGTTGCGGACGAAGGACGTACATCATTGCATATTTGTAATATGAATTAACTGAGTAGTTAAGATTCACACATAATAGCTTAGTACGGGAAGATTTATTATGGTTTAAAAATTTATACATATAAATCTTTCGATTGGAAATGAGTTAATACTTCATAACTCGTTGATACAATATATTTGTTGTTGATTCGTAATGATGTCCACAATGATTCTTGAACTGACAGAGTTTGTGATGTTACAGGTGCTGTTGATTCTGACGATACTGACGGCACTGACTGTGTTGATGATGCTACGGTCCTGTTGATGCTGTTGGTAAAACAATTCTAGCTTGTAAATCGTACACCATTTTCGATCAAAGTTTCTACTCTACCATCTCCGTTCACTCATCCGATTTACGGTCAGAATTAAATAATCTCTAAGATTTTGGAGATTACATAACTGCCGCAGAGATATCTCTTCAATGAAGTTTATGAATTAATACTTCATCGTTTGTTGTTGTTGATATTCCTGGATATTTACAGGGCGTATGACGTTGATGTTTGAGATACATATTGTGATGTTGCGGTGTGGGATGTGGATGTTGTTGTTGTTGGTGGTGATGGTACTGTTGGTGTTGCTGATGGTGGTACTGTTTATGCTGCTGGTGCTGCTGCTGGTGTTTGTAACCTATGCACCATATTCTCCAAAGCCACTACCCGGGCGCGAAGCTCGTTGACTTTTTCTATTACACCGGGGTGATTGTCGGTTCGGACGATCGGATAAATAAAATCTAGAATTTGGTGTAGTATGTAATCGTGACGAGATACTCTAGAAATAAGAGAGAAAATGGTGTTTCGGATAGGTTCGCCGGTAAGTGCTTCAGGTTCTTCGCCAAGAGGGCAATGTGGTGGATGGAAGGGATCACCTTCTTCTTGTCTCCAATGATTAAGGAGGCTACGAACCCATCCCCAATTCATCCAGAATAGATGATGACTAATTGGTTGATCCATTCCGGTCACACTGCTTTCGGAACTTGTGTGGGATTCCATTTCGGAATCCGAGGGACTTGAACTAATGACGAATTCCATTTCGTACGATTGAATAAATAATTTTTTCGATATGAAATGATTTTCTGGCTATCGGGTGGTATTCTAATTATATAGAGCAAAAGGTTTCGTAGATTACAGAGGAATTTACGGAATATGTCAGGCAAAGTTTACAGTAACAGATACGCTAAGAAATGAATTAGCAGATACGCTAAGATATGAATTTTGTCTATACACTATTCATGCAATCAATGCAATAAGATGTGTCTAGACTAAGAATGATAAGCAGGAAATTTCCGACAAGAATGATGAGCAAAACTTTTGAAATGCAGACACGGTCGAAGTCCAGACTCACGAATGCATCCTAACGACTATCAGTTAGACACACTAATGCAGACCTGGTTCGCTAAGACCACCGCTCTGATACCAACTGAAAGGACCCGTTCATATACATTATAAACGATTCACAATAGTTGATTACATCGCGAGGTATTTGACCTCTATATGATACATTTTACAAACATTGCATTCGTTTTTAAAAGACAAACTTTCTTTACAACGAAAGTTGACGGCATGCACACCATTTCATAATACATCCAACTATAATTGGCTTAATAATAATCTTGATGAACTCAATGACTCGAATGCAACGTCTTTCAAAATACGCCATGAATGACTCCAAGTAATATCCTTAAAATAAGCTAATGCACAGCGGAAGATTTCTTTAATACCTGAGAATAAACATGCTTTAAAGTATCAACCAAAAGGTTGGTAAGTTCACAGGTTTATCATAACAATCATTTCAATATATTAATAGACCACAAGATTTCCGTTTATAAATATATGTACACTCGCAAGTGTATAAAAGTATTCTATAAGTTGTAGGCACCCGGTAACAAGCCTTAACGTTCATGTTTTACCCTCTGAAGTACACCAGATCAGGTGTGTTTAAAATAATCTCGAAGTACTAAAGCATCCCATAGTCAGGATGGGGTTTGTCAGGCCCAATAGATCTATCTTTAGGATTCGCGCCTACCGTACATAGACAAGTAGTTTAATGTTACCAAGCTAAGGGTATATTTCTGGTTTAAACCCACGTAGAATTAGTGTTAGTACTTGTGCCTATTTCGTAAAACATTTATAAAAACAGCGCATGTATTCTCAGTCCTAAAAATATATATAAAAGGGAGCAAATGAAACTCACAATACTGTATTTCGTAGTAAAAATACATATAACGTCATTTAATAAGTGCAAGGTTGGCCTCGGATTCACGAACGTATCAATATTGAGATTCAATATTGCAGGAAAGTACGTAGACGCAACGGAGATGATAAACACTAGATTGACCTCACGAGCATACCCATGAACCATACCCATCACCTCCATAGCTATAACCCATAATTTCCTTAGCTTCGACTCATTCAAAAAAACTATTTTGAAATCACTCGGACAGCACTCCGTCGTAATATTTTTATGTATACTAATAATATCTTGAAATAATACAGAGCAAATATATATATATATATATATATATATATATATATATATATATAT
Source organism: Rutidosis leptorrhynchoides (assembly GCF_046630445.1). Taxonomy (NCBI): domain Eukaryota; kingdom Viridiplantae; phylum Streptophyta; class Magnoliopsida; order Asterales; family Asteraceae; genus Rutidosis; species Rutidosis leptorrhynchoides. The sequence continues at coordinate 447,180,146 of NC_092337.1, read as the reverse complement.
ATATATATATATATATCAATTGAGAGAGTTTAGAGAAATATATTTTCAAGTTTCTATGAAATAATGAAACCTATTGAATTCTATTTATAATAGATTTTTGAATTATAAAAGTGAATTATTAAAGTATGAATTATTAAAGTGAATTATTAAAGTATGAATTATTAAAGTATGAATTATTAAACTGAATTATTAAAGTATGAATTATTAAAGTGAATTATTAAAGTGAATTATTAAAGTATGAATTATTAAAGTGAATTATTAAAGTATGAATTATTAAAGTTAAAGTAAAGTAAAAGGAAAGTAAAGGTAAAGTTAAAGTATAGTAAAAGTATAAAAAACTATGTATGTATAATACGCGTATAAATATATATAATATTAATTTAAATCGTTATATATATTTAATGAAATAAAATATAAATATCATTATATTTATTATACTGGTTAAGTAATGAGTTGTCAAAAGTGATTCTAGATATTTATAAAAGTTATATACGTTTTAATAATAAAGTTCTTTTTAAACTGAAAACGTCTTTATACGTTTGAAAATAGATTAATAGAATATTATGGAAACCAATTCTCCACTAACTTTTGTCTAACTTTCGTAAATGACACTTTTTGTTTTTATTTATAAATAGCTTTACAAATTATTCTGAATATCGTTAAGAGGAATAGATTTTCTCAAATCATAGTGGACCTCTCAACAGAGACCTGTAATCATAATTCAATGTTTCTGATAATTCAATCATTTAATATATATTTTTTTCATCGAAAATCATATTGAAACAAATACGTTCGTGTAAAGTATTATACGTTTAATACTTTATTAATATTTTCAAGTTATAATATATATATATACATATACATATCTATTTATATATAACGGTTCGTGAATCGTCGGAATTTGGTCGAGGTTATAATGAATGTATGAACACAGTTTAAAATTCTTGAGATTTAACTTAACAAACTTTGCTTATCGTGTCTGAATAATATAAAGATTAAAGTTTAAATTTGGTCGGAAATTTCCGGGTCGTCACATGAACTCTATTTTATGAATCTAAACAGAAAAAGTATAGGTTTATAGTCAGAAAAATAAGTTACAAGTCGTTTTTGTAAAGGTAGTCATTTCAGTCGAAAGAACGGCGTCTAGATGACCATTTTAGAAAACATACTTCCACTTTGAGTTTAACCATAATTTTTGGATATAGTTTCATGTTAATAATAAAAATCATTTTCCCAGAATAACAACTTTTAAATCAAAGTTTATCATAGTTTTTAATTAACTAACCCAAAACAGCCCGCGGTGTTACTACGACGGCATAAATCCGGTTTTACGGTGTTTTTCGTGTTTCCAGGTTTTAAATCATTAAGTTAGCATATCATATAGATATAGAACATGTGTTTAGTTGATTTTAAAAGTCAAGTTAGAAGGATTAACTTTTATTTGCGAACAAGTTTAGAATTAACTAAACTATGTTTTAGTGATTACAAGTTTAAACCTTCGAATAAGATAGCTTTATATGTATGAATTGAATGATGTTATGAACATCATTACTACCTTAAGTTCCTTGGATAAACCTACTGGAAATGAGAAAAATAGATCTTGCTTCAAAGGATCCTTGGATGGCTTGAAAGTTCTTGAAGCAGAATCATGACACGAAAACAATTTCAAGTAAGATTTCCACTCGAAATAAGATTGTTATAGTTATAGAAATTGAATTAAAGTTTGAATGTGATTATTACCTTGTATTAGAAAGATAACCTACTGTAAGTAACAAAGGTTTCTTGATCTTGGATGATTATTTGGAATGGATTTAGAAAACTTGGAAGTAAACTTGCAATCTTGAAAGTATTCTTGATTTTATGAAACTAGAACTTTTGGAATTTATGAAGAATACTTGGAACTTGAAGATAGAACTTGAGAGAGATCAATTAGATGAAGAAAATTGAAGAATTAAAGTGTTTGTAGGTGTTTTTGGTCGTTGGTGTATGAATTAGATATAAAGGATATGTAATTTTGTTTTCATGTAAATAAGTCATGAATGATTACTCATATTTTTGTAATTTTATGAGATATTTCATGCTAGTTGCCAAATGATGGCTCCCACATGTGTTAGGTGACTCACATGGGCTGCTAAGAGCTGATCATTGGAGTGTATATACCACTAGTACATACATCTAAAAGCTGTGTATTGTACGAGTACGAATACGGGTGCATACGAGTAGAATTGTTGATGAAACTGAACGAGGATGTAATTGTAAGAATTTTTGTTAAGTAGAAGTATTTTGATAAGTGTCTTGAAGTCTTTCAAAAGTGTATGAATACATATTAAAACACTACATGTATATACATTTTAACTGAGTCGTTAAGTCATCGTTAGTCGTTACATGTAAACGTTGTTTTGAAACCTTTAGGTTAACGATCTTGTTGAATGTTGTTAACCCATTATTTATTATAACAAATGATATGTTAAATTGTTATATTATCATGATATTATGATATATAATATATCTTAGTATGATATATATACAGTTAAATGTCGTTACAACGATAATCGTTACATATATGTCTCGTTTCGAAATCATTAAGTTAGTAGTCTTATTTTTACATATGTATTTCATTGTTAATACACTTAATAATATATTTACTTATCATTTAACATAATTAACCAAGTGTATCAATATCTTAATATGATTCATATGTACCTAGTAAGACGTTGCTATAACGATAATCGTTATATATATCGTTTTCGAGTTTCTTAAATTAATAGTCTCATTTTTATGTATATAACTCATTGTTAAAATACCTAATGAGATACATACTTATAATAAAATTATGTTAACTATATATATAAAAATATATATGTCATCGTATAGTTTTTACAAGTTTTAACGTTCGTGAATCACCGATCAACTTGGGTGGTCAATTGTCTATATGAAACCTATTTCAATTAATCAAGTCTTAACAAGTTTGATTGCTTAACATGTTGGAAACACTTAATCATGTAAATAAAAATTTCATTTAATATATATATAAACATGGAAAAGTTCGGGTTACTACAGTACCTACCCGTTAAATAAATTTCGTCCCGAAATTTTAAGCAGTTGGAGGTGTTGACGTATCTTCTGGAAATAAATGCGAGTATTTCTTCTTCATCTGATCTTCACGCTCCCAGGTGAACTCGGGTCCTCTTCGAGCATTCCATCGAACCTTAACAATCGGTATCTTGTTTTGTTTAAGTCTCTTAACCTCACGATCCATTATTTCGACGGGTTCTTCAATGAATTGAAGTTTTTCATTGATTTTGATTTCGTCCAACGGAATAGTGAGATCTTCTTTAGCAAAACATTTCTTCAAATTTGAGACGTGGAAAGTGTTATGTACAGCCGCGAGTTGTTGAGGTAGCTCCAGTTGGTAAGCTACTGGTCCGACACGATCTATAATCTTGAATGGTCCAATGTACCTTGGATTTAGTTTCCCCCGTTTACCAAATCGAACAATACCTTTCCAAGGTGAAACCTTAAGCATGACCATTTCTCCAATTTCAAACTCTATATCTTTTCTTTTACTGTCCGCGTAGCTCTTTTATCGACTCTGGGCGGTTTTCAATCTTTGTTGAATTTGGATGATTTTCTCGGTAGTTTCTTGTATTATCTCCGGACCCGTAATCTGTCTATCCCCCACTTCACTCCAACAAATCGGAGACCTGCACTTTCTACCATAAAGTGCTTCAAACGGTGTCATCTCAATGCTTGAATGGTAGTTGTTGTTGTAGGAAAATTCTGCTAACGGTAGATGTCGATCCCAACTGTTTCCGAAATCAATAACACAAGCTCGTAGCATGTCTTCAAGCATTTGTATCGTCCTTTCGCTCTGCCCATCGGTTTGGGATGATAGGCAGTACTCATGTCTAGACGAGTTCCCAATGCTTGCTGTGATGTCTGCCAGAATCTTGAAATAAATCTGCCATCCCTATCAGAGATAATAGAGATTGGTATTCCATGTCTGGAGACAACTTCCTTCAAATACAGTCGTGCTAACTTCTCCATCTTGTCATCTTCTCTTATTGGCAGGAAGTGTGCTGACTTGGTGAGACGATCAACTATTACCCAAATAGTATCATAACCACTTGCAGTCCTTGGCAATTTAGTAATGAAATCCATGGTAATGTTTTTCCATTTCCATTCCGGGATTTCAGGTTGTTGTAGTAGACCTGATGGTTTCTGTAACGACCCGGAAATTTCCGACCGAATTTAAACTCTAATCTCTATATGTTTCCGACACGATAAGCAAAAACCTTAATGTTGAGTCTAGGAAGTCTAAAATCTATATTCGGATAATTAATTACCCTTTTGACCATACCCGACGATTCACGAATAATTGTTTATAAATAAATTTATATATAAATAAATTGTTATATTATTATTACTAATAGTATTACTATCAATATCAATAATAATGTAAACATTATTATCATTAGTATAGTATTATTATTATCATTAATAATATTATTAATATCTTCTTTATTATTATTGTTACTTATTATTATTATTATCAATATCATTATTAAAATTTTTATTAACAATTATCAATATACTTGATATTGATATTGTATTATTATTGGTATTAATATTAGATACCAAGAATTATTATTTCTTGTATGATTATTTGTTTCACTAATAATAGATATTAATATTTGTATAATAAACATTATTATGTTTCTTTATATAAATTTAATATATAAGTATATATATACACCCATACAAATTTACGGTTAATTATATAAACATAAATAAACATGAATACAAGATATTAGTAAACTATTTTCAATCCTTATCAAAAACTGTAGATAATTGATTCTTTGTTTATTTCATAGTACAAATCAAAGAAAAACTGAACCAATTTATTTGTACTTATATATAAAGTTTCTGTTTCTGATTTGAATGAATCTGTCGACTCTTTTACGCTATAAAACTCGATCAACAATTTACAACAAATCACCTAGTTAAGTTTCTTCCTTCTTTGAGAACTATCACCCTTACACATCAAGAACCACCACAATAAACCATCACCACGAGTTGCACCTGTTATCTTTTTCTGTGATAAACCTTGCACCACCACTATGTAACCGGGAACCACCTTGAACCCACCATGATTCGTCACTACCGTGAGCACAACCATCATCAACCATCGCCACCCAACCACCACAAGATCACCACTACCCACGGTTTACACCACCACCATCTCTCTCTACAATTCTTCTTTGTGAACCTTATAAACCACCATCACCCCACCATCGTGGACCAACACTTCAATCACGACAACCATCTCAACCAACGTAAACCATCATCCTTCTCCTTTTCTATATGTTTGAAACAAAACCCACTACTCGATCATTAGCCACCTTCATTGGACATAATCATAACCACACGCCACCATGAAAGACCCATGTAACCGTAATTTCTGCTGCTACCTGTTTCTACTTCCAACTATGTCGATCAAAATTCTGGTGAGCCGTCTCTTATGATAGAGATGATGATGAAACGATGACCATGAGATGACATTATTATGTGTTATCAAATTATAAACTGCACCTAATACATGATTATATATAGTCGGTTTAAAAAAAAAAATGAATGAGAACCCCACCACAATTATCACCACCGAAACTACTTTGGAGTTTTCTTCTTTGTGGCCAACATGTATCAATCAAACAACCCCACTTATTTTCTTTCACATGCTGATATCCCCTTTTGCTGTAGAGTTTTAGTTTTGGCAGCCATACGTTTACACTTTACCTATTGTTGGGCTTCGAATTTCCTTGTGGGCCGTAAGACTTGATAGTTGTTGAACTTATGTTTTGCTTTAAACATGGACCGAGAGGTTAGTAACCCAAATGATGAAATTATAGTATGATGCTGGTGATGCGTGTGTTATGTTCCCAAACAATCACAACAATATAATTATTTATATAAGGCTCAGGAATACCGAGATGATTAGGAGGAAATAATGACGGTTATGAACGAAAATAATGAGGGTGATGATATGATTAAGATTATGATTATGAAAGTGATTAGGATAATGATGATTTAATTAGGGTAACGATGATGGTGATGATGTAATAACGATGATGATGATTAAGTTATGATGATGGTATGATAGTGATGATGTAATTATGATAAAGACGAAGATAAATAGGTTTGCAAGGATGGTAATTCGATAATTTGGTATAGAGAGGATTAGGGTAATGATGATTTAGTAAATGATTAAGAAAAAGACAGTCAGAAAAGGGTTTAATAGAATTAATTTGTTCTTATTAAACAGATAATAAGAAACAGTGCAATGGTTTGTCGTGTGTGTGTATTACCAAGAGGTCCTAGGTTCGATACTAGGCCATGGTGTTTTATTTTTAATAAATGAAACTATTGGGCTATTCGACTATGTACTGCTTCTTGGACGAGTTACGGGCTGCCATGTTGTGGAAATTGATAAACAGATAGTGGTTAAGAATTAAACGTGTAAGATGAAACCAGAACGGGTGAAGAAGAATAGATGGTTAGAGGTTGGTGTCGTTAGGTGAGAGGTCATGGGTTCGAGTCTGGGCATCTTCATTTTTATTTTGGAAACTTATTCTTCAAAGGTAGTAATTCCAACATCATTATTTTTTTTTATTTTTATTTTTTTTACTTTTATTACTATTATCATAAATATTATTATTGTTATTATTACCAAAATAAGTATTTTTATTATTATTATTATTATTATTATTATTGCTATTATTATTATTATTATTATTATTATTATTATTATTATTATTATTATTATTATTATTGCTATTATTATTATTATTATTATTATTATTATTATTATTATTATTATTAAGTACTAAGTATTATTATCAAAATTAATATTTTCACTAATATTATTATTATTAAACTTATTATTTATTTAAAAACTACAAATTATCATTAAAAGTATTATTTTTGTTCAAATTATCATTTTATTATTATAATACTATCGATATCATGAGGTATATATATATATATATACATATATGTAAACTTGTTTAAATATTATTATGTGTTAATATTATTTGATATATATACAATTAATATAGGTTCGTGAATCCAAGGCCAACCTTACAATTGTTCAATGATGTTATATGTATTTTTACTACAAAATACATTAGGTGAGTATATAGTCCCTTTTAAACTCTAAATATTTTTGGGCTGAGAATACATGCGCTGTTTTTATAAATGATTTACGTTATGGACACAAGTGATAAAACTAAATTCTCGGTTGAGTTGTACCATGGCATATCTCTTTATACTTGGTAACTGCAAATTACGTGAGGAGCGTAAACGCGAATCCTGTTGATAGATCTATCGGGCTGACATCCCCAACCGGGCTGGACGACCAGCATTTAACGGTTGCACAGTACTTCGTTTCGTTACTACACTTGGTACGGTGTAGGGTTTATTTAAGAATATGCTGCTGTGATTTAAATGTTAAGTATGGTTACCAAGTGCTCAACGACTTTTCATACACGAGGAGTGTATTATGTATAAACATGAAATCTTGTGGTCCATAGTTATAATACTGCTAGCATCAAACCTATATATCTCACCAACTTTATGTTGACATTTTAAAGCATGTTTATTCTCAGGTACGAATTAAGTCTTCCGCTGTGCATTTGCTCAATTTAAGAACATTACTTGGGGTCGATCATCGCAATGGAACCAGAAGTTGTTGATTTCGTCCAGGGGATAAGGACGGGTCGTTACAGGTGGTATCAGAGCGGTGGTCTTAGTGAACCAGGTCTTGCATTAGTGTGTCTAACTAGTAGCTGTTAGGATACATTAATGAGTCTGGACTTCGACCGTGCCTGCATGTCAAAAGTTTTGCTTATCATTTCTAGTCGTAAATTATTTGCTTATTATCCTTAGGGAATTGCCTGCTTATCATTCATAAGTCTAGACACGTCTTACTGCATTTAGTGCATCGATAGTGTATAGACAAAATTCATATCTTAACATATCTGTTACTTTGGACTTTAGTTGACATCTTTTCAAAGATTCTCCGTAATTTACGGGATTTTGGTATTATATATACATATGTAAAGTATGTATAGAAGAGTACCAAATCTAACTTCTATAATCTATTTCATACCAAAAATTCATTTTTCCGATTATACAAGATGGATTCCGCATCTAGTTCGAATTCCTCAGATTATGACAGCTATGCCGATATGGATTTTCATTCAAGCTCCGAAGGCAGCATCATCGGAATGGATCAACCAATCTCCCATCATCTATTCTGGATGAATTGGGGGTGGGTTCGTAATATACTAAGTCACTGGAGACATGAAGAGGGTGATCCCTTCCATCCACCAAATTGCCCTCTTGGCGATGAACTGAAGCACTTACCGGCGAACCTGTTCGAGAAACCATTTTCTCTCTCATTTCTAGAGTATCTCGTCATGATTATATACTATCCCATATTTCAGATCTTGTTGATTCGCTCACTCCAACCACCAATCATCCCGGTGTACTAGCAGAAGTTAACGAACTTCGCGCTCGCGTGACGGCTTTGGAGAATATGGTGCGAAGGTTACAAACACCAGCAGCAGCACCAGCAGCATAATCCGTACCACCATCATCAACACCGACAGTACCCATATCACCCTCAACCACAACCGCGTCGTAAACCTCAACATCACAATTTGTACCTCGGATATCAACATCACACACCTCAATATCACTATCTGTACTTCGAGTATGATCTTCGTTTTACATATCATTCTATATCGATTATCTTCGCTTTACTTATCGTTCTATCTCATTTATCTTCGTTCGACATGGTAATTATGTAATCTTTAATGTTTTAGAGATCATGTAATCAAGTATTAACGATAAATCAAAAAAATTTAATATCTTATTGACTCATTAGATCCATGATTACATCTGAAGAAAATATATATACAAGTATATTTTCATAAAGATTGTAATTAAAAATTCTTTCGTACAAACTGTTAATGATGAAAATATTTTAACGGGTAGGTAGTACCCGAGGAATATTTAGATCTCACATTAATAAGTTACAGTGTATATTCTTCGAATCTGATTCAACGGTCATTTGCTATTCTACTTACAACCACCGATATTCGTGTCTGTTCACCACCGAATAACCATTTTTATTCAAATTTCATATTTGGATTTTTATCTATCAGAATCTAACAAGTGGCATAATGAAGAAAACATTGGACAAAATAAAAAGTGTTAGAAACAAACAAATTAATTATGAGAAATTCTGTTAGGAATCCACGCTAACTGTTCCTAGCTAACTGTTCCCAGCTAACTGTTAATTCCGTATTACATTTTATTTATTGTCATTTAATTTCTGTTATTTACTTTTACGCACTTTAAATAACGGGACACGTATACAAGGTTTCGACCTATCATATCGACCCATCTATATATATATTTCGGAACAACCATAGACACTCTATATGTGAATGTTGGAGTTGGCTATACAGGGTTGGAGTTGATTCCAAAATATATATATGGTTTGAGTTGTGATCAATACTGAGACCGGTACACGGGTCACGATACGTATTAATTAATTCGAATATTATATATTTAATTTATATATGAACTTATTGGACCATTGGACAATCGGACTATTGGACTGCTAACTTTGGACAATTAAAATGAATTAAAATATTGATTAAAACATATGAAACTAAACAATTCTTCAAGCTTGCCACTTGATTTCACCTTAAACCTCATTTGTACCTCGACAATTACAATTCGCGTTCAAATCTTTTCATGATTCTTGAAGACACCTCAATCGAGAAATTGAACCAACCGCACCTCATCTATGGAAGAAAAGATCTTTGCATATATTTATGCATCTGAAAAACTCTTGAACCCAAATTCATAGTTTAACACGTACATGTGTTGAATCCTTTATCATCTATTAGCAAAAACAATCTTACGATTCCTTTTCAAGGTGGTTAATTTTGTCACAGCTTCAGCAAGTTAACTTCGATTTCTCAGTGAGACTACTCCTATTATAACCTCGATATTTATACCTTGTCCTTTCGCCGTCATTACCGGAGAACCTTTTATCTTTTTGGCAAAATCCGCAATCAGTATTTTGAAAATCTCGTAGAAATTCTCCCGTCATACCTACAACGTCTAACCCTAATAGTTACATATTTTGAATGTGGAGTTTCTGAAAAACACCCTGGACTATGAAGTAGTTCTTGAAATGCTGATGAAGCAGCAAAAACCGTAAACAACTTTAACAGTCAAAAGTTTACGATGAAGTAAAGTATGTTGGAAAAGCTCAGAAAAATAGAAGGGTTAAAACTGAAAAACGGATTGAGCAAAGTATGAAGGAAACCGTGGACAAATCATGAGAACTAAACCCGACTTCAAAGGATTCAAATGATTTAGTGTCTACTGAAATTGTTAGTAAGAACCCTACTCCTTATCCTAAACCTTTCCAGATGATATTCTTCATCAATATCTTATCTCAGATATTATAAGATATCTTCATATCTTCCGTTATACATATTCTCCATATTGTTGGAGATATTTTCACAACTATCCTTATCTGAAATCATTTATCACTCCGTAATATCTGCAAAAGAAACTGTGTTAGTTTCTAAGTTCTAAAATCTTCGAGTTTAAAATAAGAATGTTTTGAAGTAGTGTTGGGAACTGATGCATGAATTAGTATAATATAATGAAACTTGATCAACTTCATTATATTACAGTAAGTCATGTTGAGTTTCTAATGGAATGTGATGATTCACAGTACCATCATCATGTGCCATGCTACACGGCTCTTACATTTTATTCAATCTTCAAACATATTAGAAACATATCATCTTGATAGTTCTATCTTTCCAGGGTATTCTGGTAATTTGACAAATCAAAATTTGTTCCATTACCATTTCTATCTTAGAGCATTAACAATGTTCATTCCAAAATCCATATGTGTGAATTCCGGACCATTACAAGAGATGCTTAGTTGAAAAGGAGGAAAAGAAACAGAATGAAGCTTCGAAATAAAAATTGTAGTAAAAATAGCAGCAAATAGGAAAAAGAAGAATGAAAGATATGAAAAGAATCAGGATTGGATGGAGCATATTAAGGAATGAGTAGAGGAAGAAAGAATAGAAGGTGTGGAAAATAAGGAAATGAAGGGGTGAATTTATAGAGAAATATCCGACAGAGAAAATCAAAACAGATTGCCGCATTAAATCAAAGAAAATCTTGATCGCCGAAAAACCGAATCTTATTACGTAAGATTTTCCTAAATTCCTTAGATTCCGGAAATCAAACATAACCATATCATTGGTTAAAACGATTCCATATTTACTCATTTCACTCTTTCGTGATAGCTTCACTCGTACGCTTCACATAATCGAATTGTTTTATCTATATCTTTCAATAATGATAAAACTCCATTATCACTTCATATTTGCCATGAAAACATCCATATTGTTATCCATGATGACCACTACTAAATTTCGAGGACGAAATTTCTTTAACGGGTGGGTACTGTAACGACCCGAAAATTTCCGACCGAATTTAAACTCTAATCTCTATATGTTTCCGACACGATAAGCAAAAACCTTAATGTTGAGTCTAGGAAGTCTAAAATATATATTCGGATAATTAATTACCCTTTTGACCATACCCGACGATTCACGAATAATTGTTTATAAATAAATTTATATATAAATAAATTGTTATATTATTATTACTAATAGTATTACTATCAATATCAATAATAATGTAAACATTATTATCATTAGTATAGTATTATTATTATCATTAATAATATTATTAATATCTTCTTTATTATTATTGTTACTTATTATTATTATTATCAATATCATTATTAAAATTTTTATTAACAATTATCAATATACTTGATATTGATATTGTATTATTATTGGTATTAATATTAGATACCAAGAATTATTATTTCTTGTATGATTATTTGTTTCACTAATAATAGATATTAATATTTGTATAATAAACATTATTATGTTTCTTTATATAAATTTAATATATAAGTATATATATACACCCATACAAATTTACGGTTAATTATATAAACATAAATAAACATGAATACAAGATATTAGTAAACTATTTTCAATCCTTATCAAAAACTGTAGATAATTGATTCTTTGTTTATTTCATAGTACAAATCAAAGAAAAACTGAACCAATTTATTTGTACTTATATATAAAGTTTCTGTTTCTGATTTGAATGAATCTGTCGACTCTTTTACGCTATAAAACTCGATCAACAATTTACAACAAATCACCTAGTTAAGTTTCTTCCTTCTTTGAGAACTATCACCCTTACACATCAAGAACCACCACAATAAACCATCACCACGAGTTGCACCTGTTATCTTTTTCTGTGATAAACCTTGCACCACCACTATGTAACCGGGAACCACCTTGAACCCACCATGATTCGTCACTACCGTGAGCACAACCATCATCAACCATCGCCACCCAACCACCATAAGATCACCACTACCCACGGTTTACACCACCACCATCTCTCTCTACAATTCTTCTTTGTGAACCTTATAAACCACCATCACCCCACCATCGTGGACCAACACTTCAATCACGACAACCATCTCAACCAACGTAAACCATCATCCTTCTCCTTTTCTATATGTTTGAAACAAAACCCACTACTCGATCATTAGCCACCTTCATTGGACATAATCATAACCACACGCCACCATGAAAGACCCATGTAACCGTAATTTCTGCTGCTACCTGTTTCTACTTCCAACTATGTCGATCAAAATTCTGGTGAGCCGTCTCTTATGATAGAGATGATGATGAAATGATGACCATGAGATGACATTATTATGTGTTATCAAATTATAAACTGCACCTAATACATGATTATATATAGTCGGTTTAAAAAAAAATGAATGAGAACCCCACCACAATTATCACCACCGAAACTACTTTGGAGTTTTCTTCTTTGTGGCCAACATGTATCAATCAAACAACCCCACTTATTTTCTTTCACATGCTGATATCCCCTTTTGCTGTAGAGTTTTAGTTTTGGCAGCCATACGTTTACACTTTACCTATTGTTGGGCTTCGAATTTCCTTGTGGGCCGTAAGACTTGATAGTTGTTGAACTTATGTTTTGCTTTAAACATGGACCGAGAGGTTAGTAACCCAAATGATGAAATTATAGTGTGATGCTGGTGATGCGTGTGTTATGTTCCCAAACAATCACAACAATATAATTATTTATATAAGGCTCAGGAATACCGAGATGATTAGGAGGAAATAATGACGGTTATGAACGAAAATAATGAGGGTGATGATATGATTAAGATTATGATTATGAAAGTGATTAGGATAATGATGATTTAATTAGGGTAACGATGATGGTGATGATGTAATAACGATGATGATGATAAAGTTATGATGATGGTATGATAGTGATGATGTAATTATGATAAAGACGAAGATAAATAGGTTTGCAAGGATGGTAATTCGATAATTTGGTATAGAGAGGATTAGGGTAATGATGATTCAGTAGATGATTAAGAAAAAGACAGTCAGAAAAGGGTTTAATAGAATTAATTTGTTCTTATTAAACAGATAATAAGAAACAGTGCAATGGTTTGTCGTGTGTGTGTATTACCAAGAGGTCCTAGGTTCGATACTAGGCCATGGTGTTTTATTTTTAATAAATGAAACTATTGGGCTATTCGACTATGTACTGCTTCTTGGACGAGTTACGGGCTGCCATGTTGTGGAAATTGATAAACAGATAGTGGTTAAGAATTAAACGTGTAAGATGAAACCAGAACGGGTGAAGAAGAATAGATGGTTAGAGGTTGGTGTCGTTAGGTGAGAGGTCGTGGGTTTGAGTCTGGGCATCTTCATTTTTATTTTGGAAACTTATTCTTCAAAGGTAGTAATTCCAACATCATTATTTTTTTTTATTTTTATTTTTTTTACTTTTATTACTATTATCATAAATATTATTATTGTTATTATTACCAAAATAAGTATTTTTATTATTATTATTATTATTATTGCTATTATTATTATTATTATTATTATTATTATTATTATTGCTATTATTATTATTATTATTATTATTATTATTATTATTATTATTATTATTATTATTATTATTATTATTATTATTAAGTACTAAGTATTATTATCAAAATTAATATTTTCACTAATATTATTATTATTAAACTTATTATTTATTTAAAAACTACAAATTATCATTAAAAGTATTATTTTTGTTAAAATTATCATTTTATTATTATAATACTATCAATATCATGAGGTATATATATATATATATATATATACATATATGTAAACTTGTTTAAATATTATTATGTGTTAATATTATTTGATATATATACAATTAATATAGGTTCGTGAATCCAAGGCCAACCTTACAATTGTTCAATGATGTTATATGTATTTTTACTACAAAATACATTAGGTGAGTATATAGTCCCTTTTAAACTCTAAATATTTTTGGGCTGAGAATACATGCGCTGTTTTTATAAATGATTTACGTTATGGACACAAGTGATAAAACTAAATTCTCGGTTGAGTTGTACCATGGCATATCTCTTTATACTTGGTAACTGCAAATTACGTGAGGAGCGTAAACGCGAATCCTGTTGATAGATCTATCGGGCTGACATCCCCAACCGGGCTGGACGACCAGCATTTAACGGTTGCATAGTACTTCGTTTCGTTACTACACTTGGTACGGTGTAGGGTTTATTTAAGAATATGCTGCTGTGATTTAAATGTTAAGTATGGTTACCAAGTGCTCAACGACTTTTCATACACGAGGAGTGTATTATGTATAAACATGAAATCTTGTGGTCCATAGTTATAACGCTGCTAGCATCAAACCTATATATCTCACCAACTTTATGTTGACATTTTAAAGCATGTTTATTCTCAGGTACGAATTAAGTCTTCCGCTGTGCATTTGCTCAATTTAAGAACATTACTTGGGGTCGATCATCGCAATGGAACCAGATGTTGTTGATTTCGTCCAGGGGGATAAGGACGGGTCGTTACAGTTTCTGATGTTCAGCTTTGACCTTAGAACACGTCAAACATTCTCCTACATATTTAGCAATATCGGCTTTCATACCTGGCCACCAAAAATGTTTCTTAAGATCCTTGTACATCTTCCCCGTTCCAGGATGTATTGAGTATCTGGTTTTATGAGCTTCTCTAAGTACCATTTCTCTCATATCTCCAAATTTTGGTACCCAAATTCTTTCAGCCCTATACCGGGTTCCGTCTTCCCGAATATTAAGATGCTTCTCCGATCCTTTGGGTATTTCATCCTTTAAATTTCCCTCTTTTTAAAACTCCTTGTTGCGCCTCCTTTATTTGAGTAGTAAGGTTAGTGTGAATCATTATATTCATAGATTTTACTCGAATGGGTTCTCTGTCCTTTCTGCTCAAGGCGTCGGCTACCACATTTGCCTTCCCCGGGTGGTAACGAATCTCAAAGTCGTAATCATTCAACAATTCAATCCACCTACGCTGCCTCATATTCAGTTGTTTCTGATTAAATATGTGTTGAAGACTTTTGTGGTTGGTATATATAATACTTTTGACCCCATATAAGTAGTGCCTCCAAGTCTTTAATGCAAAAACAACCGCGCCTAATTCCAAATCATGCGTCGTATAATTTTGCTCGTGAATCTTCAATTGTATAGACGCATAAGCAATCACCTTCGTCCGTTGCATTAATACACAATCGAGACCTTGCTTTGATGCGTCACAATAAATCACAAAATCATTATTCCCTTCAGGCAATGACAATATAGGTGCCGTAGTTAGCTTTTTCTTCAATAACTGAAACGCTTTCTCTTGTTCATCATTCCATTCAAATTTCTTCCCTTTATGCGTTAATGCAGTCAAGGGTTTTGCTATTCTGGAAAAGTCTTGGATGAACCTTCTGTAGTAACCAGCTAGTCCTAAAAACTGGCGTATGTGTTTCGGAGTTTTTAGGGTTTCCCACTTTTCAACAGTTTCTATCTTTGCCGGATCCACCTTAATACCTTCTTTGTTCACTATGTGACCGAGGAATTGAAATTCTTCCAACCAAAATGCACACTTTGAAAACTTAGCGTACAATTCTTCCTTCCTCAATACTTCTAACACCTTTCTCAAATGTTCACCGTGTTCTTGGTCATTCTTTGAGTAAATAAGTATGTCATCAATGAAAACAATGACAAACTTGTTAAGGTATGGTCCACACACTCGGTTCATAAGGTCCATGAACACAGCTGGTGCATTAGTTAAACCAAACGGCATGACCATAAACTCGTAATGACAGTAACGTGTTCTGAAAGCAGTCTTTGGAATATCATCTTCTTTCACCCGCATTTGATGATACCCGGAACGTAAGTCAATCTTTGAATAAACAGATGAGCCTTGTAGTTGATCAAATAAGTCGTCGATTCTCGGTAGTGGGTAGCGGTTCTTGGTGGTAAGTTTGTTCAACTCTCGGTAGTCGATACACAACCTGAATGTACCATCTTTCTTCTTGACAAACAAAACAGGAGCTCCCCACGGTGATGTGCTTGGTCGAATGAAACCACGCTCTAAAAGTTCTTGTAATTGGCTTTGCAGTTCTTTCATCTCGCTGGGTGCGAGTCTGTAAGGAGCACGAGCTATTGGTGCAGCTCCAGGTACAAGATCTATTTGAAATTCAACGGATCGATGTGGGGGTAATCCCGGTAATTCTTTCGTAAATACATCGGGAAATTCTTTTGCAATGGGAACATCATTGATGCTCTTTTCTTCAGTTTGTACTTTCTCGACGTGTGCTAGAACAGCATAGTAACCTTTTCTTATTAGTTTTTGTGCCTTCAAATTACTAATAAGATGTAGCTTCGTGTTGCCCTTTTCTCCGTACACCATTGAGGGTTTTCCTTTTTCTCGTATAATGCGAATTGCATTTTTGTAACAAACGATCTCTGCTTTCACTTCTTTCAACCAGTCCATACCGATTATCACATCAAAACTCCCTAACTCTACTGGTATCAAATCAATCTTAAATGTTTCGCTAACCAGTTTAATTTCTCGATTCTTACATATATTATCTGCTGAAATTAATTTACCATTTGCTAATTCGAGTAAAAATTTACTATCCAAAGGCGTCAATGGACAACTTAATTTAGCACAAAAATCTCTACTCATATAGCTTCTATTCGCACCCGAATCAAATAAAACGTAAGCAGATTTATTGTCAATAAGAAACGTACCCGTAACAAGCTCCGGGTCTTCCTGTGCCTCTGCCGCATTAATATTGAAAACTCTTCCGCGGCCTTGTCCATTCGTGTTCTCCTGGTTCGGGCAATTTCTAATAATGTGGCCCGGTTTTCCACATTTATAACAAACTACATTGGCATAACTTGCTCCGACACTACTTGCTCCGCCATTACTCGTTCCGACACCATTTGGTCCTTTCGTTCTATTAACCATTGGTCCGTAGACCTCACACTTCGCTGCGCTATGACCATTTCTTTTACACTTGTTGCAAAATTTGGTGCAGAACCCCGAGTGATACTTTTCACACCTTTGGCATAGCTGCTTCTAATTGTTGTTGTTGTTGCGGTTATTATTGTTGTTGGAATGATTGTTGTAGTTGCTGTTGTTGTTGTTGTTGTTGTTGTTGTTGTTGGGCCGTTTGTTGTAGTTGCGATTGATGTTGCGATTGTTGGGATAATTGTTGCGATTATTGTTGTAATTGCTGTTGTTGTTGTATTGGTGATTCTTATCACCGTTTTCCTCCCACTTTCTTTTGACTTGCTTCACATTGGCCTCTTCAGCAGTCTGTTCTTTAATTCTTTCTTCAATCTGGTTCACTAGTTTGTGAGTCATTCTACATGCCTGTTGTATGGAGGCGGGCTCGTGTGAACTTATATCTTCTTGGATTCTTTCCGGTAATCCTTTCACAAACGCGTCGATCTTCTCTTCCTCATCTTCGAATGCTCCCGGACATAATAGGCACAATTCTGTGAATCGTCTTTCGTACGTGGTAATATCAAATCCTTGGATTCGTAACCCTCTAAGTTCTTTCTTGAGCTTATTGACCTCGGTTCTAGGACTGTACTTCTCGTTCATCAAGTGCTTGAATGCTGACAACGGTAGTGCGTACGCATCGTCTTGTCCCACTTGCTCTAGATAGGTATTCCACCATGTTAACGCAGAACCTGTGAAGGTATGCGTAGCGTACTTCACTTTGTCCTCTTCAGTACACTTACTTATGGCAAACACCGATTCGACCTTCTCGGTCCACCGTTTCAATCCGATCGGTCCTTCGGTTCCATCAAATTCCAAAGGTTTGCAGGCAGTGAATTCTTTGTAGGTGCATCCTACACGATTTCCTGTACTGCTAGATCCAAGGTTATTGTTGGTATGTAGCGCAGCCTGTACTGCGGCTATGTTTGAAGCTAGAAAAGTACGGAATTCCTCTTCATTCATATTCACGGTGTGTCGAGTAGTCGGTGCCATTTCCTTCAAAATAGTCAAATGGAACAAGTTAATCATACAGAATATTAAGAGTAGTTAATAGTATTTCGTAGCATAATATGAACTCATTTATAAAAGCTTTTTCTTCATATTAGCATTTTATAAGTTTAAATTCGGGTAGTACCTACCCGTTAAGTTCATACTTAGTAGCTAATATACAATTCAACTACTACAATTCTATATGAAAAACTGATTATAATAATATTTCGCGTTCAAACTTTTACACAATATTTTACAAACTTACAATACCGCTTATTTTACATATAGCATGAAATATAGCACACAATAAATTTGATACAAGATGGTTGTGAAGATAATTCTAGCTAGTACACAAGTCGTTCAGCAAAGGCAATAAAGACACGTAATTCATACGTCCAGAAACAAGTCATGCATTCTAGTTTTACTAGGATTACTTCCCATCCTTGGTCTTGTGGAACATAACCGTTATGGCCATTGATAAGACAGCGTGTTGTAACGTCGTCAAAGAGACGAGGGTTACGTAATGTCCAACAGTCCCGTAACAATCTAAAAACCTCATTTCTTACCCCAATTACCGACTCCGTCACTTGTGGGAACGTTTTGTTTAATAGTTGTAGCCCGATGTTCTTGTTCTCACTTTGGTGAGAAGCGAACATTACTAATCCGTAAGCATAACATGCTTCTTTATGTTGCATGTTAGCCACTTTTTCTAAATCACGAAGTCCAATATTCGGATATATTGAGTCAAAATAATTTCTTAACCCATTGCGTAAAATAGCATTTGGGTTCCCCGCAATATATGCGTCAAAGTAAACACATCGTAACTTATGGATTTCCCAATGTGATATCCCCCATCTTTCGAACGAAAGCCTTTTATAAACCAAGGCATTCTTGGAACGTTCTTCGAATGTCTTACAAACTGATCTCGCCTTAAATAGTTGTGCCGAAGAATTCTGACCGACTCTAGACAAGATTTCATCAATCATGTCTCCGGGTAGGTCTCTTAAAATATTGGGTTGTCTATCCATTTTGTGTTTTTATACTGTAAAATAGACAAGAGTTAGATTCATAAAAAAAATTACTTATTAATACAAGCAATTTTTACATATATCATAAAGCATAAGCACACTATATTACATATATTACACCACACGAATACAACTATCTTATTCCGACTCGCTTGTTTCTTCTTCTTCTTCGGTTTTGGTTCGTTTTGCCAAGTTTCTAGGGATATATGATGTTCCCCTAATACGAGCCGTCGTTTTCCACATTGGTTTAGAAAAACCTGGTGGTTTAGAGGTTCCCGGGTCATTGTTACAACTTAAGGACTTTGGGGGTTGACGATACATATAAAGTTCATCGGGGTTGGAATTAGATTTCTCTATTTTTATGCCCTTTCCCTTATTATTTTCTTTTGCCTTTTTAAATTCAGTTGGGGTAATTTCTATAACATCATCGGAATTCTCGTCGGAATCCGATTCATCGGAGAATTGGTAATCCTCCCAATATTTTGATTCCTTGGCGGAAATACCATTGACCATAATTAACCTTAGTCAGTTGGTTGAGGATTTTCTTTTACTTAACCGTTTTATTATTTCCCCCACCGGTTCTATTTCTTCATCCGGTTCCGATTCTTCTTCCGGTTCCGATTCTTCTTCTGGTTTCGACTCTTCTTCCGGTTCCTCTTCGGGAACTTGTGAATCAGTCCACGAATCATTCCAATTTACATTTGACTCTTCATTATTATTAGGTGAGTCAATGGGACTTGTTCTAGAGATAGACATCTATCACATAATATCAAACGCGTTAAGAGATTAATATATCACATAATATTCACATGTTAAAAATATATAGTTTCCAACAAAATTTGTTAAGCAATCATTTTTTAAGTAAACACGGTCGAAGTCCAGAGTCACTAATGCATCCTAACAAACTCGATAAGACACACTAATGCAAAATTCTGGTTCTCTAAGACCAACGCTCGGATACCAACTGAAATGTCCCGTTCTTATTGATTAAAAACGTTCCATATTAATTGATTTCGTTGCGAGGTTTTGACCTCTATATGAGACGTTTTTCAAAGACTGCATTCATTTTTAAAATAAACCATAACCTTTATTTCATAAATAAAGGTTCAAAAAGCTTTACGTAGATTATCAAATAATGATAATCTAAAATATCCTATTTACACACGACCATTACATAATGGTTTACAATACAAATATGTTACATCGAAATCAGTTTCTTGAATGCAGTTTTTACACAATATCATTCAAACATGGACTCCAAATCTTGTCCTTATTTTAGTATGCAACAGTGGAAGCTCTTAGTATTCACCTGAGAATAAACATGCTTTAAACGTCAACAAAAATGTTGGTGAGTTATAGGTTTAACCTATATATATCAAATCGTAACAATAGACCACAAGATTTCATATTTCAATACACATCCCATACATAGAGATTAAAATCATTCATATGGTGAACACCTGGTAACCGACATTAACAAGATGCATATATAAGAATATCCCCATCATTCCGGGACACCCTTCGGATATGATATAAATTTCGAACTACTAAAGCATCCGGTACTTTGGATGGGGTTTGTTAGGCCCAATAGATCTATCTTTAGGATTCGTGTCAATTAGGGTGTCTGTTCCCTAATTCTTAGATTACCAGACTTAATAAAAAGGGGCATATTCGATTTCGATAATTCAACCATAGAATGTAGTTTCACGTACTTGTGTCTATTTTGTAAATCATTTATAAAACCTGCATGTATTCTCATCCCAAAAATATTAGATTTTAAAAGTGGGACTATAACTCACTTTCACAGATTTTTACTTCGTCGGGAAGTAAGACTTGGCCACTGGTTGATTCACGAACCTATAACAATATATACATATATATCAAAGTATGTTCAAAATATATTTACATCACTTTTAATATATTTTGATGTTTTAAGTTTATTAAGTCAGCTGTCCTCGTTAGTAACCTACAACTAGTTGTCCACAGTTAGATGTACAGAAATAAATCGATAAATATTATCTTGAATCAATCCACGACCCAGTGTATACGTATCTCAGTATTGATCACAACTCAAACTATATATATTTTGGAATCAACCTCAACCCTGTATAGCTAACTCCGACATTCACATATAGAGTGTCTATGGTTGTTCCGAAATATATATAGATGTATCGAGATGATAGGTCAAAACATTGTATACGTGTCTATGGTATCTCAAGATTACATAATATACAATACAAGTTGATTAAGTTATGGTTGAAATAGATTTGTTACCAATTTTCACGTAGCTAAAATGAGAAAAATTATCCAATCTTGTTTTACCCATAACTTCTTCATTTCAAATCCGTTTTGAGTGAATCAAATTGCTATGGTTTTATATTGAACTCTATTTTATGAATCTAAACATAAAAACTATAGGTTTATAGTAGGAAAAATAAGTTACAAGTCGTTTTTGTAAAGGTAGTCATTTCAGTCGAAAGAACGACGTCTAGATGACCATTTTAGAAAACATAATTCCACTTTGAGTTTAACCATAATTTTTGGATATAGTTTCATGTCCATAATAAAAATCATTTTCCTAGAATAACAACTTTTAAATCAAAGTTTATCATAGTTTTTAATTAACTAACCCAAAACAGCCCGCGGTGTTACTACGACGGCGTAAATCCGGTTTTACGGTGTTTTTCGTGTTTCCAGGTTTTAAATCATTAAGTTAGCATATCATATAGATATAGAACATGTGTTTAGTTGATTTTAAAAGTCAAGTTAGAAGGATTAACTTTTATTTGCGAACAAGTTTAGAATTAACTAAACTATGTTCTAGTGATTACAAGTTTAAACATTCGAATAAGATAGCTTTATATGTATGAATCGAATGATGTTATGAACATCATTACTACCTCAAGTTCCTTGGATAAACCTATTGGAAATGAGAAAAATAGATCTAGCTTCAAAGGATCCTTGGATGGCTTGAAAGTTCTTGAAGCAGAATCATGACACGAAAACAATTTCAAGTAAGATTTCCACTCGAAATAAGATTGTTATAGTTATAGAAATTGAATTAAAGTTTGAATATGATTATTATCTTGTATTAGAAAGATAACCTACTGTAAGTAACAAAGGTTTCTTGATCTTGGATGATTATTTGGAATAGATTTAGAAAACTTGGAAGTAAACTTGCAATCTTGGAAGTATTCTTGATTTTATGAAACTAGAACTTTTGAAATTTATGAAGAACACTTGGAACTTGAAGATAGAACTTGAGAGAGATCAATTAGATGAAGAAAATTGAAGAATGAAAGTGTTTGTAGGTGTTTTTGGTCGTTGGTGTATGGATTAGATATAAAGGATATGTAATTTTGTTTTCATGTAAATAAGTCATGAATGATTACTCGTATTTTTGTAATTTTATGAGATATTTCATGCTAGTTGCCAAATGATGGCTCCTACATGTATTAGGTGACTCACATGGGCTGCTAAGAGCTGATCATTGGAGTGTATATACTAATAGTACATACATCTAAAAGCTGTGTATTGTACGAGTACGAATACGGGTGCATACGAGTAGAATTGTTGATGAAACTGAACGAGGATGTAATTGTAAGCATTTTTGTTAAGTAGAAGTATTTTGATAAGTGTCTTGAAGTCTTTCAAAAGTGTATGAATACATATTAAAACACTACATGTATATACATTTTAACTGAGTCGTTAAGTCATCGTTAGTCGTTACATGTAAACGTTGTTTTGAAACCTTTAGGTTAACGATCTTGTTGAATGTTGTTAACCCATTATTTATTATAACAAATGATACGTTAAATTGTTATATTATCATGATATTATGATATATAATATATCTTAGTATGATATATATACAGTTAAATGTCGTTACAACGATAATCGTTACATATATGTCTCGTTTCGAAATCATTAAGTTAGTAGTCTTATTTTTACATATGTATTTCATTGTTAATACACTTAATAATATATTTACTTATCATTTAACATAATTAACCAAGTGTATCAATATCTTAATATGATTCATATGTACCTAGTAAGACGTTGCTATAACGATAATCGTTATATATATCCTTTTCGAGTTTCTTAAATTAATAGTCTCATTTTTATGTATATAACTCATTGTTAAAATACCTAATGAGATACATACTTATAATAAAATCATGTTAACTATATATATAAAAATATATATGTCATCGTATAGTTTTTACAAGTTTTAACGTTCGTGAATCACCGATCAACTTGGGTGGTCAATTGTCTATATGAAACCTATTTCAATTAATCAAGTCTTAACAAGTTTGATTGCTTAACATGTTGGAAACACTTAATCATGTAAATAACAATTTCATTTAATATATATATAAACATGGAAAAGTTCGGGTTACTACACATAGAGTACAACTTTTTTTTACGCAAACTCAAAAAACACTATTTCACTATTCACCAATAGTAACCAGGGGTATTTTTGTCATTTCACTTTCTTTTTTTCTTTTTCTCTTCTTTCACTCATCTCTCATCTGTCTTCATACAACTCTTAATACATAGAGTACAACTTTTTTTTACGCAAACACAAAAACCACAAAGAAACAACAAATTAGAACATCCTTAAACATGATACACAAGATCTTCAAGCCAAAAAACCACAACTAAACAACAAATTAGCAAATCCTTAAACATGATACACAAGATATTCTAACCACCATCGTAGACACAATACTAACCACCGGCGGCCAACTCCGGCGACCATTTCCGGCGCCACACCGTCACTAACAACCACCACCAACTAGATCTAAAACGTGACAACAACAGATAAATAAACAAAAATGAAGGTCTAAACATGAATCTTTTAAAGAAAATTAACTAATCAAATACAATAAATTTGTAACAAAAGATTAAAATAAATTTAGAAACAAACTACCAAATAAACACGGCTCGAATCGGGAAGCAGAAACCAAAAGAAATTATCCTGGCAAGCCACCACCATCAGTCACCAACCTCAGCCACCATCGTTGGTTCTTCCGTCATCCACCACTATCGATCTAAGAAAGGGGCGGTTTATCAAAAGAACAGAAGGACGACGGCGCTGGAAGAGTTAGACGGTTGGCGGTGGTTGGGTGGAAATAGCTGTCGGAGTTCAGATTGACGATAAAGGCGACTTTTGGTGGTAATCCGTGAAAGTTTTGGTGGTAATCGTCCACGGCAACAATGTGGTGTCGGTCGGTGGCGGATTTGTGGGTGGGAGTTGAGAGATATTTTCAGATCTAGAATGAAATTAGTTTTTTAGGTATTGGAATTTTTTGAAAAGAACATAATATGGATTGGGTTGGGCTGCTAATTACTCCGTATAGAAGACCACAAAGGGTGTGTTTGGCGCGTAGTTTATTGGAGCTTATGGAAGCTTATGGGAGCTTGAGCTTATGATTGTAATAAGCTTCAAGTCATAAGCTTCGTTTGGTAGACAAAAAAAGTAGAGCTTATGAAAATCATAAGCTCTCAAAAAATAAGCTACTTGTAGTAGCTTATGAAAAAAAGTAGAGCTTATGAACTGAAAAATAAGTTCCAGCTAGTTTACCAAACATTTATAAAAATAATAAGCTCCAGCTACCAGCTTCAAAAATAAGCTCCAGCTTCTGCTCATAAGCTCCAGCTCCAGCTATAAGCTCCAGCTCCAGCTACTTTCGTCCAAACACACCAAAAGTCTTAGTAGGTTTCAAGCTAAGTAGAAGTGTACACGTTCACATATTACAATTGCCAGCTCAACCACTAATGATTAGGCCACAGTTGAGTCTTTAGTTA
This sequence comes from Rutidosis leptorrhynchoides, assembly GCF_046630445.1. Lineage (NCBI taxonomy): Eukaryota > Viridiplantae > Streptophyta > Magnoliopsida > Asterales > Asteraceae > Rutidosis > Rutidosis leptorrhynchoides. The sequence goes on along the minus strand of NC_092337.1, from coordinate 447,154,714 downwards.
ATTTTTTACACACTGAAAAAATAATACGGAGTATTATGTTGCTTATATTAATCAAAATTTACTTAAATGAATACTTTTGACCTTAAAAGAAAAGCTATTTTATTATCTTAAAAAGTTACACTATACACCATCTTTATTCTTTATATTTACACAAAAAAGAGGTACAAATAAATGTATCCAAGCTAAAAAAACAAAACCGGATCTGATCAAAAACACGAAAGTGTTAAACGGGCTCTATAGTAAGGTAAGTCTGCTAACGTCAATTTATTTATTTTATTATTTTATAATTTTATAGAGAACTTTTAGGTTTTTTTTTTCCACTTAAAATTGTTTTTCCTTTGCTTCTACTTTTTTCTTTCTTTTTGTTTATCGAATTTAACAAATATTCTCCCAACGCGAAGCGAGGGGCACGCAACCTAGTTATTCAACATTAAGATTAAGATTTTCAATAATCATATATCTCAACATGGAGGTGGACCATTAATTATCATTATCATTATAAGACATTTTTACAAGAAATTTACTATTGAAGACATCTAGCTAGTAGGCTTGGGGTATGGGATGGGCCTTGAATCCTATTATTTCTCCGTTTTGGGCTAAAATTTGATGGGGTCATGATTCTATATGGCTATATACAATACAATTATTGGGGGAAAAAAACAGAGTAAGCCATTTGTCCATTGAGTTTAGAATGCAATAAACAGAGTAAGGTAATAAAATGCTTTCAAAATATGTTTAGCTTCTGTGCTCTTGAGAATAAAAAGATCGGGTTATTTGATAGTATGTATAAATGGGCTTGGCCCGTTAGATTTATAGCACTTGGGTTTCAATATTATTCGGGGATTAATAGGTCGGGACTTTAGAATAATTAATCGGTAATTCGGGGATTAATACATTTAAATATTAAATTCTAAAAATTATATGTCTAAATATAGAAAAAAAATCATAAATATAAATATAAACTTTAACATAATTGTCTAGAATTATTCATTTTGCTCAAAAATATAAAGTTTTAGTTTAAATTCATGTTAAAATGTTAACCATTTTTTACTTTGACCGACTTTGATTACCAAATTCGATTTGAACCCATCAATTGACGTTGACCGTTTAATTAAACGGATTTTTGTAAATCGGAACGGATTGCTCTTAAAAATGATTAACCGAGGATTAATTGGAGAGTAATCGGTTTTTTTACAACACTGGATATACCTATTAGAATAGATTATTAGTTAGCAGGGTGTTTTAGAGGATGTGTGCTAGTGTGAGCAATCGCACGGGGTTCAAAATTTTGACGGGCCCATATATTAATTTTTCAACGACTGAATGAAAAATACATCAGTTTTAAAACAGTTTTGCGAAATTCAAAGAAAAGTTAGAAGGAACGCAAAGATTATGAAGACACAAAGATATGTGAAAATCCCGTTAATTGAGGATGTATTATCTTTTAACTAATGTAAACACATTTAATGATAATTTAATAATTTAATTAAGAGTCGTAACGGACTAACATTGAAAAACTATTAATAATGATACTAGAGAGTATTGATTAGAAAAAGTTTTCAACAACTTTTTTGCAAAAAATATTTGGAGTGCCATTTCATTTAAAAAATAGTTTAAGTATAATGAGATAACAATTATTCGAGAATAAACCACTTTGTATTGAATTTTTACTTTTTAGGTTCTATTTAATATTTTGAACATGGCCTTCAAAATGAGACGGTCCTGTTAGTATAGACGGACTTGATATATTAGATTTTAGGTAATTATATGCATTTGTGCTCTACAAATAGTTATCAATGAATAAAACTATATCATTCTAAAACTAATAGTTATCAATGTAATATATAATAACTACAGGGTTTTCATTGGGGATGGCAATGGATGTTTCATCCATGGACATCCACTCAATCTGATCCATTTATAATGTATATGGATGATGTAAATGGACGATTAACAGATATGGATGATCTAAATATTTCGTGGATCAGATATGGATGACAATTTATCATCCACGAATATATCCATTATCACCCGAAATACATTATATGTACATAAATTGCATATATACGTACTAAAATATATGCATATACACCTACATATCGATATACATATACATATGACCTTCAAATTCTTAAATGATTAACGAAAATAAGGGTTGTGATAGTCACAATTATTAAATTGTTACTAACAAAATTCAAAGTTACATATTTAGATTAGTTTAAACGTATATTTACTTATATTATAACGTATTTTGCTCAATTAAATTCACAATCGGTGATAAAATACAATCAAAACACGTGTAACAAATCAAAAACATAAAAATTAAATATTTATATTTGTTATAACATATACTAAATTAATAAAATCTTCGTTAGATTAACATTTTATTTGATATCCAACAGATATCCATTAATCCGTTTAATCTATCGGATATGGATATGGATGGATGAACTGAATTAAATGAATATGGATATGAATATGGATGAGCAAGAATTAAATGAATATAGATGTGGATATAGCATCATCCGATTCATATCAGATCCATTGCCATCCCTAGTTTTAATATGTCATAGTGTTTTTTTTTTTTTTTTTTTTTTTTGGGTAAATGGTTACTTGATAAATGAATTAGATCAAAAATATTTACAAAGCAAAATAAAGAAGCAATGGGACAGACCCTACACAACAATTAACCAGAGACTTAATAACAGAACAAACTCTGACAAAAACCAATCATACAAAACCATCAAGCTAGGAACTCAATCAAAACACCATATTTTCTTTAATGTGTGCACCTGGTCGGTATCCTTTCATTTCAAAGACATCAGCTTTAGACGAACAGTAGAAAAAATGGTCTCTATAAGTTGATCAGAAAATTGGAAGGGTGAAAAGTGATTAAACGGTAAGAGTTGAAGGGCCTATTGTAACACATCGATTCCCTCCGAATTAAAGAGAAGATTTTCACTATAATTTATGGGGATGGTTCTTACACACACTTTTTTGATCCTCACACACCTATTTTAACCTTTTACTCTTCTAATAATACTCAATTGGTGTGTGAGGATCAAAAAAGTGTGTGTGAGAATCATCCCCCATAATTTATCCTCTAGAAGAGCATCTGTTTAATAAAAGAAACCATTGTTTGCTTATTAAGTTGTTTTAATGGCAGTAATAGTTTATTTTTGCTCAAATCATGCAATTTACTGGGAAATAATAATTGCAAAACGCGGTTTGTCTAATTTTTCACTAGGAGTTATTTTATAATATACATTTTCCATAAAGAATATAACTAAACTATAATAATAATCAAATATAATTAAAAATTAGTTTGTTTAGTAAATAATTTTTATAACTTATAAAATTGTATAATTGTATGGGATTGGTTCCATGCTATTTTGAGATATATTCATTGTTTTATTGAGGATTATAAACAAACAATTTTATAAAAGTATATAATTAGGGTGGTGATTTGTATATTACTAGTTACTAGTAAAAATAATATTTAATCATAATTACTCAACATGCTTTAGGTGGTATGACCACTCCTCATACAGCTACTATTTCGTTCATGCTGGATGTTCCAAGAAAATATGTGTTTCTTCTTCTAAAAGTTGTTAAATTTGCTAAAAAAAATATAATCACAATCATAAGATGTGTTTATATTTTTAAATCTAATTTTCGGACTCATGAAAAAACAATAACTAATGTCTAATGATTAGATATGTCGTCAATTGACTATTTGATAACCCCAAGCTAAGAAGTTAAATATTTGGACATTATGCTGTTCAAATTTTGGAAACAAATAAATGTTAATTGTGAATACGATTAATGTCGTCAATCAATCCAATTAAATTTGTATGATATATATTAATTAAAGATCTGAGTTATCAGCAAAAACAATATACCATACCAGTTCAAATGCATAAAAAACACATTCAAATCATCATACTCTTATTGCATATATATAGTTCATAACCACATGCATATAAAAAATCTGGAATAAAAAACAAATTAACAAGGACAATATATTACGAATATAAATATAAATATAAATCAAGTAATCAAAGCTTGAGATTTAAATCAAGACCACCAGTGCTTCCATCTTGATCATTCTCAGAATAAATGACACTTTTTCGAGTCAAAAGACTATTTGCACTATTTTCTTCAAAAAAATCACGAACAACTGCGGCGCCAGCTTCCAGCTTAATAGAAGAAGACGGTACGATAGGAGAACCAAAACAGAAACCGCCACTATTATTATTCGTAATGTTTCCTTGATAACTTTCCAAAATCTTTGATCTATCAAAATATGGTAATCTACTTGTGTATTGATCATGATGTCCTATTGGGGTATATCGATAATTCATCGATGAAGTTGACCAAGAAGGTCTTTGGATAAACGATTCATTTCTAACCCCAAGTGGTGATCTATTAGTCAAATTAGCGAATGAAGAATAACAGCTATGATTACCATATGGTGGTGGCAGTAGGTGACTATACGGTGGCGGAGGAACCTCCATCTGCCGCCGTTTAGCGAGTTGTCGCTCTTGTTTATGAGCATTTTGATGACCTCCAAGTGCTTGAGAAGTTGAAAACTCTCTTTTGCAATAGTTACAAGAAAAAACCCTAGCTTTTTGTTTTTCTTGTTTCGTCTCTTTTGAACACGACTCGCTTGCTTGAGACGACGTTGTCCCCTCTAGATCTATAGGATTAAAAAGATTAAGCCCGAATTTCTTATCATCAATATCCGAAAGTTTAAGATCAGGAAAAGATCTAGAAGAAGACGATTTATTAATATCCAACGAGCTCTCTATATTCTTGTTCTTCAAGTTTTCTTCTTCGGCCGATATGCTAGAAGCCTCGGATGGACATGGTTCAGATTTAACTTCTTGTAATTGTTCCATTATTCGAAGTGATTTGAATTTGAGAGAAAGAGATGGATTTGTGAGAGATGATTTTGGTTATGAAGCATGTTTGTTTAAATAATGAGAGAGTTTAATGCATGATATCTGTTATATTTGGAAACTATGTTTAGTGCAATCATCGCATGGAGTAAAACTAGCACATGATTAAGCAAAATATAAAGGGTGATGAATTGATTATATCTCTAGTTTAAATAAAAAAACACAATGTTAATCTTAGGCTCCTAGTCAGCTTTCAATGTAAGGAGTCGTAGTTGTGAAGAGGAGTTTAAGTTTATTACTGTAAATAGTTTCGTTTTTAATTTGAAATATTTAGAAAGACATTGATTTATTTATTACAAGAGATTTTCTGTATAATTTGTTATAATTAACGAGTACATTCCTAATTAATTCATTAAAATAGTGTTAAGTCAATTTAATTTTACACGACCAAATATTTAATTCATTGCCATATTTTGTGGAAATTTGAAAAACAAATACTCGTATATCGTTTATTTTAGCATAATTTTAAACCATGCAATATTTAGACTAATAAATAATTATAGTTGTACACGAGCTTCTCATCAGGTTGAAACGATTCGAGTCGAACTCAAAAATCAAGTAGAATTGTTGATATTTCAAAGTGATTGAGTAAGGCACGTGTTCGACTTGATTATTATTATTATTATTATTATTATTCAACTTGATTATTACTAGTACTTTTATTACTACCAAATTGATCCTATCCCTATATATATATATATATATATATATATATATATATATATATATATATATATATATATATATATATATATATATATATAGAGAGGTAGGATCAATTTGGTACTAATAAAAGTACTAGTACAGCCACTTTTTTTTTTCCAGCAAAAATGAATCAATATATTAAAACCTTCATCAAAATGATAAGTGAACAATTACAATAGACTTTCGGCTATGATACAAAGAGACAATAACTTAAACTTAAGCTGAAAGACATTAAATATCGGGATTACAATCCCAAACATAAAATTGATGACTATGACATAACTTATGAAAAGTCGCCCACGAGAACACTTTAAGCTTGATTTGGGAGACAATGGAGTTCCAACACGTGTAGTTGTCGTTGAAGACGAAATCGTTGCGTGCTAACCAATAGCCCATATTGTCGTCAGGCCAATTAACCTCCAAAATTTTTTGTCACCTATACCCAAGGTTGAAAAAGACGCGAGACGGGACCGAAACGGTAGCGACTTCAAAACGTCGCAACGGAAAAAACGGGGCCGAGACAGGGTCGAAACGGATGTTGACTAATGTTGACTTTTATACATATAAATATATATTTACACATATTGTAGAGCTAAAAAACCTTCGTTGACAAGTTTGTACCTATAATTGCTATTAGCGTTAATATAATACAAAATGGAATACTAAACTATGTCAATTTTGATTGATTTGACCGACTTATGACCGATTTTAACATAATTTCTGACTTTTGACCGGCGTTGACCCAATTTTTCCTGCATTTGACCTGAATTTTGACCGTTGACCGACTTATAAGAAAACGGGACGGGGTCGAAACGGTTTAGTCACCAAAACGCTGCAGCGGGCGTCGCAACGGACGCAACGGACGCCGTTTACAACAGTGCCTATACCCATGCCAAGGTACCAATAACTCGAAAAGTCTTTTTTTTTTTTTTTTTGAAAGGCAAACTCACACGCACAATTAATACGAATATTTACAACCACGAATATTTACAACCACGAATATGTCTCAAGTGAGACGTGAACCCTCAACCTCTTGGTTGGAGAGCCATCACGATACCGCTGGGCCAAATGCCCTTTGGTATCACTCGAAAAGTCTAGGATAGACTTTGGGATAACCCAACGAACATTCCACCATTTAAAGAGGGCTGACCATATACAAAAAGAGCAGGGACAATGCATTAACAAATGATCAACGGTTTCTGGCTCGGAATTGCACCAAACACATAGAGGAGAATTATTGCCCGGAAGGATGTGTCTTCTAATGCATAGAGGAGAATTATTGCCCGGAAGGATGTATTTAACCGGGATGCTACGGTTACATGCCAACCAATGAAAAATAGCTATTTTGGAAGGAACTCGGTTATTCCAAACAAGACTTTTCCAATCCGGTAAATGGGAAGTGTCCAAAATAACAAGCAACCTCATTGCCTCAGCAACATTAAAAACACCCGAAATTGACGGCTTCCAAATGATTGCATCTTCACCCACTGTTGTTTGAACATTTGATAACAGTTGAAGTAATTCAGAAACCGAATAATGGTCAACAAGTGTAATCGGCCCATTAAGCAACGAGGACCAACCAAACTGATGTCCTCGGCCCAGAACATGCCCATAAAGGCTAGAAACTGAAGCATCCTATAGCGAGCAGAGAGCAGATAGATTTGGGTCTAAAAACTTTTTGATTAGGCTTATATAGCAACAAGGTTGCAATCCAAAAACGATTGGACCACTAGTACAGCCACTACCTATCTTTATTATTCTCTCTCCACTTTACCCCTGTAACGACCCGGCTTTTTCGACTTGCTTTCGTGCCTTGTGTTTTTGCGAAACTGCGTATTTGTGCGTACTGTGTTACTTTATACTCTGGAAACTTGATTTACGTGGTTTACTTCCATTTATATGTTAAAACGTGCCTTAGAGTACGTAGGATACATAACTTGATCATTGGAAGCCTTTATAACCGTTAGTGTTATTTGACGTTTCAAATAAACCGCGAACTTGCGCGCACGTTTAACTTTTGTCATAATCGGAATATTATGACTGCGAAATATTAATTATTATTTTATAATAATAATTACCTGGATTTTTAGATGCTTAATTACGCGTAGTAATTTAATTATGCACAATAGTTAGTCTTGTTGGACTTTCTACCTTGTTGGGCTCAAGCCCACCCTACTCTAGCTAGTGATCCAATTAATTAGCCCTTGTCCATGTCATCAATCCTTGTCAAATTTCTTGCTTATAAATACTAGCCCTTGTCCATGTCATCAATCCTTGTCAAATTCCTTGCTTATAAATACTAGCCATTTACCTCTCATTCAAATCACTTGCTCATTTGGTTTTCACACACACTTGTTCTTTCTTTCTTTCTTTTCTAGTATTGCTTGTAAGTCTTCTTTTTCTTCTTCTTTTCCTTTCATTTTCGTGGCCATCATCATCATATTATGGAGATCAAAGTTCCTTTTAGCTTTGATCTTGCTTATATCTTGTTGATTCAAGCATGAATCTTTCAAGAACATGGAAGATTCAAGCTTTCTAGCTTTGAATCTTCACCAACTTTGTAGATTCATCTTTCTTTTATTTTAATCTTGTTATTTTGTGATAAAGATTCAAGCTTTTGTTTGTTATCTTCATATATCTTAAAGATCCAAGCTTTATGCTTCAAGATCTTCAAGAACACTAAAGGTTCAAGCTTTCTAGCTTTGTGACCTTATAAATTGTGTGAAAGGGATCCAAGCTCTCTAGCTTAGGGTTCCATCACCTCTTTTGACTTGGATCATGTTCATACTTGTTTGATTGATGTAAAGTTTGTAACTTTGTTTGTAAATAGGACTTGTAATTGTGTTAAGACTAAGGATATGATGTAACCTTGGTTCATCATCCATCTAAGACTCTTAAATGAGTTGTGTTACCACTTGGTCTTAACATATTGTGTATTGATGGTAGAATCTTGGTCAAAAGTGATGCTAAACCATCAACGAGTTGTACACTTGAAGCTACAGCATCAAGGATGAGAACCGTGATGAGCATCAAGCACCAAGAACCTCACCGGAGCACTTGTACACTGATTTTCATATCTGATCAGACCACCTGGGCTACTGGAAAGCTGATTTTCAGTTAGTTCGGTTCGAGTAGATGATTTTCCGTTTATGCCTCATCTTAATCCGAGTTACGGTTTAGGATTTATGGCCCTTCGAGAGTCACTACACCCTATTAACGTTGTGCTGAAATTTCTGACCTACTCGCACTTAAACCGTCGCCACGGTCAAACGAAGACGAGTTAGGTTCTGAAAATTGGTCAGCGGTTAGGGGACTCACATACGGAGCCATAGCCACTGACTATCCATCTTTTCGATTTACGTAGAGGTTGCAGCAGCTGACCAAAATCAGCCTATTGTTTCGATCTCTATTCTTGTCGAACTTACTTAGCTTTTATGATGATGAATGATGATGATGATGACACTTAAACTTACTTTATGCACTATTAGAATTTATAAAAACAACCTACTGACCTAGTAACCCTTGATTTAGGTTGACGACCTTTCGGACCGACTTACTACTTGCGTACTTTCATTACCGACTTTACCGCTTTTATCACTGTGAGTTATAGCATTCCCTTTTTACTTTAACTTATTTTGGGAACTGAGAATACATGCGGATTTTATGTTTTACATACTAGGCACGAGTACTTAAACTTTATATATGTGTGGGTTATACAACGGCATAAACATTCCCTTTAGCTCGGTAACGTTTAATCATTGGTTTTTGAACCGGTGAACGCGAATCTTAGATATGGATCCATAGGGTTTGACATCCCCACTCGGGCTAGTCGCGCTAGCATTTAACGAGTGTTTAATACTTCGTGAACATACGCACTCGCCAAGTGTACTTTCAGGGGGTTATAAACGTTAAGTGTAGTTACCGAGTGCCCACGGTTATACATATACTTTATCATACTGATTTGAATTACTGATTTGAAACGCTTGTTTGAAGCACTGAAATCTCGTGGCCTACATTACATTACTGAATACAAACAAACTATAGCTCACCAACATTTGTGTTGACTTTTTAAGCATGTATTTCTCAGGTGTTTAGACGTTGTTGCTTCTGCTGTTAGCCTTGCTGTTCTAGTCTCGGTGTATAGACTTGCTGTTACAGACTTGCTGTGTTAGACTTCCGCTGCATTACTTAGAGATGTCTCAAGCATGAAACTTTTACTTTGCATTCCCAACTTATGTTATTTTCAAAACAATAGCTTTGTAATGACCTTAGTATCATGTACTCATGTTAATGTTTCCTATTCATCTTTTGTAAAACGTTATCTGTTCATGAATGCAAAACTGGTTTTCAAACATCATATAGTGTTTGACCTTGTAATAATCCTGTTGTTGATGTGACGTACACGATGATTTTGTACGGGGCGTCACAGTTGGTATCAGAGCATTGGTTGTAGAGAATTAGGTTGCATTAGTGAGTCTAGGACCGACCCGAGTAGGATTCACTAATAGGACTAATCTACAACTTACTAGTTTACTTGTTTCTGCGGAACCTGCTGCATGCTACTGTGTTATATTACTACATGTTACTGCTTACTACTACTGCATGCCACTGCTTACTTTTACTACCGTATGAACTTGCTGCATGCTACCGTTTCCTTTTACTGCTATGTAAACTCGCTGCATGCTTTTGCTTATTCTAGCTACTGCATGCTACTATCTGCTTTCGATTGCATGTTACTTCTGTTTAGTACTGTTAATATTGTCATGCTATATACTGCTGTAAATGAGCTAGGTTGCTGTAGTGCCTGATTACGTACTTGCTTCATGCCAGCTATTCGCTGCACCGACTTGGAAAAACTTACCTTTCCTAGTTCAGATGTTCTTCTTAACCCATTTTCCACACGTCTAACCCTAAGGATTAGTACTGTAATCCACCTGTTACTACTGTTCCACCGTTCCAGAGATCGAAACGATTCTTCACGCAATCTAGGAGGAGTACCCCTCGGATTACACGCCCACTAAAGTCGATCCTCGGAGGAGGAGATATTGGAGGATTTTTCGGAGTAACCGCACCCCGAGCTCACTCTAAATAGCCACGTACGACGCGTGAACATTCGAAGGTTGTTCAGTTCCTGCAAGATGGCTCGTATCTCGTACGCTTTCATGACCGTCACTTATCTCTTTCGTTCTTCACCACTGCTCGACGATCTGACGACATTTCTGGATTTAGTACCCTAACACTCTTAGGCATTGGGGAAGTCGGGAGGACATCTCCTTTCACAAGGTCAGAGTGCCTTCTACTGATGCTCAACCATACCCAAAGACTTGGGAGTCGCCTCAAGACATATCGTACTACTACTTGCTACACATACAACTCGACGCGAGACCCAGATTGAATTTCTAGAAAGGAACCTAACGATGTTACCTGAACCTGAACATTTTGAAGAAATTTCAGGACATTTAGGCATTGGTGCATGACCTACGGAACTTACGCACCCACACCGAGAAACCGTGAGATTAATTATGTAGATTTTGTTTTGAGATAGCATAGATAAAGCACCGTTGGATGAAATTGAGTAGAACTGAAAGTGATCACGTTACATTGACCATATGGAGTGATATTGGAATGAACGTACGATTTAGTACAATATAATGACGCCAGGCCAGCGTAATTATATTGAAGTGAATCATGCAGAAGTCCCAATGTTACTACATAAGGAATATGAAGCGATTCAAAGGAAATTTTGGTAGGAACCACTTGAGTATACGCATTATGGTCTGATAAAGGCAGGAATAACCACTTAGTCTAGATACTGTACGAGAAGGGCCTGGACTGCAGAATTGATAACCCGAAAATTTGTTATAGATATAGACACCCTGGATACTTAAGGAAAAAGTTCTCAAATAGGAAAAAAAAAAAAAACTTTGGACTCACATACGATAGAGCAATCGTTATCTCATCTATGGAGACTCGCATGGATCCTGATTTTAGTTAGGGTACGTTTCTTCACAACGATTTATCGTCTCGGAATTGTTTAATACTAGAGTGATAGAAACCTTATATCTAAGAATCCTAGTGTGATGACTAATAAGCCATTAACAATCATGAGAGTTAAGTATTCTATAGGACAAGCTAATGGTAAGTTGGCAGAGATAGATGAGTAATTTAAGATAGTACCTTAAAAATTAACAGGTGGGTCATTTGGAGATGACCTCATGCCAACAAAACTTGGAAGTTTTATACTAGTAGTTGGAAAGGATTAGTTACCTGCGCACAAGCAGATGTTATTTGAGAAGGTTGATAAAAATTTTCACGGCAGTATAATAAGATTTGGTTGGAATGGACCTTAAAATTAACCTAATACTCATCGAGTTAGAAAGCTTTGAGGAAATAGTTGGAACAGACTGACTTTCAAGGACGAAAAGCGAAAGTTATTTATAGTAAGAAGATTATTCGTATACCTCGCGAGAATGGTGAGCCAAAAGCCATCTGGATTACTTCAACAACCCGAGATCTCACAATGGAAATGGGAAGGGATGACGATGGATTTCATTCTGAAACTACCGAAAACAGTCAGCAGTTATGACACTATCGGGGTTATTGTTGATTGCCTCACCAAATCTGCTCACTTTCTAGCCATGAAAGAAACCGATACAATGGACAACGATACATAAAGGAAATTGTATCCCGTCACTTCAGCAATTCAAATTCTATACTACCCAAGAATCGTATTTGATACTCATTCTTATGCGACACTGAATCCTAACTTATTCCGAGAGAATTCTTAATCAATGATAATCACACCATCACCCTTCTTACTTCGATATTAGTCATACCAGTTCGGAATTTCCAAAATCAATGGGTAGTTAATCCCCGTCCTCATACTCTCCCTTTCGTTTCTCACTTATAAGCAACAACTTTATACTTAAGCATTTTTTGTCGAAGGACTTATGCCCTACTAATAGTCATCAACCACATTAAAATTCAACAGTTTTCATTACCTCGTAACATTTTTGCTCAAATATCACCCGAGATTTTCAAAAGTCTTTTACTCGATTCTCATCAATCTTTTTTCAACTTGTAACCTCCGAAATATGAAAATTTTGTTTGCCAAAATTTTACTTACACTATTTTACTGTGCGATCCTCTCAAAACTTAATAAAAATAAATTTATTTTATTTGCCATTCGTGCAAATTTTTGAAATCGTATACGTTATATAAAATAAAGTAAATAATTACTTCTTTTTGACAAATACATATGAAATTTTACTTTCACTTTTACAAATCAAATCTTTTATTCAAAGGATATTTTACCTTGAATGGTACGTGTTGTACATAACCCTAGTTTGCTAAGAACTTAATTTCTTTTCTTACATCGTCACCTTAAATGAATTCTATAAAATTTTCGTTGCTTGTCTATATAAAATTTTTCGTTGCTTATTCGTATCCAAGTCATCATGAAGACAGACAACTGTCGAAACTAAGAGATTCATGTGTGTGTATGTGATGAAGGCACTTACTACCACGTCATGCAGAGCCTTCGGGCATCCACAAACACTTAAACCATTCAAAATTACTGCGTTACCCCAGGGATCTTATTCTTCACACCTGTCGGAGCGATGCTCTATCTTACATAACTCAAAGTCCTGACCTATTCCAAGGAAATTCTCATCTAGCGATATTAACATCATTAGTATTCCGACTTTAATATTAGCCATAACCTGTGTGGCATTCTGCAAAGTCAAGAAGCGATTAACTTCTCATCCTCATGCTCTATCCTTCATACCTCACTTTTTAGCAACGGCTTCGCATGTAAACATTTTTGGGCCAAAGACTTAAGTTCGGATAATCATCAAAACTACATTTAATTCATTAGTTTTCATTACCTAGTAACATGTCAACCGATGATTCAAAGATTTTTCACTCGACCTTTTTCAACTCGTAACCTCTGAAATACGAAAAACTATGTTTATCAAAAATTTTACACGTTGATTTACACGTTGCTTATTTGTGCAGTGCTCACGAGATTTATGGACAAATGAAAGTACTAAAAACTTTTCTATCACTTACGCGATTTATAAAATCATATATGTATAAATTTACCCTTACTTATTTTGGGTTAGTACATACTAAGTTATACCTTCAAGATGATTAAAAATCGCTCCTTTATTGAGTTGTTTTAAGTCAAATAATTTTGTGCAAATGGTACTCGTTATACATACTTCTAAATTTACCAAGAACTTCGTTCCATTTATATTGTCGCATCAAACGTTTAAAGGTTTTTCAAAACTTCCTCGGTTGATTTTATTAAAGGTTTTCGTATTAGACTACACCATGTAGGGATCACACTTCTTCTCTCCCTCCGTTAGGGATGAAGCTTACTATTAAAATCCTTGTTAAAAACGCTTGAGCCACTTTGGGTGGCAGATTTATAAAAAAAAAAAATTTGTTAGGAAGTCTTTGTACTCAAAAAATGTTCCTTTTAAGGTTAAACATGGCAAAATCGCGGGCCGATAAATCAGTTTTCTGAGGTACACTCAATGGTCACCCCATTGTAAGAAGGGCACTAGGTGGGTTTCTATTCTCAATATTTCACGGCTAATCGCAACATCCTCGTAAAAATCATATCTATGAATTAGTAGGTTGAGGTACAAGGAATCGTTTTGAGATTCTTTTCACTTAGAGTAAACCGTTCTTTACGACCAAGGGTCCACGTATCTTCTTGTCCGCGCATCTCCTTAAGTATAAGGGTAAATTCAGAACAAACCGCTCGAAGAGTTCACCCTGGTTCAAAGATCACACCTTTCGTGCGATTCTCTTTCGGAAATGTAAAGTAACATACTTTAGGAATCTATGAATCTTGTTATTCTCTTGGAAGGGACTGCTTAAAACATCTGTAATACGGATATGGTTACTCTACACATTCCTTTCTTCGTTGGTTGCAACTATATGTTGTTCTAGTTAATGTTAACCCTAACTTCAACATGTAACTGAAAGGATAAAGTTACATTATGGAACTGTTCTTTCATTCCATCTAAGGATAAGTTCACCTGCAGTATGGTAAACTGGGTGATATCCTTCATTGTTCGTTCAGACCGTCCTGAAGGCACTATAGATAATTATGGCTTGCATTGCATATAAGTCCGATTATTCACTTTCAGCAAAAGTTTCAATTCATATAGTCAAATGAAACGTTCTTAAATATCGAGTTCTTTATGCCTATGGTCTCTTTCCGAAATCAAGGGGTTAGTAAAATCCGTGGCTAACACTATCCAGACATCAAATCGCATGGTTATGATCACCATGTTTTCCATCCTACCTATCAGCTTTGTATTGCGACATAAGCGCTCAATGTTTTAGATGAGTTTAGTAACATTCATGATGTATTTCATGCATCCAGCTTACTAAAGATGCCTGTAAGGCTAAAAACATCATCTTTTCTTTTGTGGATATATTAAGACAACATACTCATGTTAACCAGAAACGAAATCAATTTATTGATCTCCTAAGAGACTTAATTAATAGCATATACCTATTCTTACTTTTATACGCCAGAGTACCTTTCAAGGTAAATAGCTCACTTTTTAGCCCACGAATCTTTCGGAACTTTGATACGCTACTTCTTATTTAAATACGGTACCATTTTTTTTTTGTCACTCCTCAAATTTCGGGACGAAATTTCCATTAACAGGTGGGTAATGTAACGACCCGGCTTTTTCAACTTGCTTTTGTGCCTTGTGTTTTTGCGAAACTGCGTATTTGTGCGTACTGTGTTACTTTATACTCTGGAAACTTGATTTACGTGGTTTACTTCCATTTATATGTTAAAACGTGCCTTAGAGTACGTAGGATACATAACTTGATCATTGGAAGCCTTTATAACCGTTAGTGTTATTTGACGTTTCGAATAAACCGCGAACTTGCGCGCACGTTTAACTTTTGTCATAATCGGAATATTATGACTGCGAAATATTAATTATTATTTTATAATAATAATTACCTGGGTTTTTGGATGCTTAATTACGCGTAGTTATTTAATTATGCACAATAGTTATTCTTGTTGGACTTTCTACCTTGTTGGGCTCAAGCCCACCCTACTCTAGCTAGTGACCCAATTAATTAGCCCTTGTCCATGTCATCAATCCTTGTCAAATTCCTTGCTTATAAATACTAGCCCTTGTCCATGTCATCAATCCTTGTCAAATTCCTTGCTTATAAATACTAGCCCTTGTCCATGTCATCAATCCTTGTCAAATTCCTTGCTTATAAATACTAGCCCTTGTCCATGTCATTCAAATCACTTGCTCATTTGGTTTTCACACACACTTGTTCTTTCTTTCTTTCCTTTCTAGTATTGCTTGTAAGTCTTCTTTTTCTTCTTCTTTTCCTTTCATTTTCGTGGCTATCATCATCATATTATGGAGATCAAAGTTCCTTTTAGCTTTGATCTTGCTTATATCTTGTTGATTCAAGCATGAATCTTTCAAGAACATGGAAGATTCAAGCTTTCTAGCTTTGAATCTTCACCAACTTTGTAGATTCATCTTTCTTTTACTTTAATCTTGTTATTTTGTGATAAAGATTCAAACTTTTGTTTGTTATCTTCATATATCTTAAAGATCCAAGCTTTATGCTTCAAGATCTTCAAGAACACTAAAGGTTCAAGCTTTCTAGCTTTGTGACCTTATAAATTGTGTGAAAGGGATCCAAGCTCTCTAGCTTAGGGTTCCATCACCTCTTTTGACTTGGATCATGTTCATACTTGTTTGATTGATGTAAAGTTTGTAACTTTGTTTGTAAATAGGACTTGTAATTGTGTTAAGACTAAGGATATGATGTAACCTTGGTTCATCATCCATCTAAGACTCTTAAATGAGTTGTGTTACCACTTGGTCTTAA
Organism: Rutidosis leptorrhynchoides; assembly: GCF_046630445.1. Lineage (NCBI taxonomy): Eukaryota > Viridiplantae > Streptophyta > Magnoliopsida > Asterales > Asteraceae > Rutidosis > Rutidosis leptorrhynchoides. Next base: position 447,138,149 of record NC_092337.1, on the reverse strand, counting down.
CATATTGTGTATTGATGGTAGAATCTTGGTCAAAAGTGATGCTAAACCATCAACGAGTTGCATCAAGGATGAGAACCGTGATGAGCATCAAGCACCAAGAACCTCACCGGAGCACTTGTCCACTGATTTTCGTATCTGATCAAACCACCTGGGCTACTGGAAAGTTGATTTTCAGTTAGTTCGGTTCGAGTAGATGATTTTCCGTTTATGCCTCATCTTAATCCGAGTTACGGTTTAGGATTTATGGCCCTCCGAGAGTCACTACACCCTATTAACGTTGTGCTGAAATTTCTGACCTACTCGCACTTAAACCGTCGCCACGGTCAAACGAAGACGAGTTAGGTTCTGAAAATTGGTCAGCGGTTAGGGGACTCACATACGGAGTCATAGCCACTGACTATCCATCTTTTCGATTTACGTAGAGGTCGCAGCAGCTGACCAAAGTCAGCCTATTGTTTCGATCTCTATTCTTGTCGAACTTACTTAGCTTTTATGATGATGAATGATGATGATGATGACACTTAAACTTACTTTATGCACTATTAGAATTTATAAAAACAACCTACTGACCTAGTAACCCTTGATTTAGGTTGACGACCTTTCGGACCGACTTACTACTTGCGTACTTTCATTACCGACTTTACCGCTTTTATCACTGTGAGTTATAGCATTCTCTTTTTACTTTAACTTATTTTGGGAACTGAGAATACATGCGGATTTTATGTTTTACATACTAGGTACGAGTACTTAAACTTTATATATGTGTGGGTTATACAACGGCATAAACATTCCCTTTAGCTCGGTAACGTTTAATCATTGGTTTTTGAACCGGTGAACGCGAATCTTAGATATGGATCCATAGGGTTTGACATCCCCACTCGGGCTAGTCGCGCTAGCATTTAACGAGTGTTTAATACTTCGTGAACATACGCACTCGCCAAGTGTACTTTCAGGGGGTTATAAACGTTAAGTCTAGTTACCGGGTGCCCACGGTTATACATATACTTTATCATACTGATTTGAATTACTGATTTGAAACGCTTGTTTGAAGCACTGAAATCTCGTGGCCTACATTACATTACTGAATACAAACAAACTATAGCTCACCAACATTCGTGTTGACTTTTTAAGCATGTATTTCTCAGGTGTTTAGACGTTGTTGCTTCTGCTGTTAGCCTTGCTGTTCTAGTCTCGGTGTATAGACTTGTTGTTACAGACTTGCTGTGTTAGACTTCCGCTGCATTACTTAGAGATGTCTCAAGCATGAAACTTTTACTTTGCATTCCTAACTTATGTTATTTTCAAAACAATTGCTTTGTAATGACCTTAGTATCATGTACTCATGTTAATGTTTCCTATTCATCTTTTGTAAAACGTTATCTGTTCATGAATGCAAAACTGGTTTTCAAACATCATATAGTGTTTGACCTTGTAATAATCCTGTTGTTGTGACGTACACTATGATTTTGTACGGGGCGTCACAACCCCTCTCCTATTTCCCTATCATTCTTTTCCTCCATTCTTCTTCTCCATTCTTTCCATGGTAGCACACAAAGAAAAATAGGAAATTTCAAGGGTAACACTACCTAAAAATCCAATTTTTTTACACTATATGGATTTATTTCACTGGTGGCACTTCTCACCACTCCCTTACTAGTAGATCTGCCTCTGCTTGATCCTACCCATATATATATATATATATATATATATATATATACATATATATATATATATATATATATATATATATATGTCAAAAAGGTTTTTCTTACTTGTCATTTTGTAATTAAATTGATTTATTTATTAATTATAATTATATATACATATAGATATAGATTTACATATATATATATATATATGTATAGATTACAATTATTAATATTTAATATATAAATAGATAGATAGAGATATACATTATATATGGAAAAAAAAAATTCAACACTACGGGCTCTTAAATGATTCTTATACTTTTCCTATTTTTTTAGTATCGCTATTTATATACTAATATTTTAACGACCCATCAAAGTACACTTGACGACCATCGTTATCTTGGTCCCACAGCTTGATCATAACTCTATATGAATTTGATAAATAACCTTGCATTTTTTATTTAAAAATGATTTCCTATAAAGGAAACCTACCAAAATATGTAAGTTTAGAAAACCATACATTATTACTTAACCAAAAGTTGACCAAAACAAAGTCAACAACATCCACTATTAAATGTATCAAAATAGAATGCAAGTTAATGTTTAACAAAAGCTGCCATCATAAATATGCAGACTCTCTAAGCACAGCGGAAGCAATCAATCATGAACCTGAGAATAAAACATGCGAGTAACTGTCAACAAAAATGTTGAGTGAATTATAGATTTAATATCGCAAACAATATTTAAATTTATACCATAAAGATTTATGTTTGAAAACATAAAAACTCCTTTTTGGACCACAAAATTATATGCTAGAAAACATATAAAAACATTATTCCATTTTCCGTGAGCCACCTGGTAACCACTTAACCCTTTATTTACCCTTGCCAAACACAATAAATAATATACATCGAACAGTGTATCTACAACAAAATACGAAGTACTAAACATTCCGATTATAAATTGCTAGCACGACTAGCTCGAAATGGGGTTGTCAAACCCGATAGATCTATCCATAGGATTCGCGTTCACCAGTAGAAACCAGTGATTACAATTACCAGATTAGGGAATATTTTTGTTCGACTCACAATGAATAATTTAAACCATCTTCCACTTGTGTCCAATATGTAGAAACAAAATGCATGTATTCTCATCCCAAAAGATTAAAAATAGAAAAATGGGACTATAACTCACCTTAATAGCAAACGAAGTAACCACACAATATGCGAACAGCAAATGAAGTAAAGTGATCAGGAATGATCACAACGCCGACCTATAAATAAAGCAGGTCGATATAAATAACTAACTTAGGTCAAGTCTTAGTATAATAGCTATTGTACATGTTGCAAGTAGACATAGAACAACACTCAACATGCATCGGTTTGATCGGAACAGCGTACGGACACAGACTTTCTATTTTTAGAAAGTTTCTATTTTTAGCAGGTTTTCATTTTTGGAAAGTTTCTATTTTAGGAAAGTTTCTATTTTTGAAAAGTTTCCAAATTTAGAAAGTTTCCAAATTTAGAAAGTTTCCATATTTAGAATGTTTCTATTTTTAGAAAGTTTTTAAGTTAGGAAAGTTTCCTCAATTAGAAAGTCAACAAAAGTCAACTGAAAGTCAAAGTCAATCGAAAGTCACCTCAAAAGTCAACCTTGGTCAAACATAGTCAACATTAATTTTAAAAGTGTAAGTTGTAATAATAATATAAGTTATAATGTTAATTAAAGTTAAATATGTATAATTGTGTTATAACATAAGTTCTGTTAAATTAAAATGAATTATTAAGTTAACATAAGTTTAAATGATATAACTAATATAACATAAGTTTTTAATTAATTAATTAAATATTGGTCATAATATAAGTATTATTAATTAATAATAAATTTTAAGTCATATCATAAGTATTATTAATTAATAATGAATTATTAATCATATCATAAGTTTCTAATTTTAATTATTAAATCATAAATATTTAATAATTAAATTATAATTAAATAATAACTAAGCCCTATAATAATTAAACAATTAATTAATCCTTATTATAAGTCTTATTATAATAATCTCATAATATAAGTTTAATACTTACCATAAGTATTTTTTCATTAATAATAAAAGTATTATTAATCATAAGTTTAATTAAATGTTTAATTAAATCATAAGTAATTAATAAATGATATAATAAATATATATCATAAGTCTTAAATTAAATTAATTACTTTTTATATCATAAGTAACTAGCTTAAGACCCGCGAATTCGCGAGATTTTTTTAGGGGTCAAATAAAATTCTTATTTGTTCCATTAATAGGAATTTGTACTCTATTTGTAAGGTTGATTAGAAAGCAAACAATATTAGATATAAAGGTGTATTAATATTTCATAAATCAAATAAAACAAAGTTTTAAATCACAATATCACAAAAAAGCTAGACCATTCTCGTTAATTTTTAGGCCGAGTTTCCCACAGCCTACTTCATTATTATAATCTCTTAACGTGTTGATGAATTATATAGAGAGTGAAAGTCAATTTCTTTATTGTGAGTATATTTTGGATCTGTTTCAAAGTAATAACATGTAATCTATCCGTTTGCAACAAATAAGAACTAAAAACTAATAACATTGTAAAAATTCCATGAAATAAGTAGTTCATATATCTTAGTTATCAAATACTTCAATATATACTTGAATACTACTTGACATATTAACTTGTGGATATATTTTAGTTGAAGTTTTCTAGATTAGTATGTACATGGAAGTGCAATGAAGTAATGAACATCATGAACTTTTATTACTATAGAAGTTAATCAATATGTGAGTGCCCATTAACAAAAGAACTGATTTAACCCACTATACGTTTTAAGTGTTGCCATAGTTTATTTACGTTGTCCGTTATCACCCAAACATCAAGAAGAACAACAATACTTTGGATCACTCAGCCCTGAATTTCTTGCATAGTCAGTTCAATAAAAATGAATAGTAGCGTTTATACCTCACATAAGCATTCACTAAGTTTCTTAAGAGTTACCTGAGACTTTCCACATAAAATATGTGACCTCGATAAAGAGACGAAATCCAAACTAACCAGCTTCTTGTGTATCCATTTGACCTGCATAAATTCGAATGACCAATTAATAAAGTAATGGTTAGGAAATTATATATAAAAAACTCAATATACAGTATTGTTGGTTTAGGAACTAAGATTGCCATTCATAATTACAAAATAACTTGGACATACTAAGATTTCAAATAAAAATTAGGAAACGAAAACAGTACCAACTATAGAAGCCAATATGAACCCAGAATAGGACTCCGCATAGTTCATACTCCTACTCGTGGAATCCATACCCAATTAATGACAATTTGCCCGTTCAAACACCCCATTTTGCCACTTTTTTATCAGTTGCAGGAATATACACATAGAAATTAGGGATGAGCAAAAAAACCGTGAAACCGAAACGGTACCGGTACCGAAATACCATACGATGGTATTCGTTATCGGTATCGATTTCTAGTTTAGAAAAAAATTGGTTTCAGTACTATGCGGTTCGTTACCGGTGCTCTTGATTAGAAAACCGAAAAAAAATTAATATAAAGAGCCATGAAGTATTTTGTAATATGAAGTCATAAGATAAAATATCCAACTCAAACATATAATGTAGTCATTAGTCACCTCTCGATGACTGGATCAATGCTCGTACCACAATTTATTGCTACATCTGTAGTGGTTGCTTGTGGTCTGCAAATTCATTTCTTGAATCATTTTAAGTTGTTTAATAATCACAATATTTGGAACTTTTGGGAGAATTTTCATTACTATTGCTGGCCTCTCTGGCTCTATGCACTTCCACAAGTAATACATTGTCCAATTATTTAGAAAATAAATAATAATAATAGAATAACTTACTCTAAAATGGTTGTGAGTGTGATAAAATGGTAATAATAACATTATAGTTGCATTTTTAAAAACATTTCGGTACCAAGTAGGTAAAAAACCGAAAAATACCTATCTCGTACCGGTACCGAAATAGATACCGTATTATAATTTCGGTACGGTTCCGGTTCTCCATTTTACCCACTTCGGTATCGGTACTAACCGGTTCCGGTACGGTTCCGGAACAGATCTTATCCCTACACATAGATGTAATAAAAAAATGAATGAATAAGTGACAATTGAACCATGTAAGATCAATATTCTTTCAAAACCAAATTAGCTAAAGACATAATGTAATCAAATGAAATAACTTGTTAATCTGAATAAAGTCAGAAGGTAATTACATCTACATCTACAGGTACTAAGTTGGGCTAATTTTTGAATAAGTTCAATTTAAGCAAAAGTAATAGATCTACATGTACTAAATTCCTCAACACAAATCATTACTACAAAATTTAGTTGCATGGTAGGAGTTTTAATACTTAATTATTCCCAACTCGATTGTTAAGTGGCCCAACTAAGTAACTCAGCAAGAGAGGGAATTATACTTAACTCTTCACACAATTATAGTTGTTTTATATAAATAGTAGTTTATATATAATGAGTCGACAAGTAGTTAAAAATTAAAAAAACTTTGTAACGGTTGTTCTAAAAAGTTTTTTCTCTATCGTTCTATTGATAACTTTTAGTCGTATTATCATTTTATGTGTATTTAAAAGTTTAACATTTATAAGGGTCAATTTTTTCTGTCTCGAATTGGGAATTTAAAATCATTGATACGACCCTTATCATACATCACATTATATACTAACCTTTCGGTATATGTACCTTCTTCTATCATAACCACACGCTCTCTTCCTCTTTTCACCTTCTTCTCTTGGCCTTTGGCTTCCAACACATTGTATAGTCAACGTATAAAATACATATAAGTCTAGCAACAACAGTAAAAAAAAATTACTGGCAATTAGTCTAATATGTCACATCTTGGTCCTTTGTTTTTGCTTCCTCTGCTTCCTCCAACACCTCTTTTTCGATCTAATTTTCAAGCAAAAAGTAAGATTTAAGTGGTAGTCTATATATATCTTACGCACTTGTATGAAGTAGGATACTGTAGTTTTTGAGTTATCACATTTTGAATCATTATATGCAACAATAAGATGCTTTCAACATAAAGGAAGTGTTATTTCTATGCTTCACTTGAAAATTAGTTCCAATGTAACAGTACCATGACTATCCATAGATCAAGAATGCCTAAAACTTTTCCATCATTAACCCTCATTTATCTAAACCACATTTCTAAATTTAACCAAGAACAAAGCTAAATATGCCTAGTAGCACATGTCTAACACATTCATGTCTTGACATTCAATACTTCACCATTTTACCTACCAGGTATACCAATTATATCTGTAAGCATACATTTAGGCATACTTATTACGAACACTAATAATTAAGAACATGATTCTTCAATATAATGCAACGCCAAAAATTAGGTTCACCCCTTTACCTACCAAGTTTACCAATTTTATTACTGTTTTGGACTCCATGTGTTACAGAAAACATGAAACAATCACAACTCCAATATAATGCAACTTTAAATCACATATTTTCTTGGCATCAAGTAGATACAAATGATATATGTCATCAAACTACAACACTTAACAATAAAGGAAGAAATAACAAACATATCTATATCTATAGAGTATAAAGTAGCAAGAAATACCTGAGCAACTTTAAACATATATATGGTCCCGAAAATATGTATGATAATGTGGCCAAGCTTTGGCTACTTTAAACCTGCACGTTGCAGATATGTACCAACAGATTCAAAAGATGCACAAGCTATAATAGCCTAATCAAATGTTCGACTATATGCAGACAATGATACAAAGAAGCTATCTTATCAAAAGCTATCTCATCAAAACTACTTCAACAACTCAAACTATATACATAAAAAATGTACGATCTCTTCAAACTTAAATGATTAAGCCCACCTCCAAACGCAATCATAAACTTAAAATAATTAAAACACATATACATTTAAACTTGCATAAATCAACATCCCAATCAAATTAATAAAATTTATAAAAATTTAATAACTGTACAGAAATATTTTAAATGTATAAAATTAATTATATTTCACTAATCAAATTTCCGTCACCTCAATCAGCAAGAGAATTACAAACGTTTGATGACTATGAAGCCCTCCAAATTTGAAATCATCTTTATCTCCTGTATCCAAGTTTGAGCCAATTTAAATTAATTAAACATAAAAAATAATGCACTTCATACAGAAACTAAATCTACAATATTGTACATAACCATATATCTATCATATATATCTGACATCACAAGACAAATTTCATTATGGACTTTTAGCAAACAGTAGGTGTGCACCATATAGTTGAGTATGAATGAGTAGCTATTAAATATCAAATACCTGTTTGTTGGTGAATTGTTCATTATCGCGGTTTCTATATACTCAACTTATATTTAATCATTCACACTGGAGATCAAGAAGATCAGTTTTGGCGCTGGACTGATTGGTGATAATCGCATCATTTGATTTTGATTATGAGAGATATTGAGTTTAAATTTAGGGTTGGAAATAATTTCCTGTAACTGATGGAAATTTTGAAACCCTAAATTTCCATTCATCTCACATAAATTCTTTTGGTGAGATTTGGAATGGGGAAAGTGTGGAACCCTGTTCTTTAAATTTTATTCCGCATAAATTTCAATTAGGTGGTAATTTAGTCATCAAACAATTAAGCTAGATGATTATGTGATTAGATGATTATGAGGTCATAATCTTGATTAGGAAAATTAGATGGTTAAGATTAAGGTTAATAATGACAATGAAAGGTTAGGATTAGTGATTGCATTTTAAGATGATCTATTTTTACTTTTGTTATTATAATATAAAAAGATAAAGAGATTTATTAATAATGAAAATCATTATTTTTATCATAAGTCATAATTAATAACTATAAGTTTTAATTAAAAGTTCATCGGGTCATAACTTGAGCTCCGGGAATCAGTTTTCGGCGAGTCTTATATATATCTTCGCCTAACCAACTCACCCGACACCTTAGTGTGCTCAAGAACACCCCAAGAACAGCAAACAAGTCGTGATTTACAGCCACTAATCAGTTTGGATCTTCAATCCGCTCAAAAACGTGTTTTAGTCATAACGGGTGATCCGTGGCTCGGATTTCGATGGCCCAAACATGAAAGTTCATCCCATCATCATTCCTAACATACTAGTACACCCTAAAGACTCTAAAAATGATCACAAAGTCGGACCATACCTATACCAATTCGTTTTCACAATTTAATCTTAACAAAACACCATTTTAATCATATCTAGAGTTCCGGGAATCGAAATGACATGAATCCGGAGTCTAAAATTAATGTCTTGATGAGAGGAACTCATCTAGATACTTTAATTTAACTTTTATAACAGTTACAATATCATAAATGAACGAAAAAGCTGCTGTCCCAAATTAATCAAACCGAAAACATATGTATTTGAGCAATTCTACGCATACAATCACCAATACAATAACATGTAATCATCATACTATCAAAATAATCATCAAAAACAGAAAATATAAGAAAAATTAAAAATCTAGAGTTAGGTTTTATACCCTAATCGAGAATCAAATGATACAATCGCGTAGAGGATGAAGAGAGCAATCCGATTATGCAAACAATTGAATGATCCAAGCCTTAGATGATGAACAAATGATGATGATGGTGATTTTACTGATATGGGACGGCCTAGGGAGGAAGGAGAAGGAGAGAGTTCATTTAAGTTTGATTAAAATGATATGATGTAGTGTTGTTTTGATTAAATGTCACTAGAATGCAAAATTTACACAATACCCCCTCTCTAAAGAGGGTTCGGCCGAGTTTCACAATAGGGTGGGGCCCACATGGCCCATTTTTGATATTTGGTAAATTACTTGTGGCCCGCCTGAAACGCGAAAACGCTACTACGCGATTGAATTTTCGGAGAGATAACAAATACGCGACGGATAAAATATATAAACACTATATATAATCATATGATATCAAAATATCATATTTAAAATAATTAGGACTTAAAAATCCCAAAAGCTCGACCGTTGGTTTGAAAACCGAAAAGATTCGCCGGATAGAAATCCGCGACACATAGAAACGTACAATTTAAGATATGAATACAAACATTCATATAACACATAATAATTAATATATTATTACAAAAATAATATTATAGGTCATAGAAATGGCGTGGCACGAATAACAGTTAACGGTCATTAAATAATTAACGGTAAAAGATAACGAAAAAAGTAGGTTCGTTACAAATATGAACTATATTACGTACTCATATTTTATCTGAATATTACGTAGTATATAATTTACTTATAATTAAAAAGATATTAACAGTCGTACAATGCACGGGCTCAAAGCTCGATACTTAAATTTGTAATAACGTAACTTTATAACTTCCGTTGCTGATGTGGCAACTTTTTATTCATCCATGCTGACATGTAATTAGTACAATTAATCTCATTTTAATTACAATTATCAATTTAATTATCTCATTTTGTTGATTACAACAACAATTAGGGTGGAAATACCCTAGGTTGGAGATGAAGAGGAAGTTGAAGAAATCGCAGGACAGTCGCGAAGCAACTGGAGAAATAAGGTTTAGATGAATGGGAAGAGATGAGGCGGTGATGATAAATATCTAGGGGCTAAAAAGACTAAAATACCATTTAATAATTAAATAATGAAGTGAATAGTAATATTATAGTTTGGATTGATATATATATATATATATATATATATATATATATATATATATATATATAGGGGCATGATCAATGGGGAAGTAACCAATCGGGGGGAAGCAAATTTTTTTTTTTCGTTTTTTTTGAAATTTTTTTTCGGCATCAAGATCACACGAAAATATGAACATTTAGAAGAGACACTTTGTGATGAATGTTATTATTTAGGCGGGAAAACGATCGACAAAAATAACATTCAAGATAATATTGTTCGTGAAGAATATGAACGTTTTTTTTTCTTCATGTTTTGTGAAGTAAAATTTAGCTCGATTTAGAGTTTAGGGTTTAGGGTTTAGGGTTTGGTGTTTTGGGTTTATGGAATAAACCGTTCGTGTTAAAAAACCCTAAACTCTAAACCCTAAACCCTAAACCGTTCGTGTTAAAAACTCAATCTAAATCCTAAATTTAAACCCTAAACCCTAAATTTCTAAACCCTAATATCTAAACCCTATAAACCCTAATATCTAAACCCCAATAGCTAAAACCTCAAAATACGCTCGAAAAACACGATAATTGTTATATATTACTTCTTCGAGCGTTTTCCCGCCAAAATAAAAATATTTATCACAAAGTGTCTCTACTAAATGTTCATATTTTCATCTCATCTATAATGTTCGTAAACAAAGTTTTTTCAAAAAACGAAAAAAAAAAGTTTTTGCTTCCCCCGCTTCTCCCCGAATGGTTACTTCCCTCTTGATCCTACCACTATATATATATATATATATATATATATATATATATATATATATATATATATATATATATATATATATATATATTATCAACATATTTGACAGACAATTTGAAATGGATAGTAAACTCCCTAAACAATTTTCACTATCTCTCAAATTCTTAAGGTACTTTTTGAAATTCTTGCAGATGTAAATTTAATTATTTCAAATTATATTTTTTGCACGATTTTTTACACACCCGTGCAACGCACGAACTCAAAAATTTAGTATATAAATATAAGAAAAGCTATTATTATATAATTATATAAATATAATTAATTATTATAGTATTATATTATAAATTATAAATAATAATAATAATAGTAATTAATTTTTTTTTTTTGCTAAAATAACGAATACTATTAAAATGAAAGAAACCTTCATCATATCGAATAATGAAGGACATAAATTATTTGGAAAGACATAAATTATTGTCTACGATAAGAACATATTTTTCCTTTTTAAACTTACGTGGATATTTAAATAAAAATAAATTAATATCTTTTTATGGAGTATAATTAATTTTATGTTAATAAATAAAATTTGATATACGATCATCTTTGACATCATCTAAATATTCTAACTTATCACTCTAGTATAAACTCCAATAACTTCATCACGAGAAAGTTACGAGTAACTATTAACATGGTTCAAATTTGGAAACACAAATCATAAAATTGGGAAAGATAAAAACATAAAATTAGATAAATTTGTAGTTGTAAAAAGATATTAACTACAGTAAAATTTAAAGCTTGCCTATTTAAATTTGTAAATTTATAAACCATTTTATTAAGGATGGGAAATCTTTTTTTCAAAAATAGGTTTGAAAGATTTATTAATGTAAACTTTTTAGCGTTTAAATTTTAAAGATAAAGAGAGTTGGTATAATTTCATTAAAACATAAGGACGATTGGTATAGTTTACTCATTTCATAATTAATCTTTTTTCCAATCAAAATTAAAGTACATGATGTATGCTAGAATAGTAAATTTGGCAAAACCGGAATTTTTCTAACTTTTTAATGCTATTAGCGAGGTAAAAAGGCGTTTGTGCATTACAACGGAGAAATTGTCGTTTCAATATAATTATTTCATGCCAGAAAGACTTTGATTATAAAAAATTATTATAACACTATACTATATGTTACTTTATTAATTTTTAAATATTAGAAAATATTATTTTATGTTAACTTGTAAACTTATAATAATTTACAAAAATTTTAGACATAACGGCAAAAATGGTCACTGTGGTTTGTCAAAACTTGCACTTTTAGTCACTTTACTTTTTTTTTTTTTTGCACTTTTAGTCACTGTGGTTCTAAAATATTACGGAGTACACATTTAGTCACTATGTCTAACAGACGTCTATTATTTCTGTTAGAGCCCATCATGTGCCGTTCACGTGAGGGGTAGTTTCATCCGTTTGCAATTAAAAAAGGCATTTAATACGTTTCAATTCTCCATCCTTTGCAAAACAATCGAACAAACCCCCCACCCAAATCGTAAAACCTTAAACGTTTTAACCCCAAACAATCGAAGAAAATCCTTCAGTAACCCAATCGATTGTACCCCAATCGATTAATTCAATGTCAACCGCTACCAATCGCGACACATTGTACACGATTCGAGACACAGAAGAAGATGATATTGGTTTAGTTTATGGTGAAGATTCTACATTATTTACAATTAACCTGTACCATGGTGGCTACTTTTCAGATCCACCTGGAAGGAAATACTTGAACGGTAAGGTTAATTATGTGGATTGTATTGACAATGATACATTTTTAGTTCTTAAAGTTATCGATATGATTGAAGATTTAGGTTACCCTGGTAAGAGTATCATCATTTTTCACTTTCTTAGACCAAATACTTGTCTTTATTATGGTTTAGAGTCATTAGGGAGTGATGAAGATGTTTTGAATTTGAGCAAATACGTTAAGGAACATAAGGAAATTTGGGTTTATGCTGAACATGGGAAAACCACTTTATACAAACCTTTTAGCCCTAGAGGAGTTATTATAGAAGAGATTGTGGATGATGTAGTTTAGCCAGTTAAACCGGTGAAGTTGAAACTAAGAAAAGCATCTGTTCAGAAGAAACTACTCTTAGATTGGAAAGAAGGTGATGGTGAACCAAGTGAACCAAGACATGCAAATGGGGGAGATCCAAGTGGGTTAAATCAACTGAAACAACTACTTTAACTGCACCTATTATAAGACCATCAACTGGAGTTTGAATCAAGGTGGAAAGCTAACAAGAGCAGGAAAGAGTTTGACTTGTGGTTTTGTGTAAAGAGTATGGACATAATCGTAGAACATGTAAAGAAAATAATGGTGCAAGTACAAGCAAGGCTGGTGCAAGTAAATCAACAAAGGCTGGTGCAGGTAAAACCACAAAGGCTGGTGCAAATCAAACAACAAAGGCTAACAAAAGAAAGAAGAATGATGATGGTGTGGCTGGAAGCAAAAAGAAATCCAAAAAGGGTGGCAGTTAGATGGTCTTTTGGTTTATGAACTTCTTTTTAGTTGACTTTGTAATGTTCTTTTGGTTTATGAATTTGTTTTTAGTTGACTATGTAATGTTCTTTTGGTTTATGAACTTTGTAATGGTCATTTGAAGCCTGTTATGGCTATCTGGAACTATGTAATGTCTTATGTACTTTGTAATGGTTATTTGGTACTTTGTAATGGTTACAATCTTGTTTTCCATTCACTTTGCATTTTGTTTGGTGAATTGTATTTAATGAATTTACATCAACAAGTGAACAAGTAAAAATGCAGTGAAATAAACTGCTGACATTAATTGCTTGAAATTTTATTAACAAAATAGTCATCCATCACTACATTTATAAAGATGACAAAATACAACCCACCATTCAACTGCTACAAATTTCATTAACAAAGCAGTTACATTAAAAGCATTACAAAGATAACAAATACAACCCAACTAAATAGCAAGATCATCTTGTTTCTCCATGCTCTGTACTCAGCATTCAACAATTGATCTTCAAGAGCAAGTCGAGGAATTGGTGGATCATGCCATAAAAAGAACCTTTAATCGTAATACTAAAAAAAAAAATTCAGACTTCAATTTTAACTCAAATTGATGAACACTAAAAAAATATGATTACAAATTACCTTGTTTGCACAGGCATAGAAACGACGATCTGGGTTGCGTGATGTAGATGAAATTCGCATAACAGCTTGCAGACCACAATTGCATTGAACCATTGTTGAATCGATGTGTGTGTTAAATAGTACCAGCGTCGAATTAGGGTTACAAGTGAAAAGGGAATAACAAGCTTCGGCTTATAAAGGGGTTGAGGTATTAAATGCCTTTTTAATTGCAAACGGATGAAAATACCCCTCACGTGAAGGGCACATGATGGGATCTAACGGACATAATAGACGTGTGTTAGACATAGTGACTAAATGTGTAATATTTTAGAACCACAGTGACTAAAAGTGCAAAAAAAAAGTAAAGTGACTAAAAGTGCAAGTTTTGACAAACCACAGTGACCATTTTTGCTGTTATGTCAAAATTTTATTATACTTTTCATATCGTTTCTAAAAAAGTCTTAGTTTTCTATTAATATTCATATGTAACTATTTTAAATGATATAAAAGCTTTCAGTTACTCAAACTTGCACCAAGTCTCACAAGTATTACTAAAACTAGACGAATGACCAGTGATTTCACAGGTCAGTTGAAGAACAACAATCTAAACTCATCAACATCACTATAATAGGTACATATCAATCATGTATATAATTTTGCCGTTAAAAAAAAAAGGTACATATCCATCATGTATGTTGTATTGTTTTAACCTACATTCTAAAAAAAAGATGTCACCACAATGATAAGATATATACCACAAATTCAGAGTTGAATTATTATCATAAAAATTGTATATATGTATTGTAAATGAATATTTCCTTAACTAGTAGCGTATATGCCATCAATTGCATAATAATAAACAAAGATGCATAGATAGATATCATATTACTACACTCAAAGTTTAAGAACATACTAAGCCCTATATTAATTGTAACGACCCGTCAAAATCGTCATTAACGGCGCCGTCAACTTAGGTCCCGTTACGTGGTCATAGTCCTTAAATGAGACGCGTTTGACAAAAATTATGTCACATTCATTTGAAACGTGCATGACTTGCAAAGTTTTAAGTAAACCAAACGGTTCGACAACAAGTATAAGTTTACAAAAGTTAATAAGTATAATTGAAATAACTTGTGACATAATATAAGTTAAAAACCAACGAAGCATTGCTTCAATGGTACCGCGGTTATACTTGTGTACTCGCAGGGCTAGAGGTCTCGGTTTCGAACCTCGTCACCCGCTCTAGGAATTGAAATATATTCCTTGAAGGTGGCCCAAAGGGAAGGTTTTACCGACCCACTCCGGGACTAAGATCCGGCCCGCCTACCCCTCGGGATGGTTAAAGGGTCGGATCCTCAGAGTGTGGTTCGGGTTTCCTGCTCGAAAGCGCGTGTGTGTGTGCAAATGATGACTAAGCTTCGGTCCGGACTGATGCAAGCTTGCCTTTCAAAAAAAATAAATAATATAAGTTAAAAATCACGAATGCAATCAATAGCTTATGCATGTAAACATTAAGTTTGAATCCAAAGGTGCTATCACTAGCGTATGCATGTATGCTTGACCCCAAGCAAGTAATCAAAGTGTGCGGAAGCATGTATCAAGTAGCCAAGTATGAACCTGAGAAACATATAGAAAAATGTCAACGAAAAACGTTGGTGAAATCATAGGTTTAGTAAGTAAGTTGTATTGAACCACAAGATTTAGTATAAGTTGATTATCCAAATCGTTTGCATTCCAAAGATGTTGTTTGTATCACGAGCACCCAATTATCAAGGCTTTACTGAATGGTACCTCTGCATCATAGTGTTAGAACCTACACTATACACGAAAATACGTTTCATCCGCTAACGGTAGCGAACCGTCCGAATGAGGGTTCGTCAAACCCGTATGGCCACACAACATAAGTTCTCGCTTACACCCTACAAGTGTAACTAATGATAATTGGACTTGAGGATTTTTGTTCTAACTCGCACGTAGAATGTTTGTTTTCGTACTTGTGTTCACTTTGTAAAATGAAACGTTTATGTTTTCTCATACCAAGTATAAGTATAAAAGAGTAAAAGTGGGACTATGATCTCACCGTAGTTGCACGCCAAAGTATTTGAAATTAAACGTTGTGCAAATGAAAGTTACTTAGCCTTGACCTAAACAAATAAGTTGTATCAATTACCTGTTACGACACAAGGTCGGCAAAATGCGTTTTATTAGTCCTATGGCTTGTTATGACTCGATTAATATAGCATGTGAATCAAGTTATCAAGTTTCATGCAAGATATAAGTATAAAAGCACGTTAGAACGATTGTATAAGTGTTTGGTCAAGTTTGACTAAAATTCAAACTTGGTCAAAGTCAAATTCAACGGGGTCGGGTCGGTTATCCGACAATTTTTCTTCAATTAGTAATCATATATAAACATGTTGGCCAAGTTTCATGTTAATCGGAGTTGCGAGTAAGCGGGGGTAAAAACGTGAAATCACAAAGTGAGTTTGGTCAGCAGGAATTGGAGCTGAACTCCAAGTGGCACTCAGATAGGCATATGGGGGCCTTGAGTGGCGCTCCAGGGCTCTGAGCGATGCTCAGGGTGTCAGATCAGCAATCTGGGCAGTTTTGAACACTTAATGCACGAATCAAACTTCATTTTAACACAACTAATGAATCGTAAACACTCAAAATGCATACCATACATCGTTGGAAACGTATTTTGACAAAGAATACAATAAACACCTATCATCAATCAATTTCATCATTTACCACAACAAAATCCTCATCAAATGATCGTTAAAAGTTCATCATTTAAAGTTTCAAGTTCATAAAATGCATTTCATGATTCAGGAATCCAATTTATACATACGATACGCCGTTTCGAAGGTAATTAAAAATACATTGCAACTAAATACTTATCAACAACATCTCATAGCATTCAAGGCATCAAAAGTTCATTTTAAATGCTACCAAACCCTAACCAAGAATCATGAAATCAACATTTATGTTAATGAAGTTTTTCTAAGTCAACCTACATACCAAAACGAAGCTAATGATACTAGTAATATATTTAATACATGAACTTTAACATTTAATCAATATTTAATCAACCAAAATCAAAGATTAAACACACCCATTTCAAGTGTTCATGCTAGTTACTCAAAACAACAAAATCGAGCAAACCAATCACATATTCATGTTGAACTTGAGCCATAGACACTAATTAACACACTTTTAAGTCAAGAACATCAAGAACATGAAATCTAGAGTTTTTAGAAAGTTACCCAAAAGAGATGAAATTAGTATCAAGTTGTAGAGGAAGATGCAAGGATTCCAAATATGCAATTTGTTTTGGTGTTAACTTCTTGATTTGGATTTAGATGATGAATTAAAGATTTGGGTGAAATGGGTGTTCTTGTAACTATAGAAAAAAAGAGAAGATGGGAGGTTGAATGAATGAGTGGAGGAGGGGGGATTGACTAGTTGACCTAGTCAACTAGTTTGGTCCCTTGGAAAGTTTAGTCCCTCGAGTTTAAAAGCGGGTGCGTGAATTAACTGAACGAGTTAATTTAAATACGTTAGAGTGAACGAGAGGTGTTATTATTAAATAACGAACTTTAAAATAGATAAACGGATGATACGAATATAGATAACGAAAGATATTATATAAATAAAAAGACGGGCGTAAAAATAAATTAACAAAAAAATGCGGGTTATTAAATTACCCACACCTTAAAAGAAATTTCGTCCCGAAATTTAGTTGGAAGTAGTAGTCGTTGTTTTCTTCCTCGAGACCTTGCGTTGCCAATTCTACGAATAAGTGAGGGTACTTCCTTTTTCATTAGAGCTTGTCCTTCCCACGTAAACTTGAGTCCTCTTTTGGCATCCCAACGAATTTTGAAAATCGGGATTTTATGTTGTTTTAAAGTTTGGTTTCACGATTCATAATTCCAACCGGTTTTCCCATGAAGTGAAGTTTGTCATCGATAGTAAGCTCGTCGAAAGGAATAACAAGTTCTTATTCCGCAAGACGCTTGATGTTGTTAAACAGTACCTTTATTTATGAACGGATTTGAGTTATTTTGTTACATGAATTGATTTATTGTATATCTGGTGTTTTGATGAATTCAGGTTGATTTCACACATATATAGGCAACTGGTCCTATCCGCGTAGTTTAGTTTTATAGGTAAATCCGATTCGTTTCACATGGAGATGAAGTGTTTAATGATTTTTTAATAGTCTTTGAAGTTAAACTTATTTAAAGGGGGTTTTGGATTAGGAATTTAGAATACTACATAATAATAATAAAATATAGCTAAATCTTAATTTAATTTAACTACTTATTAATTACACGAATACATGATTTATAATTATTAACTTAAAAGTGAACTAAATGAAACTATATTATTTGTGATAAAACAATTGTATTATTAAATGGTAATAAGTAAAACAATAATCTTGCATTAAAACTAAATGATTAGGAATTTGTTTTAAACAATAAAATACAAATCTATTTAAATTAACTAAATAATAAGTTTTAATTAAATTAAAGATGAATTATAGGAAATTATAATAATTAAACTAATTATAAATTAATTACTTTAAAATAATAATAAAAGATTTAATTTAAACTTTGGAATGTAACTAAATTTGTAACAGTACTGATATTACACTTATGCGTTTCGTGTACGTATATACACGTTTCGCGTATATTTTTAATGATACGCGGTTCGTGTGAAATTATACGCGATCCGCGTATGGTTTATTCGATGTGACAAAACAGTACTGGTTCAACCGAAGGAGATTTAAGTTATAATTTAAATTTTATGATTAATAGTACGTACAAATGATAAATAATAATAATTTGCAATATATAAATAGGAGTGTTCACTTAAATGTTTCACCTCTAGATCCATGGATTGTTTTAAGTTTAAGCTCTATTAAAATGTTTAGTATAAAACTTTATATTTTTCTTTCGAATAAATGAAGTTTCAACTAGCTAAATTAAGTCTAATTTTTATCGGATCATATTTAGATAGTTACTATTTTCCAAGTATTTAAATTGAGACCCAACCCAGTTTTGACTTTCGACAAAATCCAAATCATAACGGTTGCCCTTTTTACAATTTCACTATTATATGACTAGTGATATTACCCAAACCACCGAACTGTTAATAAATTATTCATAAGTCTGTCTAAATCACTTTTAATGTTGAAGCTTAATTTATATAAATAAAAATAACTTTCGTTATTTGAATCTAATAAATTAAGTGACAAGGGTTAAATATCTAAATACATAATAATGGTTCTTTTAATTAGGCTCAATGTTAAAAATACTTAAGTTACATTTTAATTTTTACAAATGATAGCAATCCATTTCACTAGGGGTTCTACATCTAAGCAAACACTAGAGAAATTTAGCTACTCATTATACTAGGGTAAACATAAAAATATAAATATACAAACATAATAATAACGATAAAAATTGATAACGATAATTTTAATAGGATAAACTTACTAAAATCTTCACTTTCATTTACTTCAAACGGTAGAAAAATTACAATAACAACACCCTTTCACTCGCACAATAATACCCTTAATATTGAAACTATCCTAAATATTGAACTTGAAAATTAATTGGAACTGAACTTAAATTATACGGAGTACAAAGATACTAGTAAAATTAATTGGACTTGATATCTCACTGCCTTCTATCTCTCTCTGTATGTATCTGTTGGATGTTGTGTACTCTCTGTGTTCATATATATTTCTTGCACTAGTACTCCGTATTATATTTATCTGAGAGTTGAAGTAGTAGGTGAACTTGAGTGTATATTCTCTTTTAATTCTGTAAGGCTGAAAAGTTGTAATATTAAACCTAAAAGCAACCGTCCCATGTGAACTTGAATCTGGATCTGGTCACGACAATACGCGTTCCGCGTAAGACTTCGCGCGATCCGCGTAAGAACAATAATATTACGCGTTCCGTGTACAGAAGTACGCGATCCGCGTAAGTGTAAATCAGTTTTTTTTTATGTTTTTGTTTCTATTTTTTTTTCTTTGTTGATACCGTGTTGATGTATATTGACTTGGAACTTTCATATGAACTCTTTTTCTTCGATCATCTTTAACTTGCATTCGAGTAACATTATCTCGATATATATTTGGTTTAAATCCGTCGTTTATCGTCGTTTCTTCAAACTTCAACCTCGCGTTTACTTTTGCCGTTTTTCTCGTGAATTATGCATTTGAATGTCTTCATTTTGGTAAAAGCCGATTAAATATAAATGATATTGCGTCGAAATATATGTATGTTTAAAGCGATATCAAAATACCCCACACTTGAACGTTGCTTGTCCTCAAGCAATTACATATTCTAAATAGAATCGGAACATTACATATTTTTTCATGTCGAAAATTAAATCACACAACACACGCCACACGAAATGAAAACACACGCTATATGGAATAAGTTGGAAACACTACACAATTTTTATTGGATCACACGCACACCACATGAAATGAAATTCTGACAACAGAAACAAAGTTGAAACTCGTGATTAAGGTTTAAAAATTTGGATCCTTAGGGAAAATTGGACCTTGTGAAAACGTTTTATGATTTTATAAAATAGCATGCTAGTTTTTACACTAGACACATTTTTCGGTTTTAACCTCAAATTCCGGTCGAGGGTAACTGAAAACTGTAGTCTCAGTCGGCGATTAGCAAGCTATCTGCCCCCATGAGTGAAGTATCATGGAACTTGAAACCGAATGTCCTAAAAATGGTATTACACAATATAATTCATAAAATAGCATAAGTTTTAGAATAAAATTATATCATGTCCAAATATCATCGGTGAACCATAAGTTTGCACACCTCAATTTGTTATGGCATATGTATATTGACCGCGGTCAAACATAGATGCGGTTGATCTTTACGGAGATCATCCATCTGGGGATTAGATTCATTAGTCTTAAAAGCTAATTTGCAATGTGCCCCCCATTGTACGAGACAGATCCATCTCATTTTTAGGATAAGTCTGACCACCAAAAACCCTGTTTGATGCTGAGGTGAGGTGGATTTCCAGCCGATGATAGAGATGACTTTTCAAGATTTTTCGTCAATCTACAGCTGTTCTGGACTACATCTTCTAACATAAGTTAACGAGTGTGTCATTTTGGAAGACTTTACTTCCTTAAGGGATGGACTTGATTCATCCTTTATTACTCGTATCAATGGGATATTCAGGTTTATACATTCTAAAGCAATGATATCTGCAATAACTTCATAGAAACATGTGATAAATGGTTTTAAACATATGAGTTTATAAATTCTGTTATACTTGGTTTTCTTTTATAGGTTTTAATCAAATAAACTTATGTATTTTTAATGTATGAAGACAATAATTTCGGTTTTTGACACCTAATCTTTAATTGCTCGTAATTACCTTAAAAATTGACTAGATATATTTGTTTAAAAATTTTCAAAATTTTTTGTAAAAATCACCAAGTTATAAGTTCTCGAGAATTTATATATTCCCACCCCACACTTAAGATTATGTAATGCCCTCATTACAAAAAATCAGATTAAATGTATAAATTTGAGAGGACAAAAAGTGTAAAGTATTTAGAACTTCCTTTGTTAAGTAATTGGACATTTGTAAAATGCTTATTGTATGAACATATCCAATCCTCATATCACAATAATACTTTCGTGTTTCGTTATGTCGAATCTCATCATCGTAAGTACCTGTAAACAAATATGTTAATCACACACGAGATGGGGTTGTACTTTAATAGTACAAAAATTTTACCCCACACTAAAAGTTTTTGTATATATAAAATATATAAAAGTAAAAGTAAATACTTAAAACACATCATAAAAATCATTTTTTACAAACAGTATAAAAAAAAATAAAAAATAAAAACTAAAAACTAGAAAAATGGCCATACAGGGCCTCCTTGATCTTCCTGTTCCTGTTGTTGTTGCTGCCGCTGTTCATTTTGGCGTTGTTCCTCGTAAAAACGCCGATAAGCATCCTGACTTGCAGCTAGAGCAGTGTTGGGATCATAAGGTAGAGGTAGAGGATCACCGGGTGCTTTCCAAGGGGTGTATGAAGGAAAGGCTGAGGGTGCGTAATGCTGTGGGTTAGCTGCGTATAGATATGCCTGATGATGTACCCACTCAAGTTGTGCTCCCTGGCCCCTTTGATCATATCGGATGTTTTCTAACATATTACCCTGAGCTAGTTGGGTATTCCTAATGTCCCCTAATTGCTGAGACAAACTAGTGTACTGATTTTCTGATCTCTGTCCCCAAGTTTCATATGAGTTCCTTATATCTAAACTCAATGAATTAAACGAATTTTGTAACATATCGAAATCAGAAGTACCTACATTAGACGAACTAGCCTGATCTGGCTGTCTCCGTCTTCTCCTAGTATCTCGCTCAGGTTCATCATCTTCCTCCATAGGAGCGGGAGCAACAACTTCTTGTCATCTTAAACTAATTACCCCACCCCTCACTTGTATAGCGTTTGCAGTTTTATATACATCCAATCCTAAAGTTTTAACGGCTTGATCTACCGGTATGATTGGAGGTTCCGATTCACTCGGGTCGAGTCCGAACCAGTTTCCTAAAAAAGTGATATAGTGACCCCCCGACATGTCACTTGATCCTCTAGCACCCTTACCTACATGAGCCAAGAAGTAGGTAACTCCATATGGTATACTAACGAAAGTATCCCTATCTCTGATCACATCTAAATACCAAAGGTCAATATAATTAATTTTATCTGTATTACCAAATGACCTTTGGTTTATTGTGTTCGCTATAAATTTATGAATTATTCTAAACCGAACATCAGTGATCTTTAGGTATGATTCTTGGCCGACCTCATATCTATTTCTATTAGTAAAAGATTGCCAAACTCTCCCAGAATCATAATTACCTGTATACCTAGCCCCAGTAAAAATATACTCCCTAAAACCGGGAGTCAACATCTCCTCGACGGTGTAAATCCCCAATGCGTTAGTCACGTTGCTTAGGGACATTCTTCTATCTACCCCACCCAGTCTAAATTGTAGAAAATTAGTATCATCGATAGTTTCTGGGTGTATGCTCATTCTAACAGTAGAATAGAATTCTAAGCACCATTCTCTATATACAGGACTATTTAAACTAAACAACCTCTCAAAATCATTAAAAACCAAATTCATCCCAAATTCGTTTGTGAAATTTTGGTTTAAAATTTCCCTTATTTGTGTATCTAAGTTGACTGGGTGTCCTAAGGGAGCCCAGTCCACAACATATACTGGAGAGGTGTTTCTATTGATCAGAGAAAGTAAGTCCTTAACCTTTTGTGTGATGACCCGAAAATTTTCGACCAAATTTAAACTTGATCTTTATATAGTTTCGACACGATAAGCAAAGTCTGTAATGCTAAATCTCAAATTTTGAAGTATTTTCATTTATGCAATTACCCTTTGACTATTCCCGACGATTCACGAACAATTGTGTGTAAATAAATAAAGATATATATATAAAAAAATGAAATAAGCATATATAATAATTTGAAATAATAAGATACAATATAATTATTAGTATTATTTTAATATTGTTATTTCTATTAATAATATTGTTATTATTTCTATTATCATTACTATTATTAGTATTTATTATTATTAATAATAATATTAACAATATTTTATTTTGTAACATAATTATATCTATTAATTAGTATTAGATACAATGTATCAGATATATATATATATATATATATATATATATATATATATATATATATATATATATATACAAATTCTGTTATCAATTACCCTCTACTTTATTTTTTTTATTAATTCTTTTCTTCACTGATTGAAAAATGTCAATCAATCCTTGCTACAACACAATTGAAATCGAATATGGTACTGTGTCTAATTGAAATTATGTGTACTAGTTCTTTTGTTTCATTCACTTTCTGATTGACATCATTTTCACCAACTAAGATGTCATATTACATATTATGTATATACCATTACATATGATTATATGGAAGGAAAATCACAATTAAATTCTTTCTCTCCTACTCATCGACACATCATTAAACTAGCTAGCTCTTTCCCTTTGCTACTTTATTTGTTTCCTGCTTCTCTGGTCTATATTGAACACAAGCATACGTACAACACACTATCATCCTTTCTTTCACTTCTACTCAAACACAAATATGAAACCCAACACCATCTTAATTTCTTTTCATTCTTCAACCATAAACTACCACCACTTCTTGATTCACTTTCCTTTTCTTCTCCCCTGGAACACACAAACTTAACCCATCACTATTCAACAATCACCTTTGAGCTCTCTAAAAATCGATCATCATTTGGTTTTGTTAGCCGAGACAACCAACAACACAAACCACCATCTTGTTTCAATCTTGGTCTACGATCACCTTCATCCTCTTCACGACAATGTTCCATGACCACCTTCCTGAATCGGGTTAAAACTCCATCTTGAACAAACATCACTTCGATCACCATTAGAACCATCACTTTCTTCCTGCATAATTACGGTTTAACAATACATGGATACAACACCAAACCCACCATTTACTACTACCTTGAGAGTTCTCTGTAACTCCTTTTAGTTTATTACTATTTGAATCTAACAATAAGAAAAAGAACACCATAAACCAAAACCCCTCTTGCTGCTTGATCGATGAATGATACTGTTACTTGTTTGGTTCGAATATCGCCTTTCACGAGCCATCTTCTATCATCTTCAACCACTATCCCTAACACCTTGAGAAACCGTGAACCACCATATTTCAACTACCATCTCACGACAAGAGCAATCACAACTTGCAAACAACCACCATCTTTACTCGTTTATTCCTGTTGTGACTACCACAAAACCTATTTGGAAACTATCTTTCTGTTTCTTTAATTCCTGTCTAATCCTATCACCCAAGTACCATCGAGTTGTTGTTGCTCGCTGTTGATTTTTGGCTGCAAAAATCACCACAACCACAAACCTATTTAAACACCACCATCTACCACCACCTTACGGCCACCACTCGCCACCACCATCCACCACAACACAAACACATTTGAATCGTTGTGTTACCATTACTGCTGTGCAGCCGCTGTTAAAGCCACTTTTGATTTCTGACGCCATTCAACACAAATAATCACCATAGAACCATCGAGACTGCTACTGAACAAAGGTTGCAGCCACTGTATAGGCTGTCACCTGCAAATCCACATTTGCAGATGTATTTCTTTCGCTATTTCCTGTTCAACTATATTACATGTCGAGTTGGTTATGGATGAAATAATAAAAAGAAAAGTTGGTGAGTATAAATGATGAATGATATTATCAAATTGAGGCTGTGCGTGTTTATTCCTTGTGGCAGACAGCTACTAAAAAGATAAACCCCACAAAGAAGGTTAACTTTCCATATTTTGTTTTCCAGCTACCTGTCTGTTTCCTTTAAAAACTGAATACCCTACTCTAACCCCACGAAAATGCTTTTAGGATATGGGTAGTTTTGTACACAGTTTAAAATTAGTAAACTTGGACATATGGGAATAGAATATGCAGCATTTTTTTTAAAGTAATGCAAGTGGAGTATAATGCACAAATTGTGACCAACCACTATAGCAAAATGACGTGTGGTTATGATTTTTTTATTTGAGATGATGAGTGGTATATGTGCAGTTTGTCAAAAGGGATACATATATTATTATCATACCACAATTTAATTATGCATGTGGAGCATGGGAGTTCGTAGTCGACTACGGTGGGACACATAAAGGATGACGTTTTGTTTTTCTTTTATGAAGTAATTAGAATATTAGATGATAATTAGTGATGCTAACGTGGGCTATGATGATGATGATGAACGGGAAGAGAGGTGCACATGTTACAAACTCTAATGTTTGGGTTTTCGGTATATTGAACAAATCCACGAAGCAAATTTGGCCCAACTCTTTTAAGCCCAATCTTTTCTAGTTAGATTCATAAGCATGATGGGCTTCTGATGGACTTGAAACTGCTGCAGCCCATTACTTGTTCCCGTTTCACTGCAGCGTTAATTTTTTTTTTCACGAGATAATTATTGATGATGCTGATTTTGATGAGAGTTAGGATATTGATGAAAAGATAATTATGGAAATGATGATAATTGTGATAATAGAGTGAGAGAAGGTTAATAGTGAATGATGGTGATCGTATGATAGTTAGAAAGTGAGAATGATGTTAAAGATGAAGTAGGATGATGATTAGGATGTTGATGATGATTTGTTAGTTTAAGAAGAAAGGCAAACGAATGCGGACATAATGATTATTAAACCAAACAAATTAAAACAAGATTAGAAAAATGGTTCAATGGCTTGGAAGGGTGTTTGTGCAACAAGAGCTCTTGAATTCGAGCCCGAGCAACGGCGTTTTATTTTTTAAAGCTCTTTTCTTCAAAGGTTGTACATTTTTATTATTAATAGTATTATTATTACTACTACTTATATTAATATGATTATTATTATTATTGATATTATTATTATTATTATTACTATTACTATTATAAAAATACAACCTTTTATTATTAGTAGTAGGTTTACCAAATAAAATATTAGTTACATAAAAATATATTTAATACGTATAACATAAATATATTAAAATGTTTATAATAAATAATAATTATTTATTTAAAGTATATATAAAATAAATGCACATAATTAATTAATAAAACCTATAGATTATTAAATATAACAACTATATCACTAATAATACATAAATTGTTCGATTACCATTATATGTGTTAATATATATATAAATGATATAGGTTCGTGAATCCGAGGCCAACCCTACACTTGTTCAATGTCGTAATATGTATTTTTACTACAAAATACAATATGGTGAGTTTCATTTACCTTTTTACCCTTTATATTTTTGGGCTGAGAATACATGTGCAATTTTTATAAATGATTTATAAAATAGACACAAGTACGTGAAATTACATTCTATGGTTGAATTATCGAAATCGAATATGCCCCTTTTTATTAAGTCCGGTAATCTAAGAATTAGGGAACAGACACCCTAATTGAAGCGAATCCTAAAGATAGATCTATTGGGCCTAACAAACCACATCCAAAGTACCAGATGCTTTAGTACTTCAAAATTTATATCATATCTGAAGGGTGTCCCGGAATGATGGGGATATTCTAATATGCATCTTGTTAATGTCGGTTACCAGGTGTTCAATCCATATGAATGATTATTTTGTCTCTATGCATGGGACGTATATTTATGAGAAATGAAAACCTTGTGGTCTATTATATTATTGAAAAATGATTATTTATGATAAACTAATGAACTCACCAACCTTTTGGTTGACACTTTAAAGCATGTTTATTCTCAGGTACGAAAGAAATCTTCCACTGTGCATTTGCTCATCTTAGAGATATTATTTGGAGTCATTCATGACATATTTCAAAAGACGTTGCATTCGAGTCATTGAGTTCATTAAGAATATTAACAAGTCATTTATAGTTTAGATATATTATGAAATGGTATGCATGCCTGTCAATTTTCGATGTAAAGAAAGATTGTCTTTTAAAAACGAATGCAATGTTTGTAAAGTGTATCATATAGAGGTCAAATACCTCGCGATGTAACCAACTATTGTGAATCGTTTGTAATCGATATGGACTTCGTCCGGATGGATTAGGACGGGTCTCTTCAGTTGGTATTAGAGCGAAGGTCTTAGCGAACCAGGTCTTACATTAGTATGTCTAACTAGTAGTTGTTTAGATGCATTAGAGAGTCTGGACTTCGACCGTGTCTGTATGTCAAAAGTTTTGCTTATCATTTTGTGTCGAAAATTACCTGCTTATCATTCTTAGGGAATCATTTGCTTATCATCCTTAAAGTCTAGACACGTCTTACTGCCTTTATTGCATAGACAGTGTATAGATGAATTCATATCTTAGCGTATCTGTTATTGTTACCTTTGCCTGACAGCTTCCGTAGATTCCTTCGTAACTTATGAGATTTTTGTATTATATATGCATATGTAAATTATGTATTGCAGAGTACTAATCTACATCCTATAATATATTTCTTATCGAAAAATCCTTCATCTGATCGTACGAGATGAATCCCTCAACCAGTTCGAGTCCCTCCGATTCCGATAGCTATTTCGACAGCTATTTGATAATGCTAAAAACGAACATATATTTCATAGCATTATTCCTCAAGAAAGACAAGCTTTTAGTTGCAATTGTCCTATTTACAAGTGATATTCGGTTAAATAATAAAAGGTGAAGACAAAAGATAGATTCGACAAATTGAAGACGCAAATGACCAAAAAGCTCAAAAGTACAAAATACAATCAAAGAAGTTCCAATTATTGATAAGAAACGTCTCAGAATTACAAGAGTACAAGATTCAAAACGCAAAGTACAAGATATTAAATTATACACAAGGACGTTTGAAAATCCAGAACCGGGACCAGAGTCAACTCTCAACGCTCGACGCAACGGACTAAAAATTACAAGTTAACTATGTATATAAATATATTATAATATATAATTAATTATATAAATTATATATATATTATATTTATATATTAAAACCGTCGGCAGACTAGGATCCAAACTTGTGTGAGCTGGATTTACGAACTCCGTGACTCGCGGAGTTTGTAGTGCAAAAATGCCGCAACTCGCGGAGCTGTCCTGGACAAAAATGCCTATAAAAGCTCGCGCATTCTGAATGTTTTATATATCCTAATTCTATCTATCTCTCAAAAACGTATATATATATATTATAATTATAATTTTAATTTTAATTTTAAATCCTAATAATAAGGGTATGTTAGCGAATGTTGTAAGGGTGTAAGTCGAAATTCTGTCCGTGTAACGCTACGCTATTTTTAATCATTGTAAGTTATGTTCAACCTTTTTAATTTAATGTCTCGTAGCTAAGTTATTATTATGCTTATTTAAATCGAAGTAATCATGATGTTGGGCTAAATACTAAAATTGGGTAATTGGGCTTTGTACCATAATTGGGGTTTGGACAAAAGTACGACACTTGTGAAAATTAGACTATGGGCTATTAATGGGCTTTATATTTGTTTAACTAAATGATAGTTTGTTAATTTTAATATAAAGATTTGCAATTGGACGTCCCTATAAATAACCATATACACTCGATCGGACACGATGGGCGGGATATTTATATGTACGAATAATCATTCATTTAACCGGACACGGGAATGAATTATTAGTCTATGGAATTATTAAAACAGGGGTGAAATTATGTACAAGGACACTTGGCATAATTGATAACAAAGTATTAAAACCTTGGGTTACACGCAGTCGATAACCTGGTGTAATTATTAAACAAAATAATAAAACCTTGTTACAGATTAAGTCCCCAATTAGTTAGAATATTTGACTTCGGGTATAAGGATAATTTGACGAGGACACTCGCACCTTAAATTTATGACCGATGGACTGTTATGGACAAAAACCAGACGGACATATTAAATAATCCAGGACAAAGGATAATTAACCCATGGGCATAAAACTAAAATCAACACGTCAAACATCATGATTACGGAAGTTTAAATAAGCATAATTCTTTTATTTCATATTTAATTTTCTTTATTTTATATTTAAATGCACTTTTAATTATCGCACTTTTATTTATTGTTATTGTATTTAATTGCACTTTTAATTATCGTACTTTTTAATTATTGCAATTTTATTTTATCGCACTTTTATTTATCGCAATTTCATTATCGTTATTTACTTTACGCTTTAAATTAAGTCTTTTATTTATTTAATATTTTACATTAGGTTTTAACTGCGACTAAAGTTTTAAAAATCGACAAACTGGTCATTAAACGGTAAAACCCCCCTTATAATAATAATATTACTTATATATTTTTGTATTTTTATAAATTAAAACTAATATAGCGTTAAGCTTTGTTTAAAAGATTTTCCCTGTGGAACGAACCGGACTTACTAAAAACTACACTACTGTACGATTAGGTACACTGCCTATAAGTGTTGTAGCAAGGTTTAAGTATATCCATTCTATAAATAAATAAATATCTTGTGTAAAATTGTATCGTATTTAATAGTTTTTTCGTTGTAAAAATAAAGCTATTTCATATACACCTCTGCGCACATCAAGTATTTTTGGCGCTGCTGCCGGGGACCAATCTAGCTTAAAAGCCGGAAGCGCAACGCTATATAAAAAAAAGATTTTTATTTTTAGTTTACTTTTATAAAAAAAATACACTTTTGTAAAAATACGTTTTAAAAATTCAAAAATATAAAAAGAAAAGCAAAAATTTATATATTTTTAAGAGTTTGTTAAAAGTTTTATAAAGTTTCTTTATTTTTATTTTAGTGTTAAAAAAATATAAGTTTTATTTAAATATTTCGTATTTATTTAAAACATAAAAAAAAAAACCTGTCGAACGAAACCAGCCTGTCATTTGAATTTGCATTCTCCGCGACTCGCGGAGTTTGTTGCCAGCTAGGCACCGCACTCGCGGAGTTTAACCTGACGCGCCTGACATAACCCTAATCGCATTAATTACGGAGTATTATTAATTATTATTATTAATAAACCCTAAATTAGTTTAATTATTATTATTATTTAGTTTAAGTTTTTTAAATTAATTAATAATATTAAATTATAATTAGTTTTATTTGTATATAAAAAATTAATACTTTTATAAAATAAATAATATAAAAATAATATTTTTATAAAAATTGTACTCTTTATCAATTTTAAGCCTATTTTTATTTTTGTAACTTTTTAATCATTTATTCGTAATATTTATATTTTTCGCTCGTATCTAATTTTAAGTTCTAGTATTTGCCGTAGCTTATTATTATTTCTAGATTTTTAGGCTTTGCCGTAAAATCCCTTAAGTGTTTTCTCTTTAGACTAAGATCTAGGTGCTTTAGAATTTTGCGACGCCGTTTCAACGCGCTACTTTCTTATTTTTATTTTTCGACGCCTTTTACCTATGTATCAATTATCACTCCAATTAGTAATCTCAATTTGCAATTTTAATTTTAAGTTAGTGATAATAATAAGGTTGGGTTAGTCGAGCGTTTTAAAGTTTTATAAGTCGTTCTTTTTCTTTCTTATTTCTCCAAATTTAATACCGATGCGCTCTTTTTCTTTCTTATTTCTCGCCATTCTAGTTTTAGGACATAGATTTTTATTCTATTTCTTCTCTAAATTTCTTAAAATTACGAAAATTTATTTTAAGTGGTTAAATTGATAGACATCAAAGTTTTCTGGTTCGTAGTAATAGTTGGATTTGTACGTGGACCGGGTTATTGGAGCCAAACAGTACTCAATTATATTGAGACCAAACGAATCCTGCCCCTCTGCTGCATCTTTTAGCTATTCGAAACGTGGACAAAATTAGAAAAGTCTATTAATTGGATAACTTATATAATTTTTCTTTTCTTTTAAAAACTAATAGGATATTCAGTGAATGCACCGAGCAAGACGTTCACCACCTTTTATACGTTCACCACCTGTAACTCAATCAAGACATTTAGCAAATATTGTCGCCGTTGATTTTCCTTTAGAATCGTCATCCAGTCGACCAAGTACTCCAATTCAAATTTCCGATAATCCATTTTTTGAACCCGACCTCACAATTGAGAATCCGGAGATTATTCAGGGACGATTCATAGATCCTGAACCATTAATTTTTCCTCCGGAACCACCAATCATTCAAACAGAGATTGTTGAGGAATGAACCATTAAATCAGAATCCTCTAGTGATTCAGATTCAACAAATTCAATTATGGAAAATCTGGAACCTTTAAGTATGGAAGACCGAATGAGAGCTAAACGCACTGGCCAAGGTCACGCAATTACTCATCCAGACATTAATGCGCCAGATTATGAAATCAAAGGACAAATTCTACACATGGTGACTAATCAATGCCAATTTAGTGGTGCGCCGAAGGAAGATCCAAATGAACATCTTCGTACCTTTAATAGGATCTGTACACTATTTAAAATAAGAGAAGTTGAGGATGAACAGATATATCTCATGTTATTTCCCTGGACTTTAAAGGGAGAAGCCAAAGATTGGTTGGAATCGTTACCTGAAGGGGCGATCGATACATGGGACGTTTTAGTTGAAAAATTTCTTAAACAATTCTTTTCGGCATCTAAAGCCGTAAGACTTCAAGGAGAAATTGTTAGGTTTACACAGAAACCGAATAAAACTCTATATGAGGCATGGACCAGATTTGGAAAGTTATTAAGAGGATGTCCGCAAAATGGTTTAGACACCTGTCAAATAGTACAAATATTCTACCAAGGATGCGACATCACTACAAGGAAAGACATCGATATAGCAGCTGGTGGTTCCATTATGAAGAAAACAGAAACTGATGCTTATAAGATTATTGATAACACTGCTTCCCACTCACATGAGTGGCACCAAGAAAAAGATATCGTTAGATCATCTAAAGCAGCTAGAGCCGATTCTAGCCATGACTTAGATTCCATTTCTGCAAAGATAGATGCTGTCGAGAGACGAATGGAAAAGATGACTAAGGATATACACTCAATACGAATTAGTTGTGAGAAGTGTGGAGGACCACATTTGACAAAAGATTATCTTAGTATTGAATTAACAATGGAACAAAGAGAGAATATTTCATACATAAACCAAAGGCCTGGAAATAATTATCAGAATAAATATCAACTGCCAAGACCAATTTACAATCAAAACCAGAATTATAACCGAAATGTTCCATACAACAACCAACAAGGTCCTAGTAATCAACAAGTATCCAATAATACTTACAATCAGCAAAGACCTAATTTTCAAAACAAACCACCACAAACCGATGATACAAAGCCAAATTTAGAAGATATGATGACGAAGCTAGTTGAAACTCAAACGCAGTTTTTCAAATCTCAGAAATAAATGAATGAACAAAATGCTCAAGCATTTAGAAATCAACAAGCTTCTATTCAAAATTTGGAACAAGAAGTAAGTAACCTAGCAAGGTTAATAGGTGAAAGAAAACCGGGAAGTCTACCTAGTGATACAAATGCTAACCCCCGGAATGAAACAGCTAAAGCCATTACCACAAGAAGTGGTATTACACTTAAACCACCTGAAATACCTGTAATTTCTGATGAAGCTATTCCTACTCCACAAGAACCACAACCTGATCAAGATAAGGAAAAAGAACCGGTAGTTGAAAAGGTTAATGAAGATAACACAGTTAAGGATAAACCTTATGTTAAACCATACCAACCACCACTTCCTTACCCGAGTAAAATGAAAAAAGAGAAACTTGAAGCCGAGCAATCCAAATACTTGGATATGTTTAAACAGATAAATGTAAATCTTCCTTTCATTGATGTGATTTCAGGAATGCCTAGATATGCTAAATTCCTGAAAGATCTAATCACAAATTGAAAGAAAATGGAAGAACTCTCGGCTGTTACTATGAATGCTAATTGTTCAGCAGTGCTGTTGAATAAGATACCAGAAAAATTATCTGATCCAGGAAGTTTCACAATTCCATGTTTTCTGGGTAGTCTTAGTTCAATAGAAGCATTGGCAGACTTAGGTGCTAGTATAAATTTAATGCCGTATTCACTATACGCTAAACTAGACCTTGGAGAATTGAAACCAACAAGAATAAGTATACAACTAGCCGATCGATCAATAAAATATCCTAGAGGGATAATGGAGAACATGCTAGTTAAAGTTGGTACTTTAGTATTTCCAGTAGATTTTGTTGTTCTGGACATGGAAGAAGATTCTCAAGTTCCTCTCATATTAGGAAGACCATTCTTAAACACGGCTAAAGCAATGATAGACGTGTTTGGTAAGAAACTGACCCTAAGTATAGAGGACGAGAGTGTTACCTTTTCAGTTGATAGAGCTATGCAACAACCGCAATCTGCAGATGATACATGTTATTATATTCAAACTATAGATTCACATGCAGAATTGTTAGAAGAATTTCCAGAATTACAAGGAACAGGAGAATGTTCTTTAGGAGAAGGTACTGAACCAATTGATGAAACTGAAATGTTAGCTACACTTATGGCTAATGGATATGAACCAACAACAGAAGAAATTAAAATGCTAAAAGAAGAAGACAGATATCGATATAAATCATCGATAGAAGAACCTCCGACATTAGAGTTAAAGCCACTTCCAAACCATTTGGAATACGCTTATTTACATGGTGAATCTGAGTTACCTGTAATAATATCGTCTTCTCTTACTGAAAATGAAAAATCACAACTCATTTCTGTGTTGAAAGCTCATAAACCAGCCATTGCATGGAAGATTCATGATATTAAAGGAATAAGTCCTTCGTATTGCACACATAAAATCCTTATGGAAGAAGGTCATAAAACGTATGTGCAACGCCAACGAAGACTAAATCCTAATATGCAAGATGTAGTTAAGAAAGAAATTATTAAACTGCTAGATGCAGGTTTAATTTATCCAATTTCTGATAGTCCATGGGTAAGCCCAGTTCAATGCGTGCCTAAGAAGGGTGGCATGACTGTCATTACAAATGAGAAAAATGAGCTTATTCCTACTAGGACTGTAACAGGATGGCGTTATGTATTGATTATAGAAAATTAAATGACGCCACTAGAAAAGATCACTTTCCCTTACCTTTTATTGATCAAATGTTAGAAAGATTAGCCGGAAACAGTTACTATTGTTTTCTTGATGGTTTTTCCGGATATTTCCAAATTCCAATAGCACCCGAGGACCAAGAAAAAACCACATTCACGTGCCCTTATGGTACTTTTGCTTACAAACGCATGCCATTTGGACTTTGCAACGCCCCTGCAACCTTTCAAAGGTGCATGATGGCGATTTTTCACGACATGATAGAAGAATGCATGGAAGTTTTCATGGATGACTTTTCAGTCTTCGGGGATACTTTTGAATCATGTCTAGTTAATCTTGAACGAATGCTTATTAGATGCGAACAATCAAATCTAGTACTTAATTGGGAGAAATACCATTTCATGGTTAAAGAAGGCATCGTTCTTGGTCATAAAATCTCAAAAGAAGGAATTGAAGTGGATAGAGCTAAAGTAGATGTAATTGCAAAATTTCTACATCCCACCAATGTTAGAGGAGTTAGGAGTTTTCTAGGGCATGCCGGTTTTTACCGACGTTTCATAAAAGATTTTTCTAAAATTGCCACTCCTATGAATAAACTCCTAGAAAAGGATGCTCCATTTATCTTTTCAGATGAATGCATTAAATCTTTTAATATACTTAAAGAGAAACTCACTAATGCGCCGATCATGATAACTCCAAATTGGAATCTACCGTTTGAACTAATGTGCGATGCAAGTGATTTTGCAATGGGAGCCGTTTTAGGACAAAGGATTGAAAAACGATTTCAACCTATATATTATGCTAGTAAGACGTTACAAGGAGCACAAACGAATTACACAACTACTGAAAAAGAACGCCTTGCTATTGTCTTTGCTTTTGACAAATTTCGATCATATCTCGTTCTAGCTAAAACAGTGGTCTATACTGACCATTATGCTCTTAGATACCTATTTTCGAAACAAGATGCTAAACCAAGATTAATCCGTTGGATCTTACTCTTACAAGAGTTCGATATTGAAATCCGAGATAAAAGAGGAGCAGAGAATCTCGCCGCTGATCATCTTTCTCGTCTTGAAAATCCCGAATTAGAAGTTCTAAATGAATCGGCCATACAAGACAACTTTCCTGATGAATATCTATTGAAGATAGATCATAATGAAATTCCATGGTTTGCAGACTATGCAAACTACTTAGTATGTGGATTCCTTGAAAAAGGATTATCGTACAAAAAACGAAAGAAATTCTTCAGTGATATAAAACACTATTTCTGGGAAGATCCACATTTGTTTAAAAGTTGTCCCGATGAAATAATACGCCGATGTGTATTCGGAGATGAAGCTAGTAAAATTTTAAATCATTGTCACACAGGACCAACAGGAGGGCATTATGGGCCTCAACTAACAGCAAGAAAAGTTTACGATGCTGGATTCTATTGGCCTACAATTTACAAAGACGCACACCTTCTTTGCAAATCCTGTGATGCATGTCAAAGGGCCGAAAAATATGTCAACGTGATGAAATGCCACAAAATGTCATTCAAGTATGTGAAGTATTTGACATTTGGGGTATTGACTTTATGGGTCCATTTCCAAAATCTCATAATAATCTCTATATTCTCGTAGCCATTGATTATGTATCTAAATGGGCGGAAGCACAAGCTCTCCCAACTAACGATGCACGAGTTGTAGTCAATTTTTTAAAACGTCTTTTTGCAAGGTTTGGAACACCGAAAGCTTTAATAAGTGATCGGGGTACTCATTTCTGTAATAATCAACTTGAGAAAGTTCTTAAAAGATATGGAGTAACTCATAAAATCTCCACTGCTTATCATCCACAAACAAGTGGACAAGTTGAAAATACCAACCGAGCTTTAAAACGTATTCTAGAGAAAACCGTAGGATCAAATCCGAAGGAATGGTCCATTAAGTTGGAGGATGCAGTCTGGGCTTTTAGAACAGCCTACAAAACTCCAATTGGAACCACACCTTTTAGACTCGTTTACGGAAAATCATGTCATCTTCCAGTAGAAATTGAACACAAAGCATTTTGGGCTTTGAAGACATGTAATCTTGATTTACATGAAGCTGGACGTCTACGGTTAAGTCAATTAAACGAATTAGAAGAATTAAGACAAGAAGCATACGAAAATTCGTTAATCTATAAGGAAAGAACGAAGAAATGGCATGATAAAAGAATCAGAAGTTCAAAAGAATTTAAAGAAGGAGACAGAGTTCTTCTTATCAATTCACGATTCAAGCTATTTCCTGAAAAATTGAATTCAAGATGGTCTGGACCATTCATAGTCAAAAGAGTTTTCCCATACGGAACGATAGAATTAATAAATTCAAATGGGATTGAATTTAAAGTTAATGGTCACAGAGTTAAACACTACATAGATAGTCCGATGGAAGTAGACAACGAAGTTAATCACAATTTCGATACCACAGCTAACTAAGTGTGGGGAGAATCAAGTCTTTAAAGGATAATATGTATTTCTGTTAGAGTTAGATTTTCTGTTTTCGTGTAGTTCTCGAAAATGGAACCCGAATGGTCTTTCCCTAGCATACCCTAAAGAACTAGTCTTCTCCCCCCCATTCTGAATTTTTATTTTTTTAGGTTTTTACGAAATGAAGACTTCCTGTGAACTAAATCATGGTCTAATGCTACACGCTTTGATTACTAAACGTAATAATGACACACTTCCGACTGAACTGGTATCAGTAATCAGAGAATAATTGGACGGAGTAAGAAAAGAATCCAGATGCGAAGATAATAAGTTACAATTTGGTAAAGGAAAATCAAAATCCGCAGCAAAAAGAAGAGCACGACACCTTGAAAAATATCACAAATGCGGAAAATGGTCACACGAAGGTAAATGTTCAAATAATCAAACCTATTCAAACACCGAATTTGTTACTTTATGCAGAGACGGACCGTTCATATGTTTAGAAGAAAAAACACTGAATGCTCGAGGTTACGCCTATGTAGCCATGGAAAACCAATTAGTCCGACTATCTTATGAGTGGGCTAGAGCATATCACTAAGAAATATATTTCACAGGTAAGTTTGTATAGTTTTCATTTTTATTTTTTTATTTTTATTTTTTTATTTTTATTTTTATTTTTATTTTTAACCTTTTGATAATAAACGCTAATTTGTTCGCTATAAAGTATTAAATTGGTATTCGATGAAATTAGGTCTTGCGACCGAAATTATTGATATCATACAAAAATTTATTACATCACTGCGAAATTTAACGTTTATTCTTAAGGTATAAATATCTTTAATCAATCAACTCAAAATATTTCAAAAATTCGTCATGAGTTAAATTAGGTTATGGAACCGAAATTACTTTACCGAAAAGAGGGGCGTATATTTTTGATAATATTTGATTGATTAAAGTGGGATAAAAGCCAAAAAGATTTTTAATTTTATTTTTACTTTGTTTTTAAAATTAATATTAAAATAATATTGTAAACTTGTTAAAATTAAATCAATATATTTAAAATTGTAAATATTTGAAAAATTAATATTTTTAATATAAGTTTGTATGTATAAAAACAAAAATATAATTTAAGTTTGGTGTGAATTTTTAATTTTATGCATTTTAAATTTAAGTTTGGTGTGAATTTAAAAACAAAAATTTACTTTATTTCGCTAAGTTAAAAATATGAATTTTAAAATTCGTCGTGAGTTGAAGACTAGGTCTTTGAACCGAAATTGCTTTACCCGAGGGAGGGACGAGAACTTTTATTATCATTATTTTTAATCTTATTGAATTAAAGTATGCCAAAAAAATTAAAAAAACCCAAAAATCTTTGCTTTTAAAACCGCGCTTTAAATTGACAAATTTTAAAATTTTGTCGAGGGACGAACTAGGACATCGTTCCGAAACGACCTCGTCTTAAATAAGAAAGGAAACAAAATTTTAAAATTAATTAATTATAAGTTAAGGTTTTTATATATAAAAAAAAAAGGACACCGCGACTCGCGGAGTTTGAAGGTGTTATACACCGCGACTCGCGGAGTTTGTAAAATACAGAAAAAAATAAAACGCAAGAACAGATCAGTTTACCAACACCCA
This sequence comes from Rutidosis leptorrhynchoides, assembly GCF_046630445.1. Lineage (NCBI taxonomy): Eukaryota > Viridiplantae > Streptophyta > Magnoliopsida > Asterales > Asteraceae > Rutidosis > Rutidosis leptorrhynchoides. The sequence goes on along the minus strand of NC_092337.1, from coordinate 447,099,151 downwards.
CACCCAAATAACTGCGAAAATACCCGAAAAACACACACAAAAACCTCCCAAATTCTCAATTTTTCACCAAAAATCATAAAATCTTTCACAAAATCATGTTGAGAAGGATGCTATCAAGGAATTACTCAAGGAAAACGGTAATTTCTTCATCAAAACACCCATTTAATCCGAAAATTAGTGTTCTTGAACAAATTTATACCCAATTCGATTTTGATGTTTTTTAGTGTAATTATGCTTACATTGTTTGTGTATTATGCTTCTATAACCTAGATTGATGCTATTTAACATGATTAGAAGCCTTAAACTTCAAATTTTGAGTAATCTAGGGTTTATGTTCTTGAGCAATTTGGGGCTTTTTGATATAAACAGGTTATGGCCAATTTTTGTCATGAATTATTACTAAATTAAGTAGTGTAACATGTTTAGGTAGTTAAATGATCCAAACTTTGAGTCTAAACATAATTTTTGAGAATTAAAGTGGACTTTTTCAAGTCTAAAATTCATGAACTTGATTTTTGAGAGATAATGCCATTTGAAACTTGTTTAATTGCTAATAATGATTATTTTTACATGTTATTTGAGTTGAATGCTTATGAACTTGGCGAACATTTTCGTATATGCTTATTTGAAAAAGTGTAGATTTGATAAAAATATGAAAATGAGCATAAGTTTGATATAAATTGAACATGTCATTGTAATTATTTTGATTGATGATTTTGCTGACACTAATGCATATTTGGATGCACAAAAATTGTGTTTGATGTGTTTTGCAGACTGAAAGGGGTGAATCTTCATCCCAAGCTCGCATTGCTCCTCCTGAGAATGCGGAACAACAGGATGTTGATAACTATTACAAACAAGATATACCTCATCCAGTTATGACATTTTCAGATATGCACGTGGAAGATTTGCACCCGAACTTGAGATTAGACAGACGTTGGATAGATTATCCAAAATACCAAAGGGGCTTGCACACTCTTCATTCTAAAGCTGTTGAAGTACCTAGGGTAATAGAATGGGAACCGTTAGAAGCTGTAGGATTGGGCGAACGGATTAGAGAATTACTTACACAGAGGTATGGTAATTCTACTTTTAACGATTGGGTACGATTATTCAACATGCGTAGACCTGTATATAAAGTATGGTGTGAAGAATTATTATGTAGTATAGAAATAAATGATCGGGTAGCTACTTTAACTGATCAAACTTTTATTAGATTTTTGTTAGGAGGTTCGATGCGCCACATGTCTCTACTAGACATGGCTCAGGCCTTACGTATATATACGCCTGAGGAACTAGCATCTGCCGATTGTCAAGGGTTGATATTAAATGGTAGGAAGATTGATGAAAATTTTGATACGCATGGTGTATGGAGTCAAATGACTAGCCATCACTGATTTAAAGGGGGAAATTACTCTTATCTTGATATTAATAGAGCTGAATTAAGAGTAATCCATAGGTTTCTAGCGAACTCGATTACACAGCGAGGTAAAAATAAGGAAAAGGTAAATGAGCAAGATTTATTTTACCACATGTGTATCCGAGACCCACAAAGCGCTGTAAGTATACCTTATTGTGTGGGTTATTATTTATCGGCTATGGTTAGGGGGATGAGACCGCACAGTATAATAGGAGGTGGTATATTTATTACATTAATTGCTGAGTATCTCGATGTGGATATAAGTCGGGGGGGATTATTAATCGAAGAACCAGAACCCCACGATACAATTGGTTTAAATATATATCATGGTGCTAAGGTTTTGAAGAGGCGAAATAACGCCGCAGTATAATATAATGGAAGACATCCACAGGTTGAAAGAAATCAACAGCCAGGTAATGTGGGAGGGGGAAATGAAATGACAGAAATGCAAAGGTTTATAGCTTCACAAGAGTATGAAAATGCTAGACATCGAGCATTTGAAGATTGGCAAGTTCATCAAAACCACATCATAGCTCATTGCCAACATGTAGGTAGAAACTATATTCCTACTCCAAAGCCAGTATTTCCTCCCTGGTCTATAGAGATCCAACCACCGTATCCTACTTATAACCCAGCTGAAGCATTCTATAACACATACGGTTATGCATGGAACCCCTACTGGTATCAGTATCAACCATAGTTTATTTAGTTTTATTTATTTTATTTTTGTAATGTTACTACATTTAACACTTATGTTGATATTGTAATAGTTTTTATAATTTTCTAACTTTTATTATTAGATTTTAATAATTTTTGAATGTGGGGTAATATACCAAACTTCAAAAATATGTATATATGTTTGCAGTTTATCTTATGTACACAACAGGGTAAAACAACGCATTTTCAAAGACTGGCATTAAGTTCAGCAAAAGCAACTAATTTTGACGACAAGATGCAAAATATATGTGAAATAACAACAAGACGGAATGAACAAATGATGTGCATCATTTATCATTCAACAAACAAACGCCAATATGTTTGGAAACTTTGGTAAAATTTAATCAT